>NC_066622.1:49982772-50286631 GCF_025201925.1 Gopherus flavomarginatus | reverse complement strand
CAACTAGAGGCAGAGCTCTTCTTGGCCTGTTGCTTACAAACTGGGAAGAATTAGTAGGTGAAGCAAAAGTGGATGGGAACCTGGGAGGCAGTGACCATGAGATGGTCGAGTTCAGGATCCTGACACAAGGAAGAAAAAAGAGCAGCAGAATAGGGACTATGGACTTCAGAAAAGCAGACTTTGACTCCCTCAGGGAACTGATGGGCAGGATCCCCTGGGAGAATAACATGAGGAGGAAGGGAGTACAGGAGAGCTGGCTGTATTTTAAAGAATCTTTATTGAGGTTGCAGGAACAAACCATCCCAATGTATAGAAAGAATAGTAAATGTGGCAGGGGACCAGCCTGGCTTAACAGTGAAATCCTTGCCAATCTTAAACATGAAAAAGAAGCGTACAAGAAATGGAAGATTAGACAAATGACCAGGAAGGAGTATAAAAGTGTTGCTCAGGCATGCAGGAGTGAAATCAGGAAGGCCAAATCACACTTGGAGTTGCAGCTAGCAAGGGATATTAAGAGTAACAAGGAGGGTTTCTTCAGGTATGTTAGCAACAAGAAGGTGGTCAGGGAAAAGTGTGGGCCCCTTGCTGAATGGAGGAGGCAGCCTAGTGACAGGATATGGAAAAAGCTAAAATACTCAATTCCCTTTTTCCCTCTGTTTTCATAAACAAGGTCAGCTCCCAGACTGCTGCACTGGGCAGCACAGTATGGGTAGGAGGTGACCAGCCCTCTGGAGAAAGAAGTGGTTCAGGACTATTTAGAAAAGCTGGACGAGCACAAGTCCATAGGGCTGGATACACTGTCTCTGAGGGTGCTAAAGGAGTTGGTGAATGTGATTGCAGAGCTCTTGGCCATTATCTTTGAAAACTCATGGCAATCGTGAGAGGTTCCAGATAACTGGAAAAAGGCTAATGTAGTGCCCATCTTTAAAAAAGGGAAGGAGGAAGATCTAAGGAACTACAGGCCAGTCAGCCTCACCTCAGTCTCTGGAAAAATCATGGAGCAGGTCCTCAGGGAATCAATTTTGAAGCACTTTGAGCCGAGGAAAGTGATCAGGAACAGTCAGCATGGATTCACCAAAGGCAGGTCATGCCTATCTAACCTAATTGCCTTCTCTCATGAGATGACTGGCTCCGTGGATGAGGGGAAAGGAGAGGGCGTGTTATTTCCTGACTTTAGCAGAGCTCTTCATATGATCTCCCAGAGTATTCTTGTAGCAAGTTAAAGTAGTATGGGCTGAATGAATGGACTGTAAGGTGGATAGAAAGCTGGCTACATCATCAGGCTCAACGGGTAGTGATCAATTGCTCCATGTCTAGTTAGCAGCTGGTATCAAGCAGAGTGTCCAAAGGGTTGGTCCTGGAGCGGGTTTTGTTCAATATCTTCATTAATGACCTGGAGGATGGTGTGGATTGCACCCTCAGCAAGTTTGCAGATGATGCTAAACTGGGAGGAGTGGTAGATATGCTGGATGGTAGGGATAGGATACAGAGAGACATAGACAAATTAAAGGATTGGGCCAAAAGAAATCTGATGAGGTTCAACAAGGACAAGTGCAGAGTCCTGCACTTAGTACGGAAGAATCCCATTCACTGCTACAGACTAGGAACCGAATGGCTAGGCAGCAGTTCTGCAGAAAAGGACCTAGAGATTACAGTGGACGAAAAGCTGGATATGAGTCGACAGTGTGCCCTAGTTGCCAAGAAGGCTAACGGCATTTTGGGCTGTATAAGTAGGGTATTACCAGCAGATCGAGGGACGTGATCATTCCCCACCAAAAAACCCCAACAAAAGTAGAATTGCCCAACTTCTCTGCAAGCTATTTTTAAAAAGCAGTTTGCTATGGTGTATTCTCATAAAATTAAGACTTGATATCTTTTTCTAAATACCATAGTTGACCCAGTGTTCTGTAGCATGCAGTATTCAAAGTTAAAACAAAACACTTGCAGGAGTAAATGAACAGTACATATTTTGTGAGCAAGTATCAGTTTTATTGGGGCTTATACACAAAAAAACCCAACCCTTGTGTAAGGTTAAGGTTGCAAAGTGAAACCTCCAAAAGTTAGGAAATGCTAGAAGTAGGGTTGCTCGTGCAACCTAAATTCAGGCCTCTTATGCATGATGACAGTCTTGTCCAACATCATAGAAGAGGTCTGTGGCAGAACCAGGAATAGAGCTTGGCTTTCTGGGTCCAAATCCAATGCCTTAAGCACAAGAGAAAATACATTCTTTGAATGTGTATGTCAGTGTGGATTCCATGCTAGGTGTTCATGTGCTTTTTTACTATCCTTGTCCATTGGGGTTTCTCATGCACATTGAACCTCCTTGTTCTCCTAAGGGAATGGTGGCTCTGACCCTCTATCAGTTCCTTCTTATTACCTGTGGCAGCCTGATGGAACCTAGTGGTATGCTGTCTGCTGACAACTCTAGCATGAGCTATCTTCATCAGAAACCTCCAAAACATTTTGGAACAACTTTCAGCCCTTTGGACTCTTTAATCCTCATCCAGGTTGAAAGCCTTTGACCATACCCCTGTGTACACTGACCCCTGATACAAGATGATGGGCTAGAAGCCCTGCCTATTATTGCAACGGACTTAGACTGGCACACCAGGTGCCTTTTTTTGCCTGGATGATTCCCACATTGCAAGCAGTTTCTTGCTTTGTTTCTCTGTCTCCACCCATCCCAGAAAATCTCAGGATGCAAGGTTTAACCTCTACCTCTTAGAGCAGTCTACAAAGGTGAGGTTGGACCCAGAAAACCCAGGCTTAAGAACACCCATACTGGTCAAACCCACACTATCCAATAGATAATCAAGCAGGTGGGTGGTGCCCAAGACTTCAGCAGAGAAGTCTGCACTGAGGGGGAAAAAAACTGGCTCTGGCATCAACCTTGGCACTGGGACCATCCAAGTTGGTGCCCCAGACATTGAAGCAGGCCACAAAAAAGCTGCCCTGAATGCTGAGCAGGAGCTCAAAGAAAAGCTCCACATCCTCCCATGCAAAAAGGCATCGGGAGACATCTGGGGATAAATTCTCAAAAGCACATCCAGCACCAATGACAAACAAGTGGTGCAGCCATTTCCATTGGTCCTAAGCTCAGTAACAAAGGCGCCACTGCTGGTCATAACTCTGGCACTGGGGGAATGAGCAGCAGAACCATCATCAACAACAAAGGACCTTCTGGTACCAACAACAATCACAGCACCTACAAAACCATACCCCTGGGCACTCTGTATGGAGAGGATATACCTGTCATCAGTGAGGCATACCTCCTTGCTGATGATCTGTCCCTCATATGGTCCCTTGGTGGCACCACTGGAGGACCAGAGGGGTTCTTTGGAACTCAGCCACCACAGGATTGGCAGTGGCCTAACCTGCAGTCCGTCAGCCACCAGTACACATACAGGATGCCCACCTTGCGCTTCTGGGGCACACCTTCCCAAGCCTTAAAGAGCCATTTCATTCCCCTTTGAGAAAGAGATGTCCTCCTACAGACTCATTGGCAAGACCACAGACACTGGAATACTGAGAAGCACAAACCCATCAGCACCGGAGTCACCCCCTAAAGACCTCTTCTCATCACTTGACGAGACAGTCCCCACGGCATAGATGCCAATGCTGGATAACTTCAGGGCATTTCAAGAGCTACAATTTTGAATCACAGATATGTTGGCAATTGAGATTTCAGTGGTATTTGAAAATTCTCTCAAACAATTTTATATTCTATTGGCCGCAACCACACCCAAATTGCCATCCCTATAATTGAGGGATTACTGGGCCCAGCCTATGGCAAATGCCAGCCAGATCTCTATGGCAAATGACAGCCACTGTATCATCAAAAGTAAAACATACTTTGAAAAGGTAGCCAGTGCCACCGTCCAGGTTTGAATACTTTTACTCACACTCCAGCCCTGGATCTCTTGCTGTCTCCACCATCCAAGAGAGATTATACTCTGCAAAGAACATACCCAAAGGTAAAGATCCCAAGTGATTGGACCTGTTTGGGAGAATGTCCTACTCCTCAACATCAGTCCAACTACAAATGACCAATTGCCAAGCCCCCCGAGCCAAATAAGACCTTCCAACATGGAGCAGAGTGGGGCAGTATGACCTTCCAACATGGGGCAGTTCATCACCAAGCTTCCCCACAAGTCTAGAGAGGAGCTTAAGGATGTTGTAAAAGAGGGACAACTAGTCACAGACATCCCTGCAAGCTGCAGTGGGTGCAGCTGACACTGTCGCTAGGTCTGTGGCCACCATGGTGACTAAGAGGAGGTCATACTGGTTCTGGGCTTTGGGCATTCCCCACAAAGTGTAAAACATAATCCAGGATTTGCCATTTGAAGGGTCAGAGTTTTTTAGTGAGAAAATGAACAGTGCATGAGATCTACTAAAAGATTCCAAGGCAACCCTATGGCAAACGTAAATGTATACATGTAGGAACATACTTACACAGCGGGGGACTCTATCCTGGAAAGCGGTGACTCTGAAAAAGATGTGGGGATAATCAGCTGAATGTGAGCTCCCAGTGCCACACTGTGGCCAAAATGGCTAATGTGATCTTGGGATACATAAACAGGGGAATCTCGATTAGAACCAGAGTAGAACCTCTGTATTTGGCACTGGTGTGGCCACTGCTGAAATATTGTGTCCAGAATTCAAGAACGACGTTGACAAATTGGAGAGGGTTCAGAGAAGAGCTAGGAGACATGATTAAAGGGTTAGAAAAACCTGTCTTATAGTGATAGAATCAAGAAACTCATTCTATTTAGCTTAACAAAGAGAAGGTTAAAGGGTGACTTGATCACTGTAAGTACCTGCCTGGGGAACAGATATTTGATGATTAGCTCTTCAGTTTATCAGAAAAAGGTCTAACATGATCTAATGGCTGGAAGTTGAATCTAGATAAATTCAAACTGGAAATAAAGTGCAAATTTTTAACAAGGTTAATTACCCTGTGGTGGACTCTCCATCACTGGCCATTTTAAAATTGAGATTGGATGTTTTTCTAAAAGATCTGCTCTGGGAATTATTTTGGTAAATTTCTCTGGCCTGTGTTATACAGGAGGTCAGACAATTATCCGTTTTGGTCTCGGAATCTCTGAGCCCCTGGGAATCTACTCACCTGTGGCATACTGCAAAACATTTCACCCTCAAGAGCAGCAGAACCAAAAGATGCCTTCATACCATAGACAGGTGAGTACCAGTGGAAGAAGTGGCTGATGTTAATCCTTGTCAGCCACAGGCACATACAGTGCTCTGTCCACATGGCAGTAAGTTTTAACAGCTCTAAGACGATTCAAGTGAGTACTTCTTGTGGAAGCTGCTGTGCCTCATTCCACCAGTCATGGTCAGAAATCACTATCAACAAATGGGTGCTCAAGATCATCACCTGCATCCATTCCATCCAGTTCCTATCCCTAACCACCCACCTTCCCCATTTCTCCTGAGGGACCCATCTCATGAGAGCCTTTTACAAACAGAAGTGGGCTCATTGCTCTAACTAGGAGCCCTGGAGGGGGCTCTTCAGGAATACAGGGGAAAGAGGCTTCTTCTCCTGGTATTTCCTCATTCTGAAGAAGAAAGAGGGGAGGGGTCTTCAACCTATCCTAGAACAGAGAAGACTCAACAAATGCATTCACTGCTTCATATTCAGGATGGTAATACTTGCCTCCCTAATCTCATCTCTACAGGCTCAAGACTGGTTCATGGCTCTCGACTTGCAGGACATATACTTCTATGCTACTATCCCCCCAGCTCACAGGAAATACCTAAGAGTCACAGTGGGGCTGAATCATTACCAATAGAAGGTTATGCCCTTCAGACTCTGCATGGGACTGAGAGTGTTCCCTGAAGTGCCCGGCAGTAGTAGCAGAACATCTAAGAAAACCGATGCTTCATGTCTTCTTGAACCTGGAGGACTGGTTGATCAGGTGCAAGTCTCAGGATGAGACCAAAGCAGTCCTAGAATGAGTGGTCTCCCTGTGCTCCTAGTGAACTATGAGAAATTGTGTCTCACTTTCAGTTCATAGGAACCTCGGTCAATGTGAGGTCATCTGCAGGGGGACAGTCAGGTCCCTTCAAGCTTTTACACGACACCGGTGAGACTGCCCACAATGGTTTGCATGTGCCTACCACTCCAAGGACACGTGCACCATGTACTTACATGCTGCTGCTTACCAGACTTCGCCTGTGAGCATTGCGAAAGGGTATATCTACACAGCTACTGGGAGCGTGCTTCCCAGTGCAGGTAGACAGGATGTGCTATCTTGAGCAGAGCTAGTGCGCTAAACATAGTGCTTTGGTGGCATGGGCAGTGGTTCAGGCTTGCAGACCAAGTTCAAACCTGCTCAGTCGCCTGGGTACATACTCGTACACAGCTGCTGTGTAAATGTACCCTAAATGCAAGGTGTGTGTGGTCCCCAGGCAAGCTGAAAGTGCATATGAACCTCTTAGAGCTGAGGGCCATCAAGCTGGCCTAAAGCGTTCTTGCCTGTTCTATAAAACTCTGTAGTGCAGACCATGATGGACAATATGTTGACGATGCACTATCAACAAACGAGGCTCTTGTTTGTCCCCACTTTGTCTGGAAGCCATTGAGTTCTGGGATGGTGTCACCAATACACTAACCTCATTGGCCCTGCATCTTCCAGGGGTCAACAGTGACCTTGCAGACTGCTTGAGCAGGCACATGGTGACCAACCTTGAATGGTCATGGCAGAAATCCATCCTGGATCTGATATTCTAGAAGTGAGGGGACCTAACCGTAGACCTGTACACCGCAGTGGAAAATGCCAGATGTGAAGCCTTTTGCACCAGGGGTATCATGAGCATAAAATCTCTACTAGACACTTTTTTTTCCTTCAGTATTCTCAGAGTGTTCTCTGTCTTCCCACACATTTTCCCCTGATACTAGGGTGGCCACTGATGCATCCCTAGAATACAGGACATCCCTCTCCCTGGCCCCACCAACATGACCACAAACTCAGAAACGTTCGCTAATAAAACCAGATGGGTTTTTCAGGAGCTAGCTTGGATACTTTGCTGTGAAGGCTGTCTTGAGAGAAGTCATATCTGCTGTGCAGATACTTCTTTGCTCTTTCATAAAAGGTCATAGAGTCCTTTTTACACCCTCCAATGATATCTTGAGTAAGTTCCTTGAACTTAGCATTCATTGTGTATACAAAGAAGTTGTCCCTAATCCTTCTCTCTAGTGGCATATTTACTCTGTTAATGGAGCTCATGCACTAAAAGAACACTAAAATATTTGAGAGGTAGCCATGTTAGTCTGGATCTGTAAAAGCAGCAAAGAGTCCTGTGGTACCTTATAGACTAACAGATGTATTGGAGCATGAGCTTTCGTGGGTGAATACCTGCCAACCTGAAACATATTCTCACCAGTAACTATACACGGCACCATAGTAACTCTAACTCAGGAACCAATCCATGCAACAAACCTTGATGCCAACTCTGCCCACATATCTACACCAGCGACACCATCACAGGACATAACCAGATCAGCCACACCATCATTGGTTCATTCACCTGCATGTCCACCAATACGCCATCATGTGCCAGCAATGCCCCTCTGCTATGTACATCGGCCAAACTGGACAGTCCCTACGTAAAAGGATAAATGGACACAAATCAGATATTAGGAATGGCAATATACAAAAACCTATAGGAGAACACTTCAATCTCCCTGGACACACAATAGCAGATTTAAAGGTAGCCATCCTGCAGCAAAAAAACTTCAGGACCAGACTTCAAAGAGAAGCTGTTGAGCTTCAGTTCATCTGCAAATTTGACACCATCAGCTCAGGATTAAACAAAGACTGTGACTGGCTAGCCAACTACAAAAGCAGTTTCTACTCCCTTGGTGTTTACATCTCAACAGCTAGAAGAGGGCCTCATCCTCCCTGACTGAACTAACCTCGTTATCTCTAGCCTGATTCTTGCTTGAATATTTGTACCTGTTTCTGGAAATTTCCACTGCATGCATCCAACGAAGTGGGTATTCACCCACGAAAGCTTATGCTCCAGTACAGGACTTTTTGCTACTAAAATATTTGACTTCCAAGTCCTCAGTACAGTCCACGAATAGCTTCAGAGCGTGACTGAGGTCTGATCCATTTTATCTGCGTTCTGGCATGCTACAGCTCTTTCTATATTAGGGTCCTTGCATTTGTGGGTGGGCTGTACATATGCTGACACTGTTCTCTTTCTCGTTGTTATGATTTCGGGTAACTTTACTATGCCGATAACATTGCTGTTTACTTCAGAGTTCTGTCAGTCTGCTGAACATCCGATTGTCATCATAACTTGCTTCAGTGGCAAAGAGCTTGCAAGTTAAACTCCAATAAGACTGAATTTTCTGATGCCTGATCCTATACAGAGCTTTCTCTGATGAAGTGCTCTGATAACATTTCACCATGTCTGACCATCAAGACCCTGGGAGTAGCATTGCCTTTGTCTTCTGTCTTGAGAAGTATTTTGTTTCCATCACGAAGGCTGGTGCTTATTCTTTTGATATCTCATTTACTATTATCTCTGCTTGACAAGGCTATTGAGATATTGGTATTTTTGGCTTCTCAAGGATAGATTATTGTAACTGATGTTTTTGGAACTTCTAGCCAATGCAGCCGATGTATAACATTGCTTCTGGAGTCCTTACTGCTTCTAGACAAATTTATATTTCTCCAGTTCAAATTATTTTCCTTGGCTACCGTTTAATTTTTTTCTTTGTTGTGCTGTGTCACCATGAAATATAGTCAAGCCTTTCATTTTTGGATGTTATTTTGTTTAAAATTTCCCAGGAATTTATCTGTTTGCTACAAAAAATTTAAAAGGGTGAAAATTGGTGAAAAAATTAACTTAATGGTTTTCTGGGTAAATATTGGGATTCATATTAGGGGATAGGAGAACAAAAGTAAAGCAGTAAATAGAGGAAAGGACGAGTATTGAAATTAAAACCAGTGTAAATGCTGTGGCTTATGTAATGAACTGTACATTAACAGTACATATACATGCACATGTATATGTACTGTTAATCTTCCACCACATTGCTTTACTTTAGTAGGCAGCTTTTCATTTACACTTAGACTAATTTGTTATTAACACGAACACATCCATCTATTGTGACATACTGGATTTTTTTAATCGGTGTTGCATGTATTTCAGTGGTCCAGAGTTCAGGTGACAATCAATAAAACCCTGGGAATTTTTGGTAAAAATCAGTAAAAACTGAATGGGAAGGTTCTCAAATATAGTATATAGAGCTTGTATTTTCCCACAAGTTTGAATGCTGAATGTACTAAATGTAACAAAGATTTTATTGGTGTGAGTTTGGGATTGGCTTATTACTCACAAAAGGGGAACCTGCAATCAAGTTCTTTAGCTCATTGCAGATGTGTGCCAGTAATAACTTTTTACCCCACCATACCATCAACTATCCTTATGCTATCTGTGTTACATCCTATCAAGTACAAGACCAGGCTCCTAGTACCCTGAATCCAACTGTACAGACGTCTGAGGGAGAAGATACATGGCACTATTTTTAAAACACCTAAAAATAACCTTAAAATAGTTTCCCCATCTATAATATTGTGATATTCATTTCCCATATCTCTGGACTCTGCAGATCTGGAAGCATGTGCTGTGTCTCCATTGGAATGTTAGGCTTTTCCCTTTGCCATTGGTATAAAGCTCCCATGTCTAGCTTTGCAGATTCATATTGGACCCTAAAATATTCCCTGGCCTAGGACTGTATATTAGCTGCCCTGAGTCTTTACGCCACTGTCATTTTGAGGAGGAAATTCCTTGCCGGGAAGTTTGGGAATGAACAAGGAAACCTTTCTCTGGTGGCTTGATTTTAAAAAAGAAAAGGCAAAGCTCCTGGGAAGTTGGGAATGTTAAGATACAGGGGAGATAGCTTAATGGGAAGAGAAGAGTGCAGGTTCATTGGTCATCAGTAAGGATGTGGTTTTGTCATGGAGGTCACACATTCTGTGACTTTAACGGACCTCCATGACTACTTCGGCTTCAGCCCCCACTGCACGAGCCATGGTATTTTTAGTAAAAGTCAGGGACAAGTCGTGGGCTTCCATAAATTTTTGTTTATTGCCCATGACCTGTCCCTGACTTTTATTAAAAATACCCGGGACAAAATCTTAACCTTAGTCATAGGTCCATGGCACATTGTTGAGCTATGGTAGATTCCATTAATCACATGAATATTATTATCGTGTGGTTTTGTTTATTTTGTGTTGCATCACCTGTGAAATTTCATGTAGATTTCAGTGTACTAGGGATCACAAGCTACTTTTAATTTAGTATAGTAAGGAACAGTTTCACAGAATGCACTTCAAGAATCCAATTTTTTGGAGGGTTAAACGTAATATAATAATATAGCCAGAGTATGACAGGAACAAGTGTTGTGCAGTGTGTTTCCAGTACTGTTAAATCGACATGTGGCAGAAGACTGAAAAGTCCCAAAAGGAACCCATAAATTTGGATGAGTCGTGGTTGAAGCTGAAATCTATGATGGAGTTTAGGTCATCTGTCCAGAGGATAAAAATATTATTGGTGTCTCTCAGACACATCATTGTGTTTGTGGTGCACTTTTCAATAAATTCTTCCTGAAGGTGGCCCATGGAGAGATTTGCATACTGGGGAGCCATCCCAGTATCCATCCATTCCTATGGTTTGGACAAAGTGTTTGTTTGGCCTGCTAAACCCAGGGTTGTGAGTTCAATCCTTGAGGGGGCCACTTAGGGATCTGGGGCAAAAATCAGTACTTGGTCCTTCTGGTGAAGGCAGGGGGCTGGACTCCATGACCTTTCAAGGTCCCTTCCAGTTCTAGGAGATAGGTATATCTCCAATTATTATTATTATTGTTGTTGGTAAATGTGAAATTGTTGTGGGTAAGGATGAAATGGATGAGTTTGGCGATGTGTTTAGGATTATTTCAGAATATTGTATGTTATATTGTAGATATCTGAGACAGGCGGTAATGCTGTCATGGGGACAGATGTTGTTGTATAGAGCAGTCACATCCATGGTGGCAAAGCTGGTGTTTGGGGAGAAGTTGTTAATGCTGCAGATTTTCTGGAGGAAGGAAGGTGATCTTGGAGGAAGCTGGCCTTTTGTCTGGTGTGTGGTTTGAGGTTGGTTTCTGCGTCTTGATATTCCTTCAGTAAGAGTGCCATCACCAGATACGATGGGTCTGCCTGGGTTCCTGTGTTTGTGTATCTTGGAAAGCATGTAGGAGGTCTCTGGGGTGAGTTCATTGGATACATTGGTCCATTGCTACTGGAATATTCTGTGTCCAGTTCTGGTGCCCGCAGTTTAAGAAGGATGTTGATAAATTGAAGAGGGCTCAGAAAAGAGCCACAAGAATTATTAAAATATTGGGAGACCTTTATAGTGATAGACTTCAAGGGCTCAGTCTGTTTAGTTTAACAAAGATGTAGTTAGGGGATGACTTGATCAGTCTATAATACATTTGATAATAGAGGGATCTTCAGTCTAGCAGAAGAAGGTCTAACATGCTCCAGTGACTGGAAGTTGAAGCTGCATAAATGCAGACTGGAAATAAGGCACAAATTTTTTTAACAGAGAGGGTAGTTAACCATTGGAATATCTCATCAAAGGTTGTGGTGGAAATTATGCTTTAGTTCAAACAGGAATTCATTTAGGAAAGTTGTGTGGCCTGTGTTATGCAGGAGGTAAGTCGAGGTCAGTGGTTCTCAACAGGGGGTCCGTAAACCCTTTCATGGGGGCCCCGGGGCCAAAACCCAGAGCCTGAGCCCCTGCACCTCCTACAAGGGTGAAGCAAGGAGCTTCAGCTTGAAGCCCCGATTCCTAGTACTCCCTGCAGGATTGAAGCCGGGAGCAGTATGGGGCAGAAGCCCTGAGCCCATGGGCAGAGTTGAGGGGGACACATGGGTGTTACACTCCCCGAAACTACAGTGCAAAAGCAGGGCAGTCCCAGGGCAGCTCCACACACGCTCCCTCCCACCCCTGGCCAAGTCAGAGGTGGGAAGCCAGAGCTGGGCAGTGTGGGACAGCTGCTCCTCTGGCTGGTGCCACAGAGCAGGTAGCTGCAGCATTCCCTTATCTGCTGCTGCTGCAGGGGAGTGAAGCTCCTCCTCAGTTCCCAGCCCCCTTTGCTCATGCAGCCAGTAAGAGTTGCCTGGGTGGAGGGATCTGGCGTCATGGCTGGCAGAGCCCTCAGGGAACAGGAACCACAGGGGAGCCCGCCTGGCACAGAGCCCTTACCTACCCCTCTCCCTGCACCCTAAGCTGTTTTCAAACTTTTTGAACTGAGTGCGCCCCCCCTCCCCTTGCCTTTGAGTTATAATTTTTGGTTGCCGTGTCTTCTCCTTCCCCTATCCTCCCCACCCAGACAGGCTGGGTGGCCTGCTGAGGTGAGTCAGGGCATGGAGGTGGCGCTCCCTCCCCGGACCCTGCTGTGTGGAGCTGGCTCAACCCCTTCTGGCCCCTGCCCACCCAAAATAGAAGTTAAAATACACCTATGTCTGAGCCCCTCCTCCCCCCTGTCCCAGAGCCCTGAGTCCCCCTCTCTACCGCTGGGCCGTGGAGTTTTTATAGCACGTTGTTGGGGGCCTCAGAAAGAAAAAGGTTGAGAACCCCTGGTCTAGATGATCTCAGTGATCTCTTCTGGCCTTATATAATATGACTGTAATTCCTGTGAAAACCTTCTTGGCCTCACAAAGGCCTGCTCAAAGATCAAG
Source organism: Gopherus flavomarginatus (assembly GCF_025201925.1). Classification (NCBI taxonomy): domain Eukaryota; kingdom Metazoa; phylum Chordata; order Testudines; family Testudinidae; genus Gopherus; species Gopherus flavomarginatus. The sequence goes on along the minus strand of NC_066622.1, from coordinate 50,273,876 downwards.
AGGCAAAAAGCCCTGTCTTAGAACTGGGAAATGGAGGGGTAACCAGACAAATCTACAAGAGGAAAGACTTTTAGGGACTGGGTAAAAGCAACATCAACAAAGTAAATATTTAACAAGGGATTAAAGGAAATTGGGTTTTAAAAATATCTGGGAAAAGGTAGGAGAGACGGAGAAGGCCCATTAAGAAACTAGGGAGATGAGGACTTCAGAATAACTGAGATGCTGAACTCTGTTAATGAAGAAAGGTCCTGAAGGAGAGAGAAGCATTTTGGCTTGTTAAGTAATTATGTTAACCTTGTGAAAATAGCTAATAACTTCAAGAACTGCGGGGGAGGCAGTGGGGAAGGGATTGGATAAAGAAGCACTTGAAAAAAGTAAGCATGTAGTCAGAAAGTCTGGCTGATACAGGGTAATTGAACTATGGACTGTTAAGTCTCTTGAGAGTTGGGGTCATTGCAGAAGTCTGGTACCACTGTCACTTTTCTCCAGTCTTACAGTAAGTTTAGCTTAAATCTCTTGTAAAATAAACATGCCAGTATTAGAAAAAACAATCTGTTAATGCTGTTGCAGTGGTTCCTGACCTACTGCATTCCTGATCTCCTACCCGAACACCTCCCAATCTATTGGGTGGGGGAATCTTAAACAATAATCAGCATGGGTTTATAATAAACCAATCACACCAGACAGACTTCTGTATAGGTTTTTATATTGCACTCATCCTTGTAATATCAGACTGCCTTCCAGTAGCATGTTAAGCAACATGACTATACATTTGTCACATGTTGTTTGTTCGTTCATCCTTTCCCCAGAGTGAGAAGTGTGTGCAGTGGAGCGTCTTGTTTTCATAGGGTTTGTTTTATTTATTAAATACATACACCTATGGCTGTGTGTTTATATCAGAAAAGGCAAGATCAAAGAAATATGTCCTGCACTTGGAGCGCAGAGCAGCGAAGTTTGTGCTGGTCCTTTGTTTCTGGGGGAGTTTAGTCCACAGTCTTGGGCCACCCCCCGGAGAAGGATCTGTTTCCTGCACTGACGAGCGTTACTCTTTGTTGAGAGTTCCATTGTGCCAGAGGAGCGAAGCTGTCAACCACAGTCTTCATTCCGCAGCTTTAAATGGTCTTTTAGGTGCCCTGACCCAGGCCATGGAGTGCTTTGAAGGTAAGGACAAAGACCATGGACTTGACTATGTCTATGTAAAATGGCATAATTTTTGAATGGAAATAGTTGCTGTGACAGATCTTGGTTTTAGGAAAGCATCTGGTACAAAGCCTCATGGGTTTTTATTCAAGTTGCAATAGATAAGAATGCTCATGTGGGTTTGAAATTGACTGAAGGGCCACAGGCAAAGGGAAGTGATAAGCAGCAATGTGCCAAGTCATAGGGGAGATGTTTCGTGTGGTGTGCACAGCCACAAGGAGCACTGTTTGTTTGGTTTAGCCTTACTTAAAATCTTCAGTAATGATTGGGGAGGGGGTAAAAAGCAATGGGATGAAATCTGTAGAGGGTACTAAATTGGAAGCAGCTGCAAACACCACCGAAGACCAAGAAATACTCCAAAGGTGGTACCCAGGGAGGCTGGAAGTATGAATAGGAAATAAAAAAGATATTATCTTGGAAAAATGCATGTTGAAGCAGTGGCCTAGAGCCCTGCAGCCTGTCTCCAGAGGCGATCCTGGCAATTATAGGCTAGTAAGCCTAACTTCAGTACCAGGCAAATTGGTTGAAACTGCAGTAAAGAATAGAATGATCAGATGCATAGATGAACATGATTTGTTGGGGAAGAATCAACACAGCTTTTGTAAAGGGAAATCATGCCTCGTCAATCCATTAGAATTCTTTGAGGGGGTTAAACATGTGGACAAGGGTGATCCAGTGGATATAGTGTACTTGGACTTTCAGCAAGCCTTTGACAAGGTCCCACACCAAAGGCTCTTAAGTAAAGTAGGCAGTTCTGGGGTAAGAGGGAAGGTCCTCTCATGGATCAGTAACTGGTTAAAAGATGAAAAACAAAAGGAGAAATAAGTGGTCAGTTTTTGGAATGGAGAGAGGTAAATAGTGGTGTCCCCCAAGGATCAGTGCTGTTCAACATATTCATCAGTGATCTGGAAAAAGGAGTAAACAGTGAGATGGCAAAGTTTGCAGATGGTACAAAGCTATTCAAGATAGTTAAGTCCAAAGCAGACCACCAAGAGCTACACTGGGATCTCACAAAACTGGGTGATGGGGAAACAAAATGGTAGATGAAATTCAATGTTGATAAATGCAAAGTAATGTACATTGGAAAACATAATCCCAACTGTACATACAAAATAATGGGGAATAAATTAGCTGCTACCATTCAAGAAAGAGATCTTGAAGTCACTGTGGATAATTCTCTGAAAACAGCTGTTCAGTTTTCAGCAGCAGTCAAAAAAACTAACAAGGTTAGGAACCATTAGAAAAAGGATAAGAAAGAAAATATCATAATGTCATGATATAAATCCATGGTGCACCCACACTTTGAATATGGCATACGTTTGTGGTTGCGCCATCTCAAAAAAGATGTATTAGAGTTGGCAAAAGCACAGAAAAGGATAACAAAAATGATTGTGGGTATGGAACAGCTTCCATGTGAGGAGAGATTAAAAAGATGGATTGTTCAGTTTAGAACTGAGATGATTGGGTGGGAGGTGGAGATATGATAGAAATCTATAAAATCATGACTAGTGTGGAGAAAGTGAATAAGGAAGTGTTGTTTACTCCTTCAAATAACACAAGAACCAGTTGTCACTCAATGAAATGAATAGGCAAGAGGTTTAAAACAAACATAAGGAAGTACTACTTCACACAACACAGTCAACCTGTGGAACTCGTTGCCAGGGGATGTTGTGAAGACCAAAAGTATAACTGGGTTAAAAAAAAGAATTTGATAAATTCATGGAGGACAGATCCATCAATGGCTCTTAGCCAAGATGATCAGGGATGCAGCCTTATGCTCTGGCAGAAGCTGGGACTAGATGGGATGGATCACTTGATAAATTGCCCTGTTCATTCCCTCAGAAGCACCTGGCATTGGCCACTGTAGGAAAACAGGACACTGGATTAGATGGACTATTGGCCTGGCCCAGTGTGGCTGCTCTTATGTTCTTATGACTCCAACCTGATGGGACCAGACTACAGGTGTCAGGTGTGGGTTGGGTTAGGTAGGAAAACAACTGGGTCTTCTTGGGTCAGACCAGCTGTCAAGGCTGAATCCTCACTCACTCCGAGTGCAGAAGGTGAGTGCCCGGAAAGATTTTAAAAATTAATACTTACCACTCCAGGCTTGTATTAAACACCCAAGGTTACAGCTTTTCTCTGACCTTGGCTTGGTAAAGGCTGCCTCTACCCAAATGCACAAAAACCCCCAAAAAACAAAAAAACAAACCCTTGGACCTGGGAAGGAGCACTTGGGAATTCCTCCCTGTGGGGTACCCTCAAGCCCTTTCACCCTCACCCCCACCCCCCAGGAAGAGCTGAGAAAGAAAACAAAGGAAATTAGCTGTTGCCACCAGCTAATCAAACAGCATATGCACAAACCTCTTAGGACACCAAAAATCCAATCCAGTTCTTAAAAAAGGTAAATTTTATTAAAAACAAAAAGGAAGAAAGTACATCTGGAATTTAGGATTTTGCTAGATTTTTAAAAAGCAGTTCCAAAAATTAAGCACCCAAAATAGCTTTCTTGGGGGTTAGCTTAAAGGTTACAAGCAAACAAAAGCATCTGAGATTAGCACAGAGGAGTCCACAAGCCTTAAAAAATAAACAGAAATAAACCTAATCACATCTTCCTAAACATTCCTGATTTACTTACATATATGGGTTGTTAAAAGTAGTTCTAGATATAATCTGATGGTTTTTATATCTGGTTCAAACTTTACACAGCATTCCTGCTTTAACATTGCTGCTCCATATCTCCTTCTCTGGAGAACAGACAAAGGGAAAGTTTCTTTCCCAATTTTAAAAAGTTCTACCTTCGCATTGGCTCCCATTGGCACTTTATTTATCACATCAGCTCCCCTCCTCCAGCCTGTGGGGTTGGTGCAGCAGCAGCAGCAACTGTGCACCCTGTTCCTGCTGACAGCTGCCACCTTGGTGTGCTATCTGCACTGCGGAGTGAGTATGCCAAGGAGGCGCAGCTCCTCACGCTGCATGGCAGAGGACAGTGGATGGCAGGGACAGGACATGCAGCTGCTGCTATGCCAATCCCATGGGCAGGACTGGGCAGACCTCTATGTTGGCCATCACAACCTGTGCATGTTTCCCAAGCCAGGAGCTTGTGGGGAGGCCATGGCTTCTCACATGCCTGTCGCCACCGGGGGCTCTCCCTTGCAGGAGGGACCCTCATTGGACAATTCCAGACACCTGTAAGGACTGGGATTGGGGTGGGGAAGGAGCTGGATGCCTGGACCTTTGGCCCATCCCTTTGGAGCAGTTCATAGGAGATCACGCTGACTCCACTATTGCTTCCCACCTCTCTCCCCTGCATGTCATGTGGGGTCCAACCTGCTGGTTTTCCAGATCCCTGTAGGGATCTTGCTGTAGAGATGGTTTAGCCCGATTCCCCAGAGTCCTTAGAGGGATGGGTGCTACCCAGTCACTCTCCTCCCTCTTTGAATGTTTATGGCACATTTGTGCCAGGTTCCCAGCTTCGCCAGAGCCCTGTGCCTTTTCTGGTGTGCTCTGAGTAGGTGAATTGGCTCCTGGGGTCTCATCCTGGTACCTTTTCTGAAGGCATATCTACACTGTAAAATTAGGTCCATTTTATAGAATTTGATCTTTAGCAACCGATTTTATACTGTCGATCGTGCATGTCCCCACTAAGCGCAATAGGTAGGCCGAGTGTGTCCTCAATACCATGGCTAGCATCGATCACGGAGTGGTACACTGTCGGTAGCTATCCCACAGTCCCTGCTGCCCATTGGAATTCTGGGTTAAGCTCCAAATGCCTGATGGGGCAAAAACATTGTTGCAGGTGGATTTGGGTACATGTCTTTGGTCCCCCTTTCCTCCCTCCCTCCTTGAAAGCAATGGCAAACAATCATTTTGTACCTTTTTTCCTGGGTTATCTGTGCAGACGCCATAGCGTAGCAAACATTGAACCAGCTCAGCTGCACACTGCTTTTGTGAGCATTGCAAACACCTCATGCATTATCCTGCAGTATGTGCAGAGCCTAGCTAGGAGCGAGGAGGACCTGGGCACAGATGTTCCTGAAAGCACAAGATGTGGCAATTTGGATATCATGGCGCCATTGGGGCATGTTGATACAGTGGAATGCTGATTTTGGACCTGGCCAACAAGCACAGATGTGGGACTGCATAGTGTTGCAGGTATGGGATGATTCCCAGTGGCTGCGAAATTTTCACATGCATAAGGCCACTTTCATGGAACTTTGTGAGTTGCTTTCCCCCACCCTGAAGCGCAGGAATACCAAGATGAGATCTGTCCTGACAGTTGAGAAACGAGTGGCAATTGCCCTGTGGAAGCTTGAAACGCCTGACTGCTACTGGTCAGTTGAGAATCAATTCGGAGTGGGCAAATCTGTGGGGGCCGCTGTGATCCAAGTATCCAGGGCAATCAATACCCTTCTACTAAGAAGGGTAGTGACTCTGGGAAATGTGCAGGGGATAGTGGATGATTTTGCTGTAATAGGGTTCCCTAACTGTGGCGGGACAATAGAACATACATCCCTATCTTGGCACCGGACCACCTCACCAAAGAGTACGTAAACCGCAAGGGGTACTACTAAATGGTGTTGCAAGCACTGGTGGATCACAAGGGACGTTTCACCGACATCAACGTGGGATGGCCGGGCAAGGTGCATGACGCTCGCATCTTTCGGAACTCTGGGCTGGTTGGAAAGCTGCAAGAAGGGACTTTCTTCCCAGACTGGAAAATTACCGTTGGGGGTGTTGAAATGCCCATAGTTATCCTTGAGGACCCAGCCTATCCCTTGCTCCCATGGCTCATGAAGCCGTACACAGGCAGCCTGGAGAGCAGTAAGGAGCAGTTCAACTATAGGCTGAGCAAGTGCAGAATGGTGGTAGAATGTGCTTTTGGACGTTTAAAAGCGTTCTGGCGCAGTTTACTGACTTGGATAGACCTCAGCAAAACCAATATTCCCACTGTTGTTGCTGCTTGCTGTGCTCCATAATATCTGTGAGAGTAAGGGGGAGATGTTTATGGTGGGGTGGGAGGTTGAGGCAGATCACCTGGTGGCCAGTTTTGAACAATGAGACACCAGGGCAACTAGAAGAGCACACCGAGGCACGCTGTGCATCAGAGAGGCTTTGAAAAAGTTTCATGGCTGACCAGGCTACAGTGTGACAGTTGTGTGTGTTCGTCCTTGATGCAAGGCCACCTCCCTTGGTGAATGTACTTCCTTGTAAGCCAGTCCCCCTCTCCCCTTTGACCACAGCTCGCACAGGAAATAAAGTCCCTATTATTCTGAATCCATTTTTTATTTATTAAAAAAACTTGAGATTACTGACAACACTGACTGGTAAAAGGAAGCCAAGGTGTACAACGGCTTTGATAACGGGGTGGGGTGGGGTAGGGGAGGAGGAAGGACAAGGCCACATTGCTTATTGTAGCCACACTACAAATCAAAGCTGTTTGAATGACAGCCTTCTGTTGCTTGGGCCATTCTTTGGAGTTAAGTGGCAGGGTGCTCAGAGCCTCCCCCACCCCTGTGTTCTTGGACGTATGGGTGAGGAGGATATGGAACTTGGTGAGGATGGCAGATGGTTACACAATGGCTGCAGCGGTGGTCTGTAGTCTAGTTGCCTTTCTTGCAGCTCCACCAGATGCCTCATCATTTTTTTTTGCTTCCTCATTAGCCTCAGCATCTCTTTCTGCGTGTTCCGATCAAGCTCACTGTATGCTTTCCTGGCCTCTGCCACTGAGTGCCTCCATACATTCAGCTGTGCCCTATCAGTGTGGGAGGACTGCATGAGCTCTGAAAACTTGTTATCGCAAGTGCATTTTTTTCACCTTCTGATCTGCGATAACCTCAGGGACGGAGTTGATGCGGGGAGCATAGAAGCCTTTGCAGCTGCACGAGGGGGAAAAGGGAGAGTAGACTTCAAAGAAGATACATTTCTGAGAACAAAAGGGAGACTCTTTCACAGTGAATCAAGCAATTCACAGCAGACAGCATATATTTTAGGTACAAGGTTGCATTTTACCTTTTATATTGAGCACCTGCCGGTATGGTGACACATCATACGTGGCTGGGCAACAGAATTTGGTTTGCAGGCAGCCATGGTAAGCCAAAGGGTAAGTGAGGTTGGCGTCTTCTGCGTTCATAACGTGGGAATGGTTTCAGACTGCAGCACCCTCCTTTCCCATAGCAACCAATGCCAGTTGTGTTTGCCATTTAAAAGGAGGGGCTGCGGTTTTGGGGTCTTTAACACACATACCCCCACCGGCATGGCTATTCTCCAGGATGATCCCTTTTAGCCAGGCGCAAACAGCCCACCATGCCTGGGGTGTAATGTGTCGGGGATCACCAAACGGGATTACTGTTCCCTTACAAAACTACCCTTATTTCAACCAGGTGACCATGAATGATATCACTCTCCTGAGACTGACACAGAAAGGTAAAGGCTGAATGTTGCATGAATGCAACCAAAACCCAGGACCATTCGCTGTCATGCTTTGTGCTGCAATGATTTCAGACCACTGCTACTGACTTGGCATGGCAGTGTCCTACTGTGAAGGGTGAAATAAGGCAGCCCTCCCCAGAAACCTTCTGCAAAGGGTTTCAGAGTACCTCCAGGAGAGCTTCATGGAGATGTCCCTGGAGGATTCCCGCTCCATCCCCAGACACATTAACAGATTTTTCCATTAGCTGTACTGGCCGCGAATGCATCCCAATTGTTCAGGGCAAATCAGACATTAAACACAATTGCTTTTAGCCCCTGTAGTGTCCTTACAAATGTGCACTCACCAGAGGTGCCTTCTCTGCCTTTAGGGTCTGGGAACAATAGGCCCTGGGAGGGTATTGGCTCCAGGGTAGAGAAAAGGTCCTGGCTGCTGGGGAGAATGGATTCTCCGCTTGCCTGCTGCGCATTCTCCTCCTCCTCCTCTTCCTCCTCCACAAAATCATCATCTGTGTTGCATGAGGCTGCCACCTTGCAGGTTTCCACGAAGAGTGTTGGGGTACTGGTAGGGCCCCCCCCTAGAATGGCATGCTGCTGATCATAGAAGCAGCATGTCCGGGGCTCTGACACAGAGCAACCGTTTGCTTCCTTTGTCTTTTGGTAGGCTTGCCTGAGCTCCTTAATTTTCATGCAGCACTGCTGTGCATCCCTGGTGTAGCCGCTCTCCACCATGCCCTGTGCGATTTTGGCATATATATCAGCATTTCTTCTGGATCGGAGTTCTGCCTGCACAGATTCTTCTCCCCATACAGAAATCAGATCCAGTGTCTCCCTTTCGCTCCATGCTGGAGCTCATTTGTGATTCTGGGACTGCATGGTCATCTGTTCTGCGGAGCTTGTCACGCTGCCCAAACAGGAAATTAAATTCAAAAGTTCCCAGTGCTTTTCCTGTGTACCTATCCAGAGCGGTCACATTGGAGCACTCAGGGATAGCTCCCAGAGGCCAATGCCATTGAATTGCACAGTGCTGCATCTATACTACTATAGATTCGACACAGGAAGGTCAACTTTAGCACTTCTCCCCTCATCGGGGCGGAGTACAGCAGTTAATTTTAAGAGCCCTTTAGTTTAGTGGAACAGGGTTGGTTGTGTAGTCTCATTCATTATAAAATCGACCTAGCGCTGCTAAATTCGACCTAACCTCGTAGTGTAGACCAGGCTATGGTGATGTTTTGTACATGACAACTCAAGGATTCAGCAACAGTCTCTGTACTACATGTTGCAGCAAAGTATACTGGGCGCACAAAAGGGCAGCACCTTCTCTACATGGCTTGCAGTAGATTGAGTCAGTTGACTGAGAGTTCATTGCTTTGGCCAGCGTGGGACCAGCTGATGCCATGGCTTTCTGATCGGCAACATCAGAATCTTCCCCTTTCTCCCCCTGATGTCCTTACGATTCACCTGGGCATGTTGAAGGGGGTAGAGCTCAGTTAAGAGGGACTGGGTGATGCTAGGACACCTCTTCCTCTCTACTCTCATTGCGTGGCAGCAGCACAGACCATACAAAGGGCCCAGAATCATTGGTTTGGTGACTGAGCTCAAAGATATCTTGGCTGAGTGATGCAGTCCATCCTTTACACAGCAGGAGATGAGGTGCTGAGTCATGGAAGTACTAGGAGGGTGGTGAAGCACTGCAATGGGTTACTTAGGGAGGTGATGGAATCTCCTTCCTTAGAGGTTTTTAAGGTCAGGCGTGACAAAGCCCTGGCTAGGATGATTTAGTTGGGTATTGGTCCTGCTTTGAGCAGGAGGTTGGACTAGATGACCTCCTGAAGTCCCTTCCCACCCTGATATTCTATGATTCTGTGATCCTGTCACTGTCTGACCTCATGACATATGGCTTTCAGACATGAGATTTAGTATGGTGACTGCGGATGCTGCTGCATGGATTGGTAAACAGCTGCCTGGTGAGTGGGTGGAGTGTGCCAGCTAAGAGCAGGGCTAGTGGTGGCTGGTGGAAGGTCTTAGGAACTGGCATATTGACTTTCCCTCTTTTAATGGTGGCTAGTAGTGGATAGTGTATGGAGTGAAGGGTTTGAGGGTGAAGGGTTTGAGGGTAACACCCAAGCCCTCTCCGTGCAAAGCAGGCTTCAGTGTCTGATCAGCAGGTGATGTGCGTGGGGGTGCTGCTTTGTACGGATTCCTGAGCACTCATAGACTCAAGGACTGGAAGGGACCTCGAGAGGTCATCGAGTCCAGTCCCCTGCCCTCGTGGCAGGACCAAAGATTGTCTAGACCATCCCTAATAGACATTTATCTAACCTACTCTTAAATATCTCCAGAGATGGAGATTCCACAACTTCCCTAGGCAATCTATTCCAGTGTTTAACTACCCTGACAGTTAGGAACTTTTTCCTAATGTCCAACCTAAATCTCCCTTGCTACAGTTTAAGCCCATTGCTTCTTGTTCTATCGTTGGAGGCTAGGGTGAACAAGTTTTCTCCCTCCTCCTGATGACACCCTTTTAGATACCTGAAAACTGCTATCATGTCCCCTCTCAGTTTTCTCTTCTCCAAACTAAACAAACCCAATTCCTTCAGCCTTCCTTCATAGGTCATGTTCTCAAGACCTTTAATCATTCTTGTTGCTCTTCTCTGGACCCTCTCCAATTTCTCCACATCTTTCTTGAAATGCAGTGCCCAGAACTGGACACAATACTCCAGCTGAGGCCTGACCAGCGCAGAGTAAAGCGGAAGAATGACTTCTCGTGTCTTGTTTACAACACACCTGTTAATGCATCCCAGAATCACGTTTGCTTTTTTTGCAACAGTATCACACTGTTGACTCATATTAAGCTTGTGGTCTAATATGACCCCTAAATCTCTTTCTGCCATACTCCTTCCTAGACAGTCTCTTCCCATTCTGTGTATGTGTGAAACTGATTGTTCCTTCCTAAGTGGAGCACTTTGCATTTATCTTTATTGAACTTCATCCTGTTTACCTGAGACCATTTCTCCAGTTTGTCCAGATCATTTTGAATTTTGACCCTGTCCTCCAAAGCAGTTGCAATCCCTCCCAGTTTGGTATCGTCCGCAAACTTAATAAGCGTACTTTCTATGCCAACATCTAAATCGTTGATGAAGATATTGAACAGAACTGGTCCCAAAGCAGACCCCTGCGGAACCCCACTTGTTATACCTTTCCAGCAGGATTGGGAGCCATTAACAACTACTCTCTGAGTACGGTTATGCACCCACCTTATAGTAGCCCCATCTAAATTGTACTTTCCTAGTTTATCTATAAGAATATCATGCGAGACCGTATCAAATGTCTTACTAAAGTCTAGGTATATCACATCCACCGCTTCTCCCTTATCCACAAGGCTCGTTATCCTATCAAAGAACGCTATCAGATTGGTTTGACACAATTTGTTCTTTACAAATCCATGCTGGCTATTCCCTATCACCTTACCACCTTCCAAGTGTTTGCAGATGATTTCTTTAATTACCTGCTCCATTATCTTCCCTGGCACAGAAGTTAAACTAACTGGTCTGTAGTTTCCTGGGTTGTTTTTATTTCCCTTTTTATAGATGGGCACTATATTTGCCCCCTTCCAGTCTTCTGGAATCTCCCCCGTCTCCCATGGTTTCCCAAAGATAATAGCTAGAGGCTCAGATACCTCCTCTATTAACTCCTTGAGTATTCTAGGATGCATTTCATCAGGCCCTGGTGACTTGCAGGCATCTAACTTTTCTAAGTAATTTTTAGTTGCTCTTTTTTATTTTATCTTCTAAACCTACCCTCTTCCCGTAAGCATTCACTATATTAGAATTTCCTTCAGACTTCTCAGTGAAGACCGAAACAAAGAAGTCATTAAGCATCTCTGCCATTTCCAAGTCTCCCGTTACTGTTTCCCCCTCCTCACTGAGCACTGTTACAAGGCTTTGCCAAACTCCACAAGCACAGAACCCTATTGATTGCCACCCCGTCCTTCGCAATATCTCAGATGCCATTAATCTAAGTGTTGGGGAATCTGTCGGGCCGCTGCTCTAGAGACCAGCCTTGATGTGCACTGACGGGGCCACTGCTTCCTTCAGGAGGTTGTGCACCCCATCTCCTTACACTGCCTGCTGCTATGCCTACTCTGTCCTCAGGCACAGGACATCTTCCAGGAGGTGGTGCAGCCCCGTGGCCCGTCTCTGACTGTGTTACAGGCTCCAGAGAAAGTGTTCTGCCTGCTCTACGGACTGTCAGGCCTGAAGGAGGCATCTGTGTTCCTATGAGTTTTGCCTCCTATACCCCTCTCCTTCCCATATTTACCCTTACCTCTGCTTTAAAGCCTCAGGTACGTGCTTAGTCTTATGCACGTGTTCAGCACCACATGTGACCCCTGAAGAGGTTCTCTGGCTTGGGGGTCTCAGTGCCATGTGCTGGGGGCACAAGGAAGGTGTCAGCAAGAGCTACAGATGTCAGCTTGGCCAAGCTCTCCTCGTCTATAAGGTGGCGGTGTTGCTGCTGAAGCAGCTCCAGTGGACAGCCGGGGATGGGTCCAGTGGGAGGAGAACAGCAGTTGGCTCACAGGGGGCAGGCTGCAGGGAAAGTGAGAGGGTGGGTGGCATGCCTCACCCCCAAAGAGATGCCTGATGGGCAGGTCCATTTCTCTTTTATCCAGTGCTCTTCAGTGCGTCTGTTCTACTGGCTGCAGGAGGATCAGTCGTCCCATAAACCCCTTTCTCTGGGGCAACCAGTGTGTACGAGGTTTGAGCATTAACGTTGCAAAATAATTCCAGGAACGTGGTTTGATGAGTTTATGTGCTAGGGATCCCTCCAAACAGTAACTAGCAGCCTGGGTCAGGTGGCGTGGAGAGTCTGCTGGTTCATTTGGGGTTCCACAATGAACAGCTGTTCCCTGCTCCCACTGCCCTGCCTGCACCCACTGAGGGGTGGCCCAATGGTTAGGGTGCTAGTGTGGAATGTGGAAGACCTGGGTTCAATTCCTGCTCTGCCACAGATGTTATGCAGACAAAACTGAACAGGATTGTTTCAGGGGGCGGGGCAAGGCAAAGATGCCACATTTATTATGATAACACAATTTGATTTATGACCAATAACTAATACATACATACACACACACACATATATCAGATGTTCTGCAGCTGCTATATAGTTACCAGTCCTGAACATAGCTTGAGTCCGTGGCTTGATTTCATAGCTTGTGGTGTCTAACTGGCTTGGAAAGCCAGGCACAAGGAAGGGCTGGGTCTTCCCTCCCATGCTGGCAGCAGAACATTACCCAAAATCTTCCATCTCACTCATTTTTTCTTTTTGGTAGACTTTTAGTTTGAATCCAGAGTCTATGTGTCAAGCTGCCTCTGGGTTCAGTGTAATAGATCACCTGTCAATTGCAGACTTTCAGCCTCCGACCCAGCTTTGATCTTCCTTCTATTGTACCTTTGTTCTTTTCTTTTTAGAGTGGACTCTTCTTACTTTGTTAGGACTGTTGTCTGCATTTTCAGCCATTGGTGTTTGAACTTTATTTAATCAGGACAGGCTGGTGCTGGAGGTTGATTCCATCATACATACATACCTCATTCACACATCTAAACTAAACTAGTAAGATTACAGCCAGGTTTTGCAAAAATGAAGGTTGCTGCAGGAGGCTTTTACAAAATGGAGTGAGCATTTTAAAATGGAGTTTGAATTACAATATGGACAAGTGTAAGGAGTGGCAAAGAGTGAACAGAAGCTGCAAAGTAGACAAGTATAATGAATGGCAAACAGTGAGCAGAAGTTACAATGTTGAAACAGTGCAAGTTTCAGTGATTTAAGCAGCAACTGGATTGAAAGTGAAACTTGCAAGGGTAGCTGGTTGAATGCTGTGGCTCTTAACAAGCATCTTAATTGTCAATTAGCCAGTTATTGGGGTAACTGGTTTTATGAATGAATGTTGTTTCATTCATAAAACTTCACTTATGAAGTTACATTAATAAAGTGTCAAGTGTCAGAGGGGTAGCTGTGTTAGTCTGGATCTGTAAAAAGGGACAGAGTCCTGTGGCACCTTATACACTAACAGATGTATTGGAGCACAAGCTTTTGTGGGTGAATACCCACTTCATCAGACGCATGTAGTGGAAATTTCCAGAGGCAGGTATAATAAAGTGAACAATTAAAAACAATTTCATTCATCAGTTCTACACAGACTCCCTGTTTGACCTTGGCCAAATCACTTAGTCTACGTCTACCCTAGGACTTTTGTTGGCAAAACTTTTGTGGGTCAGGGGTGTGAAAATAACACTACTCTGACTGACATAAGTTTCACCGACAAAAGTGCCAATGTGGGTAGTGCTGTGTGGGCAGGAGAGTATCTTCTGCCAGCACAGAGCGGCTACACAGGAGATACAGCTGTGCTGCTGTAAGGTCTGTAGTGTAAACGTGGCCTCGGTCTCTGGGTCTCAGCTCCTGTCTGTGCAGTGCAGATAGTAGGACCTCTCCAGAAGGTGGAGTGCTCAGATATGACGGTAATGGGAGCCATGTTAGTACATTAGATACAGTAGAACCTCAAAGTTGCAAACACCTCAGGAATAGAGGCTGTTCATAACTCTGAACAAAATGGTAGGGATGTTCTTTCAAAATTTTACAACTGAACATTGACTTAATACAGCTTTGAAACTTCATAATAATGAAGAAAACCACTGCTTTTAACCATCTTAATATAAATTAAACAAGCTCAGAAACAGTTTCCTCACCGTATCAAATCTTTTTTTAAATTTCCCTTTTTTTCAGTAGTTTACGTTTAACACAGTACTGTCCTGTATTTGCTTTTTTTTCCTCTCCTCTTCTCTCATCTCTGCTGCTGCCTGACTGCATACTTCCGATTCCAAGTGATGTGTGGTGTTGACTGGTCTGTTCATAGCTCTGGTGTTTGTAACACTGAGGTGCTACTGTAGGCAGACTATCTCATTATTATTATTGTTGTTGTTGTTGCCTATTTGCATGATTGCTGTGCGTAGGTGCCCCAGTCACAGCCCAGAACCCCATTGTGCTAGGCAGAACAAAAATCCAGTCTGGAGTTCTAAACGTCTTAAGAAACTGGACTCCAGCAGCAGACCCTAGTAATTAATGACCTTGAGTAAGAGCCATCTTTGGATTATCTGGTTGCACTGGTGGACTCCACCCCTCTGCAGATACACTCTGAATTTGTGTCTGCTGGGGTTGAAGCAAACTCCCCACAGACTTGTTAGAAACCAAAGTGAGCCTGGAGCTGAGGGGAGATATGTCATCCTGCAGTAGCCGGGTACTGCCAGAAAACAATTTGGTCTGGTGAGGCGCCTTCCAATGATATGAGAATCTCTTGTCTTGAATGAGGAAATGAAAAAGAAAAGCAAGCTGTGTTAAATTAATTCTGTAGCATGAGTGACAAATCCTGAGGTGCTTATTTTGCTTGGAGACCATCACTGTGTGTGAGAGGCTGAAGCAGGGGCGGCTGTATGTATTTTGCCGCCCCAAGCAGGGCATTCCGGTGGCTTTCGGCAGCATGCCTGTGGGAGGTCTGCTGGTAACGTGGATTCGGCGACATGCCTGCGGGAGGTCTGCCGGTCCTGCGCCTTCGGCATACCTGCCACTGAATTGCCACTGAAGCTGCGGGACTGGCGGACCTCTCGCAGGCAGGCCGCCAAAGGCAGCCTGACTGCCGCCCTCATGGTGACCGGCAGGCCGCCACCCCGCAGCTTGCTGCTTCAGGCACACACTTGGTGTGCTGGTGCCTGGAGCCGCCGCTTGACCGAAGTTTACTCTCTTTATTGTTGTACCTGTGCTCTGTTTCTCTTATACCACAATGTCTCTTCCAGATGTGAATGCAGACCAGAACAGCAAGTGTGAGATCCAGAAAGCAGGAGTTTGAGTGCAGGTGTCAGCAATTTCAGAATCTGAACCTCAGAAATTGATAGCAGGTGGAGGTCTGGAGCTGAGCACTTGATTTAGCAAATTAAATTGGTTTCTGATGTATGTTCATTCTGGAGTAATGATTTGGGCTGCAAGTGTTTTTGTCTTTCTCTAACATGCTGGTGGGATCTGTTAGGCCTGGTCTACACTACGCGTTTAAACCAATTTTAGCAGCTTTAAACCGATTTAACGCTGCACCCATCCACACAACGAGGCCCTTTATATCGATTTAAAGGGCTCTTTAAACCGGTTTCTGTACTCCTCCCCGATGAGAAGAGTAGCGCACTGAAATCGGTATTACCATATCGGATTAGGGTTAGTGTGGCCGCAAATCGACGGTATTGGCCTCCGGGCAGTATCCCACAGTGCACCATTGTGACTGCTCTGGACAGCAATCCGAACTTGGATGCACTGGCCAGGTAAACAGGAAAAGCCCTGCGAACTTTTGAATTTCATTTCTTGTTTGCCCAGCGTGGAGCTCTGATCAGCACGGGTGGCAGTGCAGTCCCAAATCCAAAAAGAGCTCTAGCCTGGGCCGTACGGGAGATACTGGATCTGATCGCTGTATGGGGAGACAAATGTGTTCTATCAGAGCTCCGTTACAGAAGACGAAATGAGAAAGCATTTGAAAAAATCTCCAGGCTATGATAGACAGAGTCCACAGCACAGTGCTATGTGACAAGCGTAACGGAAAGCCAAAGAATCAAATGGACACTCATGGAGAGAGGGAGGGGATACTGAGAACTCCAGCTATCCCACAGTCTCTGAAAAGTATTTGCATTCTTGGCTGAGCTCCCATTGCCTGTAGGGTCAAACACATTGTCCGGGGTGTTTCAGGGTATATGTCGTCAATTTACCCTCCCTCCTCCTCGTGAAAGAAAAGGGAAAAAAAATCATGTCTTGACTTTTTTATATATCACCCTATGTCTATTGCATGCTGCTGGTAGATGCGGTGCTGCGGCAATGAATAGCAGCATCCTCTCCCCTCCCCTCCCTGGTGGCAGATGGTACAATATGACTGCTATCCATCGTCATCATTAGCCTGTGAGTGCTCCTGGCTGGCCTCAAGTGTGGTCGGCCTGGGGCGCCTGGGTAAAAATAGGAATGGCTCCCTGTCATTCCTGGTAGATGGTACAGAACGGCTGGTAACAGTCCTCATCATAGCAACTAGGGGCTGAGTTCCATCAGCCCCCGCCTTTCATGTCTAAAGAAAAGATTCTGTACTGCCTGGACTATCATAGAAGCGGGGTGCTGGGCTCCTCTCCCCCCCACCGTTTAATGTCCTGCCTGGACTATCATAGCAGCTGGAGGCTGCCTCCCCCTCATTTTATCTCACTAAAAAGTCAATGTTTCTTATTCCTGCATTCTTTATTACTTCATCACACAAATGGGGGACACTTCCACGGTAGCCCAGAAAGGTTGGAGGAGAAGGGAATCAATGGATGGAGTTGTTGCGGGGGCACCCCCTGTGAATGGCATGCAGCTCATCATTTCTGCGGGATCTGACACGGAGTGACTGTGCTCTCTGGTTCTCTGATACACTGGTTCTCTAGTACACTTGCCCCATATTCTAGGCAGGACTGACTCTATTTTTAGATAAACCATAAAGGAGGGATTGATTCAGGGAGTCATTCCCATTTTTGTCTTTGTGCCCCCGGCCGACCTCAGCTAAGGCCAGCCAGGAGCACCCATGACAGCAGCAGACGGTACAGAACGACTGATAACCATCATCTCATCACGAATTTACAGTGGCACAGCAGACGGTACAGAACGACTGGTCACCATCTCTGCTACCTTGCAATGGCAAATGAATGCTGCTGTGTAGCGCTGCAGTACTGCCTCTGTCAGTGGCATCCACTACACATACGGTGACAGTGACAAAAGGCAAAATGGGCTCCATGGTTGCTATGCTATGGCGTCTGCCAGGGCAATCCAGGGAAAAAGGGCGCGAAATGATTGTCTGCCATTGCTTTCATGGAGGAAGGAATGAGTGATGACATTTACCCAGAATCACTGTTTTTGCACCATCATGCATTGGGATCTCAACCCAGAATTCCAATGGGCGGGGGAGACTGCGGGAACTATGGGATAGCTACGGGAGAGCTACCCACAGTGCAACGCTCCGGAAATCGATGCTAGCCTCGGTACATGGACGCACACCACCGAATTAATGTGCTTAGTGTGGCCACGTGCACGCGACTTTATACAATCTGTTGTACAGAATCGGTTTATGTAAAATCGGAATAATCCCATAGTGTAGACATACCCTTAGTTTCATTTGGTGTTTGCTGCTCTTGTGGTGCTCTTCGTACTGTCTGTAATGGGTTCTGATGTCACAGATGAAGCAGCTTTGTAGATAGGAGCAGTTAAGAGCTCTCTCCTCCCTTCCCCAATCAAATAATAGAACTTACTAGCCTCAATCCTGGGTGCTAGGCTGAACCAGCATTGGTAAGAAGCTGTGCAGTTGTTTTGCATTGGTGATGGTTGTGTGTAGTTGGAGAAAGGGGGTTTAACTGAGTGTGGATGTGTGCTGAGAGTATAGTTCGTTGTTCAGCTGCGAACTGGATAGGAAGTAGAAGTATTGTTGTGTCGCCGGGGTTCTCTAGCACTAGCTGACAGTTTGCATCTGGAAAAAAATTTTGAGTGCTCCTCATCAAAAACCAGAGCATGAAATGAAGAGAGAGCATGAGATTTTCTCCATGTGCCAGTATGCGTTGGGTGCAGGTTGTCTGTTCTCCACTTGGGGTGATACAGACCGCCTGGCCCAATAAGTGTCAAAGGAGAAGGTGACTTACCCCCAGCTATTCTATAGCCAAACTCTTTGTCAGGTGCCAAGTCTAGTCTCTGGATTCTTGTGAGCGCTGATGCCCTGGGTATGTAAGACTGAGC
The DNA here is from genome assembly GCF_025201925.1 of Gopherus flavomarginatus. NCBI lineage: Eukaryota > Metazoa > Chordata > Testudines > Testudinidae > Gopherus > Gopherus flavomarginatus. The sequence continues at coordinate 50,255,420 of NC_066622.1, read as the reverse complement.
TCTGTGTGAGTGTGATGAATGCCACTGGGAGTCCTCACTGGTTTCAGAGGCAGGTCCAAGTGGATATCTGGGACTTTCACCTTCAACTTCATTTTATCCTTTAAAATCCATATACCCAGCCGTATTGCAGCAGAGCTTGTAGTCCCGAAGGGCTCCAAGAGTCTGCCAAGACTGCTGTCTTCTCCCAAGGGGAAGCTCTAAAGGAATGTGCTAGAGTTGGACCAGGGACATGATAGTCCCCATGTATTGTCCTGTTGTCCCATCCTCCCCCCCCCCCCAACCCACATCCTGGGTTGTGCTCTCAGCTCTTGTCTGGCCATTGCCTGAGCGCTCAAAGTCAGCCCCAAACCTGCATTCTCCACATGGTGGCATGCTGTGCCCTCTCCCAAGCCAACAGCCTCCCCCATGGGCTGGGACGTTTCCTTGGAGAAAAGCCAGATTCTGAGGAAGGATGGAGAGGCCAACACAGGTACCAAATTCCTCTTGCCCTTGTTTGTGGTGTTTTCCCCTTTTGTTCCTTCTCAAGTGTCCATGCCAGCAAGGAGAAGGAGAAGGTGACTTACCCCCAGCTATTCTAGAGCCAAACTCTTTGTCAGGTGCCAAGTCTAGTCTCTGGATTCTTGTGAGCGCTGATGCCCTGGGTATGTAAGACTGGGCTCTGTGTGAGTGTGATGAATGCCACTGGGAGTCCTCACTGGTTTCAGAGGCAGGTCCAAGTGGATATTTGGGACTTTCACCTTCAACTTCATTTTATCCTTTAAAATCCATATACCCAGCCGTATTGCAGCAGAGCTTGTAGTCCCGAAGGGCTCCAAGAGTCTGCCAAGACTGCTGTCTTCTCCCAAGGGGAAGCTCTAAAGGAATGTGCTAGAGTTGGACCAGGGACATGATAGTCCCCATGTATTGTCCTGTTGTCCCATCCTCTCCCCCCCCCCCTCCAACCCACATCCTGGGTTGTGCTCTCATCTCTTGTCTGGCCATTGCCTGAGCGCTCAAAGTCAGCCCCAAACCTGCATTCTCCACATGGTGGCATGCTGTGCCCTCTCCCAAGCCAACAGCCTCCCCCATGGGGTGGGACGTTTCCTTGGAGAAAAGCCAGGTTCTGAGGAAGGATGGAGAGGCCAACACAGGTACCAAATTCCTCTTGCCCTTGTTTGTGGTGTTTTCCCCTTTTGTTCCTTCTCAAGTGTCCATGCCAGCAAGGTGTCCTCTCCTGAGGCCCATTCAGCAGACAAGGATGTGGCTGGGTTGGAGCAGTCTGGCCAGCTGCCCCTTTCCCAACCCGTTGACTTCGCAATGAGTCGAAGCAATTCCCATGTTTGCTTATCTTGGGATCATTGTATTCTGTTGGTTCCACTTTGAGGAGCTGTCAGAGCTCTCCTGGGCCAGCTGCCTTGGCACTAACCATGTCAGCAGTGCAGCGGAAGTGCCATGGCAGGGGCAAAGGCTGGTTCCCTCCTTTCATTTCCTTCGTGAAGCTCCAGCTCTGTAATTGAGCTGGTGATTTTGGTTTTTTTTGCCGTCCTACTTTGCTTACAAAACCCATTGGATTGGTATCCTGGGGCTTGCTTAGCCTCTTTCCCACCGTTGAATTTCCTATTGTGTTTGGCATGTTAGTCATTGACTCCCTTGTCTCAACAGGGAACCCTTGTGATTGGTGGTAAAGAAGTGACCCTTGAGTACACGCCATGCCCAGAATTTTGGCGCTGCAAACGCGTAAGTACATGGCAATGGAGGATTTAGTTCACTTATTTTTCCCTCGCCCACTTTCTTTCCGAGAGTACTGAGGAGGAGTTAGATGCATGCTCAGTTGTGGAAGAACCCCTTGAGTGGTTCCAGCACTGAAGTTCCTGCCTTTCCTATGTTTTCTCCCTGTGTATTTTAGGTAGTGTAGGAAAATTCTGATTCTCCAACGTATGCTTAGGTTGCTGTCCATCTACTATAAATAGTAAGTGGCTTCCCAGGCACCACCTCCTCCTTCTGCTCATTATCAGCTCTCATTGTCATGTCTACAGCGAGTTCCTCCCCAGAGTCTGGCTCTGCTCTTGAGAAGTGCCATGGGGAAAATGGCACCTTCTCACTCTAGGGATCTGCTTACTTTCATGGCCAAAAGAAGTTGTTGCTTCTCTTAGCAGAGCAGTCAACACAGCTGAGTGAGCTGGATTCGGCTCTGGTTCATGCATCACCAGGTTGCTAACTGAGTTCCATTGTTAGGGATAAATTCGACCTTCATTGACATTTGTGATGCTCCATTTAGTACATGGGATGGCACAGATGTCAGAAGGTGATTTGATGATGATGGAATTATCCAGTTGTCACCAGAAGTGGAATCTTTGTTCCTGGTTTCCACACACCAGCCTGAGAAAGCCCAGTGTGACTCTCCGAGCAGTTTGCAAGGCTGTGAGAAAGGGAGGGAAAATCAAACTGGAATTTATGAATCCATAACTATGAAAACTCACAATGCCATGTTCAGAGAGATTTTTAGTGAGGAGGGTCTGCACCTTTTCCATTCCAGGATCCTGCCTCCTCCCCTTCCTGGATTATCCTCCAGTACAGTTGGGACCCCCTCCCATTGAACAATCTGGAAAGAGCAAGGGGGTCAAAACCTGCTGACTCCCGTTTATGCCCCACCCCCAAATTGAGAGGCTTAGTATACACTTAAAAGTTAGGTCGGCATAGCCGCTGCTGTCAATGGTGTTATTCCCCGTCTGCCCCCCCCCCCCCCCCCCGCCACCAACCGACAGAGCTATGCCAGAGTAGACAAAACTGTATGGATGGAAGAGGACTTCTGTTGACATAGGTAATGTCATCCAGGAGGGGGTGTTCCTGCACTGCCAGGAACAATATTTCTGGCGTTGGCTCCATGCTATAGATCAGTGGTCCCCAACCTTTTTGTGGCCGATAGCACATTCGTGTTTTCAGAAGAGTGTGGCAGGCGCCAACAATTTGTCAAGGCTTATTTTGTATTTGTACATTAAATAATACAAAAAAATCATATTTAATATTACATAATATATGAATCCATAAGATAAAAAAGGTAATTTTACATGTAAAAGGTATGTATTAAATTATTCGGCAATTATTTTTCCACCTTACCATGTGAATTTGCTCTTTTTTTTATCTACCTGTAAGAAAAATTAAGGAGTTTTTACAAAATATCATAAACAATTTTCATCTTATTTATTTTAAAAATGTAAAATAATTTTTTGATTGGACAGTTTTTTCTGGAAAAATTTAGACTAGCTGTAGCAGAAAGTGAGGCTAGTAATATTTCAGTCCTATATAGAAAACATTGTTGAACTGCTGGTTCAAATATATTTATTATTCTTACTTTAACATGGATAGCCATTTATGGTTAATTAAAAAATATTCTTTGTATTGTTACCTGTATCTGGATTTCGGTAAAAAACAAACAAATATGAACAAAGTTAAACACAAGTTAATCATATGTGCTCATCAGCATTTAATTAATTATACCTATTTTCCATTCATGTGTTTTTTCTAATAAAGTCAGTGTGATTTTTGGCACTGCATTTCTTCAGCCAATTTTTCATAGTTGGGGGAGTAGAATGATATTCCCGTTCGTAAGCAATCATCAAGACGGGCATCTGCAAGCCAAGATCTGTATTTTGATTTTATGATGTTCATTGTTGAAAACAGAACTTCACATAGATACGTGGAACCAAAATAAGATTTTATTTTGTGTGCTACATTTTTTAAGGCAGGAAACTTTTTTCGGTCAACCAGATTCCAAAAGTTTTCATCTGTTGCACAGGATTTTAGTGAAAACAGATTGCTAGGCAGATAGGTTTGATTTGAGTTGATTAATTTTCTTCTTTCTCAGCTCAGATTTAAGTGAATGGCTAATGTCAAAAGTGCCGTGATTAGTTTGGAAATGGCGTTCGACATTGTTTTTTCGGCACTGCAACAGTACCACTGCACAATAAGCAAACACATTTCCCTTTATTTTCAATAAAACAATAGGATTCTTCCCACTCTGTGTTAAAATAATACGTACGTTGTCTTTTATTTGAACCACTCATTTTGGGGCAAAATGTTTAAAAATAAATAAATAAATTGCAAAGCACAAGAAAACAGCAGTATCAGTGCAGCGGAAGAATACTCAGAGGGCCGGCTCCAGGCACCAGCGAAGTAAGCACGTGCCTGGGGAGGCACATGCTAAGGGGCGGCATTCCGTTCATTCTTGGAGTGGCAGAGTCTGAGCGGGTTTTTGTTAGTTTTTTGTGCTTTGGCAGTTCGGGCGGTGGCAATCCAAGCCACTTTTATTTATTTTGTTTTTTTTGGCAGTTCTGAGCAGTGCCTGCTAGGGACAGAGAACACCAGCGTCTGCAGCTGGCGGGCATGGGGCCGCGTTTTCTCTCCCCTGCTGGGCACAACTTTTCACACTGTGTCACTAGGCAGGCACACATAAATGCCCCTGCGGGCACCGCTTTGGGGACCACTGCTATAAATGTACCTTCACAGTAAAACTGTACTTTACGCTGGGCGAGTTTTCACTTCCCTGCCTCAGGAATCAATTGAGAAAGGGGAAACTAACTGCACCTCTGAATTCTTTCAAAGTACAAGGTGGCTGGAAATCTAGGAGAGGTCTGGTCTGCAGAGTCTCTTTTTAATGTGCTGAGTGAGTTGGTCCTTGCTTCATTGGTTTTTGTTTTTTAGGAGGAGAGCCCAATCTTAGAAAAACTTCCCAGGAGCCATGCATGCGACTCTAACGATCAGACATGCAAATTAATAAAGATGGGACTTGTACTCCTCAGTCACTTGAAAATCCCTTTTGCTGTTCCCAGGGTGGAGTCCTGTGGGACTCCATTCCTCACCAGCTTCTACCCTTCATACCAGCTCTCTGCCAGTTAATGTCACCCATCTTGTCTCCTTCAGTCTCTTAGGGCTTTTGTAGACATACAGCATTGCAGCTGCACTGCATCTGGTGAAGACACTGTATGCTGATGCGGAGAGCTTTCCCATCGGCATAATAAAACCACCTGTAGGAGAGGCGGTAGCTATGTCTGCAGGAGAAGCTCTCCAGCTGCTATAGCACTGCCTACACCAGTGCTCAGGTCCAACGTAACTTACCTCGCTCAGAAATGTGGATTTTACCAAAGTAATTTATAGCGTAGACAAGGTCTTTGTGTTACTCGCTCATGCAACTAACCTAGCTACATTCCCAAAGTGAAGCAGTGACTGTGACTTTTGGAACATGTTGACAGCTGTTACAATAGCCTTTTAAATGTGTCTCCCTCATGCTGCCTGTCTTTCACTGCAGTGTAAAGTGTGTACTGTGGGATACAGATCTTCCTGCTCCTATTGCAAGCTCCCAAGAGATGGTGAGTATATTTTGTCACTCTGCCAAACTGGGTTTTATAGGTGTACGTTAAAAACCTTCATTTGCCCTAGGGAGTGAATGTCTCTGTTGACTGGTTTCTTTGTGCCATGCAATGGGATGTCTAGGTACCATGTAAGAGAATTAGTAGCAGTACTGGAGGTAGATATGCTGCCAGGCTGTTCGCTCTGCATGCGAAGCAAGGCACATGGCCACACTGATCTGTAGTGGGAGGGAGTTCCACAGGACATTGCCCTTCATCCAGAACATCCTGTTGCCAGTACCTGATAGTACCATCCTCTGTTCCTTCAGTGTCATTGTTCTCCTTCATTCCTAACATTATGGGATGGGTGCTTAGAGAGAGCTGGTCCAGGCTACACATCGTAGACTGCCACAGGCGTTAAGAATGAGGGCTGGGACCTTGAAACAAACACAGAATTAGATGGTACCCCAGTGTAGGGTGTAGACCATGGGTGTGATGTGTTCCTATCTAGCTGATTGCTTAGGAGATGGGCAGCTGCATACTGCAGCAACTGGAGCTTTTGTCTGGCCTCACTGCAACAGCCCAGCCCAAGAAGGGGCTGTCAAAGATCTGGCTGGCTGCTATTGCTGAAGAGTCTGGGAATGCCACAGAGTCCAATCAGCTCTGAGACTCTGTGCCACTGAAGTGATAGGAGTGCAGGCACCCCCAATAGTTTGTGGTCATGGACTCTGCCAGTTCCCCCCATGTCACCTCTGTTTTACCAGGCTCTCCAACCAAGAACCTGCTTCTGTCAGACAGCCAGGCATTCACAGTGCAAGGTTTTGCGCTGTTGCTTTTCTGCTAGCAGATTCAGAATGTCCTGTGCCTCCTGCAGAGCAAACCTATGTACCATGGGGAAACGATGTGTGTTACAATCTGTGTCGATCCAAAGAACAAACTGCCATTACCTATTAGCCCCCATGCTCTGTGCTCTGTTCAGAGCTCTTTATTCACTGCAGCCGCACCCTTAGAGAGATCCTGACTTCCTTTCACTGTTGCTGTAACGTGAGCGATGCACCATCAGTGTTCTGGAAGCAGAGCTCAAACTGCTGACCTTTTCAACTCTGCCTTCTTGACTAACTTAACCAAATGGCGATACAAACATCTGTATAGCGAGTTAAATGTTCAGGCCCCTCCAGATGCTGTGAATGTTCTAAGGCTGTGTGCCTCATTTTACTAGTCTGGTTAGCTGAAGGCCATGGGAATGCATGTGTTTTAAGGGTTAACCCTGTGTGACTAGTCTTTAAACGATGGAATGGATTACAAAAAAGACACACAGTCTTAAGCGGTAGGATTGTCCCCTTCTCCAGTGGTTCTCAACCAGGAGTCTGGGGTGAGCAAGTTTCAGGGGGTCCATCACGCAGCCCCAGTGTTTGACTTGTTGGGGCCCAGGGCAGAAAGCTGAAGTCCCACCGTATGGGGCTGAAGCCTGTGGCCCTGTGCCCTTCCACCTGGGACTGAAGCCGAAGCCTGAACAACGTAGCTTCCTGGGGACCCTGTGGTATGGGTCCTCAGGCAATTGCACTGCTTGCTACCTCCTCATGCTGGTCCTGGCTTTTATATGCAGAAAACTAGTTGTGGCACAGGTAGGCCATGGAATGGTTATAGCATTGGGGGCGAGAGAGAGCAGGGGGAGCTCAGAAAGAAAAAGGTTGAGAACCCCTGCCCTTCTTTAAGCAGCTGTTGGGTGAACTCCTGTATGTTTTGTGGTTGGTGGCCTTGAAATAGTTCCTGTTATGTCTTTTTCTCATAGGGAACAGACCAGGGACAGAGCCCAAAAGTGGTTTCGAGGGAGAGGACGTGCACGCCGAGCAGGACTTCAGTAAGAAAATCACCATCACACAATCTGGGGTTGTGGATATGCTCTTTCAGAGAGGGAGAGGTGTCTATAGGCCCCATCTGTAGAAATGCATGGGAAAATTCTCATGCATAATTTACACACGCAGTTACTGCAGTTGGACATGTAATCTCTGTAATTTCTTGTGCGAATGATGCACAAAACCTTGATATGTAGCCAGCATTCTGAATCGAGCTACATGCTGCAGTGCTGATATGAATGAATAAATGGTCTCTCACCTGTACTGTATATGTTTGTATCAAAAGGGGTTGGGTTAGCTTAAAACATGCCTGTGTGCAACTGTTATCAGTATTTGTGCTGAATATGTGGTTATAGTCATCTGACAGATCAGTGTCTCTGGTGAGTTAGCATCAGGATAGCCTCCCTTGTTGGATGTTCCCTAGACGTCGCACAGCTTTGGGAGTGTTCTGGACTGCGGTGTCCATTGGGGTCACTCAAGGACCCTCTCTTGGCACTGAATTTGTGGAGCAGCCACCCCTGTTTCTACCTTTCCATGGCCTGCCGCAAGTGCAGGGACCTTCCCTCTGCATCCTGGCTGTCCTCCGCATGACCTGGGATGGGAGACCAGGTGCTTCAACATCCCAGGGCTCTCCTTCCCCTCATTTAGGTAAAACTCCTCAGCTCATTTTCCTGGGGTATGTATTGCTCACTAGACTCCCACCAGTGGGCCTATGCAGAGGCTGCCTTGGAATAGAAAGAGGTATTTACCATGAATACGGGGGTTCTCTGCGCATTCTCACTTACCATCCCACCTCTGCCTCCTCCGAGTTCCCCTCTAAGAGAAGTCTTGGGTTTAGTAGAAGGACTGAGGTGCTTGGATTTGCAGAGTGCACTTGTAACAATGTTTGGTGCAATCTGGAGGGCTCTCAGAGCTTAGCAGTCCCAGGGGATGCATCCAGTACATCTAATATGCGGAGGTAATGCTATTGAATGGGCTCTAAAGTTAAACCTTGGGGACGCCAACTCTAGCACCTCAGCTGAGGCAGTGAGGCACAAATAAAGAGGTGATCTCTCAAGTGTGGATGTCCCATACCATGTAGGAATTTATAGCTCAAAACACCTTGAACGCCACTCAGAAATCAGTAGCCAGCCAGTGCAAACCACAGAGTACTAGTGTCATGTGCCCCGGTGAGAGATTCCACTTACAAAGTGAGCTGCAATTTTCTGAATTACAGTGAAACCCTGCTATAACGCGATAATTGGGGTCCAAAAAAATTTGATTGCAATAAATGCGGTGTTGCGTTTATAGCGAGGTTACAAAAATTTACCATTTCAAGCTGGTCGGTTTCAAGCCGGTCAGTTTCTCTTGGGCAGAAAATGACTTGCATCTACGAACTGCCCATAACGATAACTGAAAGGGTGTAGCAATAATTAGTGACAGCACAAGCTAATCAACCTATTAAATGAGCCAGAACTAGCCTGAGAATGGCTGGATTTGGACTTTGAAAACTGGAGTTTTGGGACCTGGCAGACTGGAGCTGGAGTGGCTCTCAGGAGATCTGTACAAAGTCGTTCAGCCAACTGCCCTCCAGCCGGAGAGCCGATTGCAGTGTTTGACACTGAGGAGTTGCTGATATTCAGAGCAGAGTTTGTGCCACTGTTTCTGTAGCATGCCTCCCAGCTGTCAGCCTGCGCCAACAGCTGGGGCTCTCAGCCATGCAGCGAGAGAGGGAAACACTTGGAGAGAGCAGGAGAGATGTGCAAGGGGCAGAGGAAGACCGAGGAGCAGCTGGGGAGGAGAACGGCTCTTCTCACCAAAAGGGGAAGGAGGGCAGGGGGGAAAAGGCAGTGGGGAAGGCACTTTTCTTTTCTTTTCTTTTTCTTTGCTTCGGCGGCACTCCAGCCACTTTTTTCTTTTTCTTTCTTTTTCTTTTCTTTTTTTGCTTGGGGCGGCCAGAGCCACCTTATGATCACTTATATCTGAATTCGCGTTATCATGGGGTACGTTATAACGGGGTTTCACTGTAGTTTGAATTTCCAGGTTAAGGTTCAGCCTCGTGAAGAGCACATTACAGTAGTTTGATATTGAGATGACGAAAGCATTGCTCATGGGAGCAAGAGCCACATCTGAAAGAAATCTTTGCAGCTTCTTGGCTAGACACAGCTTGATAAAAGCCTTCCTTGTCACTGACGCTAAATGGTCTAGCAGCAGCTCGGGTCCATCCATAGCCCCAATTTTAACCTCAATCAACAGACACTGAGGATCCATCCTAAGTAAGGTGGCAGATATTCCCTTCACATGAGATGGTTGTTTTCCCCATCCTGCCAGCATCACTTCAGGTTTGTCTAGACTGAGCTTCAGCCAGCTAGCCCACATCAACTGTCTTCAGTTCTGCTGATTGTGAGGAGTTGATCCTCAGTATCTGTTGCTTGGCCTTGCTAAGAGCCCCTTGTACACCCTGAACGGGACAGAGCCCTGTGGAACCACGCACAGCAGAAACCAGAGAGGGTCTCGGAGAGAGGGGGACAAAACCCCTGAGGGACAGCCCCCTTGCTTCCTGCCAGGGTTTGCTGGCAAGTCAGCGACTCTTCACAGTCCCCAGTGTTGAAGGCAGCGGACAGATCTGTCTGTAAAGCAGTTGATGCTGCACGTAGGGCTGGCCTCAGACTGGCACAGGTCAGAGATGTGAAGTGACCATGTACTCTGAGAGTTGTCTTCCACAGCCTTCCCATTAATGTTCGCCAAGAGTATGAGATTTGATAGTTGGGTGAGTTGTCAGCACCAAGAGTTTCTTTTGAGGAATGGCTGATGGCACAAGATCTTCCTTTATTGAAGCTAAGACCCTGACCTTCCAAAGGAGGAGATGTAAGCAATCTCCATCAACTCTTCTCTGGCCTGGAAGGACATGGATCCAAAGCACAGTTATGTACTCAGTATCTCCAATCCCTCCAGAACCTCGGAGCGACACTGGCCTAAATCCAGGTACTGAAGATCATACTCTCTGGACATTACACTGTATCCAGGGGACCAGACAGTTTATCCCTGTCCACTGTGAACTTGATTCTGCAACTCTTAACATGATCAGCCCAAATTCAGGAGATAGAGAATTCCACAGCCTCACACCACCCTGATATGGTTTGCACGGCATTCAGACTGGCTAACTGGCTAGTCTGGGTGATCTTGACATCCCTGGCTCATTTAATGTATATCTTGGGTGCACTTGTCCCTGTGACACACATGAACGAAATGCAGTGTGGGAGGGGAGGAAGATGTGAGACCGTGATCTTATCAAGTAAGCAGTACAGGTGTTAGCAGTGAATATGACATGGGCCTGATGTGTCTCCTTTTGCTCCTGTCTGGGCAGCATGAGTAGCTGCTAGGATGGAGGAAAGGGTGGCAGCAGGAGGGGACATGATCCAGCCTAAGGGGGAGGGGAGGCAAGTCTGAAATATTAATTAGTACGAGAAATGTTAAAAGTCAAATCAAAAGAAGGGTTTTTTGAGGGGGGGGGGTTATTCCTCATCTGGGATGGATAGCCACCTCATAAAATTCTTAATTAATCTCATTACATTGCCCATTGGTACTGTAGTTACACATGTCCATTAATGCGCAGCTGTTCTGGAACACCAAGGTTGGAGAATCAGTGGCCAATCACTAACAGTTCCTGGCTACAGGTGTTCAAGAACAGACTAGATAAAAGGCTCTGGTGATTAGTTTAAGGGGTGGGCTTGATCCTGTGCCGGATCCGGGAAGTAGCCTCCAAACCCATTTGGGATTCCATTGTACAGATAACAGCTGAACCTGAAAGTAGGCTTAGACAAAAGGGAGGCCAAATTATGAGCTCCTTGTTGGAGCAGGGATGTGATGACGTGAGCTTTGATGTCTTGTCTGTTGAAGTCCGAGAAGCTTTCATGTTCCTGCTAAATGTTCAGAAACGTGGCTAATCGAAGGACATCAGAGTCTGTTTGCCAGCCCACTGCAGGCAGTTGGGAGAAAATACAAGGTTTGTAGTGTATGCTAGAGGGGGATGCTGAAAATGGGTTCATTCCATTTCTTTTCTCCAGTATTGGAAGACAAGCTTGAAAAACCTGAGCAAGAGCTATCAGGACACCTTAAGCCTCAGAAACAGGCTCCCCAACACGCAGCTCCTCCACAGCAGAGCCAGCCCCAGGAACCCGAGCCTCGGAAGAGAGAGGAAGGCAGAGATCGATGGCCTTCGCAGGAGAAAAGGTACCCTCCCTGGAAGGAGAGCCAGGAGCCTGCTGCCAGGAGGGAAACCGAACAGACTGCACCTCAGGAGGGTGAAAGTAAAAGTAAGTTGAGTCTCAGGCTTTCAGAAAAAGGGCCAAAGTGCAGAGCACTTGGTTTTGGCTGTGGGTGGGCCGTCACTGACAGAGTGCATGGCTTTTCCCTATGACACTTGTCTGAAGGATACTTCCTCAGTGTGAATTCAGTAAGCTTCATGATCTGTTGCAGGCAGGGATAGTTGAGGGGGGGTGAGGTGTCTCTGTCTGGGTTGCTCAGGTACTGGTGGATTTGGGGAGGGAGGCCCTGCTTGGGTTTCTCAGAGGGGATTTGGGGAAAGAGAGTTGTCCCTGTCCAAACGGCCCTCGAGGAAATTAATTCAGGGCAAGCTGCCCCTACCCCATACCATTAATTTGCTGGTCTCAGCCCCGCCTCTGTGCTGTGCTCCAGATCTGCTGCCCCAAGGAGGTCCGTGCTGCTGGGGTAGCTCTGGGGCCCTGTTCCTCTCTCCGCCTCTGTTCTGAGGAGCACAGAGAGTGATTTGCCCCAGAAGCCTGGTTTGCTTAGGGAGGAAGTGGGAGATCAGAGGCAGCCAGCTGGGCTGGTTTGTTTCTCACAGGGCCTGTGAAGAGCCTAGTAGGTCAGGGCCTGCTTTGCTTTCTGATCACCCCCCTCTGCACCCACCCTCCCCTCCACTTTCTCCCAGGGACCCTCTGTAACGATGCAGTCTCTGGCAGGACACAACTGAAAGTATCAATTTGGGACAAATTGATTAGAGCATGGCAGTCACAGCCCAAAGCTGGTTGTCTTTTATTACTAAGGCATACCAAACCAGCCAAACAGAGAGGACTTCGGTTTCATCCCACTGGCTAACCAGAAGTCATACAAGCAATTCTCTCAGACATTCATTCCAGTTTTCCAGTATCACAATCAGCAGCCACTTCTTATGGGGATTAATAGTTATGAAAACGAATACCCCAGTAAAAGAAAAAAGGTTCTCCCAATCCCAAAGGACCAAGCCCCAGACCCAGGTTCATATACCCGTCAGATCTTACCCACAAATCACACTGTTGCCAATCCTTTAGAATCTAAAATCTAAAGGTTTATTCATAAAAAAGAAATAAATATAGATGAGAGCTAAAATAGGTTAAATGGAATCAGTTATATACAGTAATGGCAAAGTTCTTGGTTCAGGCTTGTAGCAGTGATGGAATAAACTGCAGGTTCAAATCAAGTCTCTGGAGTGCATCCACATCTTGGATGGGTCATTCAGTCATTTGTTCAGAGCTTCAGTGTAGCAAAGTTCAACCAGAGGTAAGAAGCAGGATTGAAGACAAGATGGAGGAGATGCAGCTGCCTTTTATAGTGTCTTGCCATGCAGCCTGTGCTTCCTTTGTTCCAAAAACAAGCTACCCAGCACATGGCATGTAAAAACCCCAGAGTTCTGTTCATAGACATGTCCCTGCATGTCTTGCTGAGTCACAAAGTGTATCTACCTTCTCTCAGTGGGTCAGTTGTACAGCTGATGGTCCTTAATGGGCCATCAAGCAGACTAGGCAGTGCTTACACCAAATTGTCTGGGGTGTCACCCAGAAGCATATCACAAGTTTGAAATACAGACAGTATAAAGCCAATACTTATAACTTTAAGTGCAAAAATGATACATGCATACAGATGTCATAATCATAACCAGCAAATCATAACCTTTTCATGGACACCCTATGTGACCTCCTTTGTACAAGATTTGGTGCCACTGTATGACCTTGGCTGCAACAATGATCTATGTGGTCACAGTTCATGTCAATAACGTCAGACCCTCTCTCTGGTCCTTGGAGGGCAGAGAGGTGCACAGCTGCTGGAGGAGGGTTTCCTCTCCCACCACACACATGATCCCAAGGGATGGAGCCTGCAGCAGAGGCAGCACAACTGTTACCACCAAAACATGCTACAGGTGATGTCTTCATGGAGCAGCTTCTGGCCTGATGGCGAAGTGTTTGTGTCCTCAAACAGGGAGACTTCCTGCTAGTCATAGCCTGGTTCAGCCTCTTGGGGGTCCAGTGACTAGCTCAGACCTCAACTCCTTCTGCCCTAGCTGCTTCTTGTCTGTCTTTGCCAGAGACTCACTGGCAGGAATTCAGGAGTGATTGCATTTGTGCGTGATTCCAAAATCAGGAGGGGCAGACCCAGATTTCTATAGGGCCCGGAGATAGCAGGAGTGCAAACAATGGGAGGAGATTGGGTCTTCATCTATGTAAAGCTACACCTGGGGGAGGAAGTGAGCAGCCGGCTGCATAAGCAGCTGCATCAGAGGCATTCAGACAAGTTTATTTTCATTTTGCCATCACTGTGGTGGTAAGAGTCTGGCTTCATGCAATGTTCTCAGTCTTCCTTTCTCTCCCTCCTCCTGCCTGGGCTGCCGCAGCGATTATGTTGAAGCGTATTCCTCGTTTCACCCCTCCGGAAGTGATTGTGGGGCTGCTGGCACCGTTTGTTCGTCTCTCCACCTCCAGCGTGAGCATCATTAAGAAAAGGGCTAGCCAGAGGAGTGACAACTATGGCTTTGTGGAACTGGATTCGCACGCTGTAAGTGGCCCTGACCCTTCCCCAGTGTCTTTACAGAGAAAGAGCAAGAGAAAACATAGTCCTATCATAGACATCCAAGTTCATGCTACAGTTACCTTGGAAAGGCTTGTCTTGCTAGTAGAAGCAACAGTGTCTCAGGCCAGCCTCAGCCTGCCCTAGTCCCGCTTTGGTCTGTCTAGCCGAGTCCCTAGTCCTAGGTGTGGGAAATGGCTGACGGCTCTTCGTCCTTCCTTCTGCTCTCCAGTACAAACCATCCAAGCTTTAGTCTTCCATAGATACCGTTAAGCTGGGTGAATTTCTTGCATCAGTAGCTCTAGGAGGTGCAAACTTTCACATATCAACCAACTACAGGGATCTGCCTTTGTCCTCAGGCAGAACCGTTTCCAATATTCTCTCCTTATTGGCCTTGCCTTGCACAGAGGCTAGTGGCAACAGCAGCCCTCAGGGAAAGCAAGATCCAGGCGAGGTCCCTCCCTGCTGGTGAAGGGGCTGGAGGATGGGCAGGGAACCTAAATATGCACTTCCCCCTTCCTCACATCCCAAGAGTCTTTGAAACGTGTTTAAAAGAGACAGGGCTCTTGTAATGTTTAATGTCCCACGGTGGTACTCCAGCCTGCTGCTAGCTGCACAGCTCAAACCATCCTTCGGAAGGCTCTCTCCCTGGTGGGTCTGGGTCGAGTCCTCCAACACAGCAAAGCTCTCCCTATCAGCTCATAGACCCTAGTGGATATGGATTTATTGAATTCAATAATCAAACCATAAGACCTGGTTCATATCCAGTCACCTCTGGAGTCTGTTACATGATGTGGTGGGTGACCTGTATTCTCACCAGGGTTCAGGCTCAAATAACTCACCTGGAACAGTCCCAGTCACTTCAGAGTTCATTCCATCATGGCTGGATTTTGGAAGTGGGCTTCTGTTTCCTTCTGAAGAATGCAAGCTTGTCTCTTCTTTCCCCAGGAAGCAGTGCAGTTGGTGAAGGTTTTGCAGAACCTGGATCCCCCAATCTGCATTGATGGGCACACCGTGATTGTGAATCTAGCCACAGGAAAGAGAAGGTGAGAGAAGACGAGAGGCAACACTATCCGATGTACAATGGGCTGTAGTGCCTTGGTCTCTCCAGTTAGGGACACTTTATCATACTTGGAGGCCTAAAGCTTAAGCACCCAAATAGTGCACAGGATCTTGGATAGGTAATTAGGTACCTTCCCAGAGGTTTAAGAGGCTAACTTTAGTCATCCAAGTTTGACAAGGTGATTTGAGTGTCTGAAAAACAAATGGCAAGCGTATTTTGGCTGTATGGGCTTAACCTCCTAGTCCAGTGGTTCTTAGCCTTTCCAGACTACTGTTCCCCTTTCAGAAGGCTGGTTTGTCTTCCATACCCCAAGTTTCACCTCACTTAAAAATACGTGCTTACAAAATCAGGCATAAAAAAGTGTCACAGCACATTATTACTGAAAAATTGGTTACTTCTTTTTATCACATAAAAATAAAATAAATCAGCTGGAGTATAAATATTGTACTTACATTTCAGTGTATAGTATATAGAGCAGTATAAATAAGTCATTTGTATGGAATTTTAGTTTGTACTGACTTTGCTAGGGCTTTTCTGTAGCCTGTTGTAAAACTGGGCAAATATCTAGATGAGTTAATGTACCCGCTGGAAGACCTATGTGTACACATACCCCTGGTTGAGAACTACTGTCCTAATCAAGTGACCTTTAAAGTTGGTGTCCACTGACCAATTCCCATTTCCTGGGGGCTTGGAGATGGGGCTTCGGCATTTCCTAGGGCAGGGGTCTCAAACATGAAGCTAATCTAGTTTTAATTAGGAAATTCTGTTTCTCTCTCACTAGAAATGACTACGGGGAGCAGGCCAACAAACTCTACTACAACCCGGTAGGTCTGCGCCAGTGCTGCATCTTAGAGTGACTTACCTGTAGCTAGCAAAAGGGGCTAGTTGTGGTGGTTGTCATCTGTGCTGTTGGCTATGATGGCACTCACACTGAAGGGGAGATTGGGCTGCTGGTGGCCAGCATGGGGACTGGGCTTTCCTTTGCCAGACCACTTCCTTTGAACTGCCAAAAACTCCCCAGGTTGAAGGCAGAACACTCAGCCAAGGGCGAAACTGCTATGCTCCTAACTCTTAGGCATTGCAATGTGCACCGTTCAGTCTATAACACCCTGCTCGGACCTTCAGTACCTAGGGTAGAGGGGGTTCAGGGCAGAGACTTGAAGGGATCAAATAGTCTGGCTTAGCCAGTACACATATATTGAGTGTAGGGCATACCATATTATATTATGGCTTTCCCACAGTTCTGTCCACTTGGCTCACGTTTGTCAAGAGATATATTTATCCTACAATACTCTGCAAAGCTAAATATAGCTTCTGACATTAGCAAAGAAAAAGCCTGTCAAAGACAAAATACATTCATTCTACGTTGGAGGACAAGTACCTTCATGGGCAACTGGTTTCAAAGGTAGTATCCAGAAGAGAGAGAGAGAAAGGTACAGAACAGTAATCTAGTGGACTGGTGCAAACAGGTGCGTTGGATCATCAGAGACATATAAAGCGATTTTGTAAGCTGTAAGCAAACGTGCTATAAATGTAAGTGGTTTTGGGGTGTATTTCAAAGCCCCTACTGTGTAAGGTGAACTAAGTGTACTGCAAGAAACCGCCTCTCAGAAAGATTGTAGATTTCCTTCCTTGTAGAAACCATGGCTGGAAGGGACCATTGTGATCATCTAGTCTGACTAATGCAACTATCTTCTTTACTAGTCTACAGTTCACACAACAGAAAATCAGGAGCTGTGTATTGTTCTGCTTAGCCAATTTCCTGTCTAAGAACAAAGTTTGCTGAATTTGCTGCTGTTTTCTGTACTCTGAAATGCTTTCACAGAGTTAATCTTGGCTCATGTCTATTAATCAATACTTGGCTCATTATCTGCCATTACTTCAGAAAAGTACTTACCCATAAGAGTCTTTTAAAAAACAGCTGCAGACAATCCAAGGTGGGGTCAGGATCTCTTCTGTACGGCATTGGGAGGATGGGATGTGGGATGTTCTCTGTGTACAGCACAGGTTGGAGATCACTGTTGAACTGGAACCATGTTCAAAGCCTACTGAAGTAAATGGGTCTTTCTCTTGACTTCAGTGGGCTTTGGATCAGGCCCTGGGAGAGTACATTTGTCCCCTTATTAGAAATGGCTGAAGGCGTGTCACCTTGCAGTCTTGGAGCCCATGTGAGAGAGGAGTGCTTGCCAGATAGTCTCCTTTTGTGACCTGTGTCTAAACAGCTCTCTTGTTCCAGGGCAAAAGGGGCATGCGGGACAGGAGAGGTGCCGAATCTCAGAGACACAGCCGAGCGCAGTGTAAGGCTAATTTCTACCATGCTTTTACCGTGGATTCTTTTCTTCTTTATAGGTACTTAAAGGAGCACTGCCGACTTGAAATCAATCAATTTTTTAAGAGCTGAAAGTAGGCTCTGGTCCTACTCTCACCTCTCAGTTCCCATACCAGTTTTGTCGGGTTTACAATCACATTGTCCTGTTTTATTATGGTTTTTCTCTCCCCCTTGCTGTGTGTAAAAGACCCACACAAATAGGGGAAACCAACTGTTTGTATACAGTCGATCAACCAGTGTAAAAAATAGAGAAATATTTTCCCCTAATCTCTTTTAGTTACAGGAATTGTATAGGAGGGTTGTACAAATAGCATGTAAAAATTTTCATTTCTGTGTGACATTGACTGTCCTTACTTGTAACATCTCAGATCACTGTAACTGATGGTGATTAGAGAGAAAAAACATTCTTCATATTCCTTGATGTGCCTGCTGGAAGCCTTTGACAGCACTTTGTGTGCAGCTCGTTTCATGGGCGCCCTGTAGGATCAGTGTTTCCCCACCTGTTTCTGAGCAGCTTTCATTGTTGAGGCACACACCTTGTCAAATAGGAGCAGGGGCAGGTTATCAAACCACTTTTAAGTCATTATTTTGAAACTGACCATTATTTGAAACTGATTTCAACTTGGCTGTGTCCCTTTAAATGAAATCAGCTGGTGGTCTCAGTCCAGGCACCAGTGGGCAAATGCCTGCATTGCATTAACTGGCACCACCAAAGTCGGAGCTGGATGCGTCATGAAAACAAATTTATCTTCTCGGCCTTAGAGGAGTGAAAGATATTGGCAGAGCAGTGTGGGGAAGCTTGCACTGTATGTGCTACATGGATAGAGGGCTTCCATCTCCAGGGCTGATCATCTTTCCCCCAGCTCAATATTTGTGCACACCTGTATTTTTGTAAAAGTTTCTCCTGAGGCGAATCTGATGTTGGCTCTTCTCTCTTCCCATTCAGCTCCGTCAGATGTGTCCACTTTCATCTATGATCCTGACACTGGGAACTACTATGACCCTATAGCTGGGTTATACTATGACCCCAAGACACAGGTGAGTGGGTGGGCAGGGGAATATACACCTAGCTGGTTTTATAGCAGGTTGTGGTGAACTCTTCTCTAAGGAGCACATTTCACAGCTTTGGTGCCACTTTCGCCTGTGGAGTCAGACAGTGCAGTTGAAGGAGGTCTGGGATATGGGAATACAGATTGGGCTTTATTTCCAGTTCCTGTCCCCTGCTTAGTGCCCCTGAAAGTTCAAGAAGCACTGCCTTTCCAGTAGAGTCTACAGCACTGACTTGGGAAGAGATTTGGAACTGATTGGATTCACGTTGGTTCAGTTAACTCACTAAAGCAGTGATACTCAGACATAAGGTGTTCAGGAGCCAAATTAGTGAATGACATTACCCAAAAGGGCCACAGTCGTGTGAATTCATTGTTTCATTTGCTATAGTATTATATAGTCATACTTAAACAGTATGATGGGGGAAATATTTCGTTTTTAATCCGATCTTTCTAATCTATCTAATTCTTGCTGCAAAATGACTGACCAAGTATTATTTTATTAACTACAATTGGCTAATAACATAGTAAAAGCATTCTGATTGGTTAAAAACTTAGATTGGTTAATAATGAAATCACACAGTGTTTTAATATCATGAGCTGCAAAGAGTCGCAGGAGACATGTTAAAGAACCACTTGTGGCTCCTGAGCCTCAGTCGGAGTATCACTGTTCTAAAGGGTGCTTTGCTCCACCCTATGCTCTTCCCTGTCCCCTAGAGTCCCACCTCAGAGGTCTGTGTAACTGCTTTGTTCAGCAGACATGCCACAGGAAGAGTGCCCTTGCTGGACCTCACCAGAGACTGAAAGCACATGACTGCCACCATTACGTGATGATGAAAACTAAGCGTTATCTCTGGTCTTCTTGCTTGCTCTGTCTTCTGGCTGTACAGCTGAGCCATTGTTGTGTCCATAGAGCCTAGAGCGCTAGCTACAGCCTTGCTGGAAAAGTGCTATCCAGAGCAGGTCTTCCCAACCCCATGGGGGGCTGTTTCCCCATGGACAGTAGCCATCAGCGTCCTGTGGCTGTGGCCAGGCTTACTGTGCCATAGACCTCCCTCCCCACCCCCCCCGCGCCCATCCCAGCCAAGTACACAGTGCCATTCCCACTGTCTCATTCTTCCACTGTCTCCTTCAGTCCCTTTGCCCTTGCAATCTCTTTCCTTTGTTGTCTCTATATCATCAGTCTAATACTGGGACCCAGGTGTTTGCTCTTTGCTAACTCTCTTGCACACACTCCATTTCAGAAACAAGTCACAGTGGGCCGAGAAGCAGCATCAGCCCCTACGAATGGCCGGGGAAAGAGGCATGGGAGCCATGAAAGGACAAGTGAAAGGAGGGAGCCATCCGGCAGGGACAGAAAGGAGAGAGGCAGAAGTACTTCAGCAAAGGTAAATCATCTCTGTGATCAGAATGGTCCAGTGTCTCAGGCTCCGCAGCTGAGCTATGAAGAAGGAGCTGAGAGGGGCTGTTCTGAAGGTCTAGGTGGGAGATCAGGGGCAGTGAAAGAGCATAAGAGTACCTGCTGAGTGTTGATTCTCCACTTGGGAGTCACGACCACCTTCCCGTTCTTTATGGCTAGATGGCAGCCATAGGGTGGGAAGTCAAAACTAGACAAATTCAGACTGGAAATAAGGCGTACACATTTAATGCGAGAGTCATTCGCCATTGGGACAGTTTATCCAGAGCTGTGGTGGATTCTCCATCACTGACCATTTTTAACTCAAGACTGGCTGTTCCTGGAGAGAGCTTTCAGAGAGAGGACTGTGGGGTGTTCTCTGGCCTGTGTTCTCCAGGGGGTCAGATTAGATGAGCACAATGGTCCCTGCAGGCTCTGGAGTCTAGGAATCTTTTGTAACTCATAGGCCCCTAATGCTGAAAGCACCTGGGCATTGTAACAGAACTGCCACCAAAATCCCCATGGTACATAAAGACAACATGCCAGCAAATGCATCTTCAGCTCCCGCCCAATTGCATGCCCTGAGTGTTCAACCCATACCCCCAAACCATACATGGACAGGAGAGCCAGGCAGCGGTCCTGGGCTGGAGGGAGGAGGGGACCAATGCTTCAGCTGCTTCAGGCAGAGCTTAGATTGTAAACTGTTGGGGATAGACATCCTTTGTTATTGTTCTGTATAGCACCTAGCACAGTGGGGCCCTGAGTCTGGACTGGGGCCCCCACGTGCTATTCAGTTAATCATAGATTATTAGGATTGGAAGGGACCTCCAGAGATCATCTAGTCCAACGCAGTACGGACAGTTAATAACCTCTGTGCCTAGAGGGAAGCTGCGGTATGGAACCAGCTAACAGCTGTGATCCACCTCAGGGAAACATACGTAGGCAGGCCGTGTTTGGCACAGCACTGAACACACAGGGTTTGATCCTGACTGTGGTCTCTGGGAGCTAGTGTAACCAAATGCCTGCAAGAGGGGGATTGATGGGCCTGGGGGTTTTGACATGAGTGCAGCCAGAAACCGCTTGCCTCCACTCCTGTCCTTACCATGCTGTAGTGCACCTTTGCAGGAGAGCTGCTCCCTGAACAGGGAATACTCTGAAGGCAGATTACGCAGCTCTGTTGCAGAGGAGCACAGTGGGTGACTCAGCATCTTCCCTCACTTCGAGTTCAGTACAGGAGGTTGCATAGTCCTCTGGGACTGGAGGTGTCTGAATGGGTAATCCTACTCTTGTCTTGTCCCTCAGATCCCAGCCTGCCTGTAGCAGGGACATGCAGCCTCCCTGGCAGCTGCTGTCAGTATTGCAATGGACTGGTCCAGCAGAAAGTGCTCAACAAAGTGTTTGGGAGGGAGGGGGTTCATGGAGTGCTGCTGCTGCACCAGACTCCAAGGACATTACCTCTAGGACACACACAGCCTCTGCTGAGCCCAGAGAAGGTGTGTCTGCAACATTAAACCCTTCCATTCTTCCACTGTCTATCAGGGATGCTCGCTAAGCAAGTTCCCAGCCGCTCTTTGGGCATTCTCACTTTGATTTCCAGGAACACTGCAGGTTTAACTCCCGATCTTGGATGTTTCAGAATGAATTTGTAGAGGAGAAGCCCCCTGTGGAAGACGTCTTTAAAAAACCATTGCCTCCCTCAGCAAAGAAGGAAGAGAGCTCAGCCCCGGTAAGACGCTCCGTAGCATGTGTTGCCATTTGGCTTGTTAGTGGAGAAAAATTAAACTAGACAGAATCTTGACCTGATCCTCTGTTTGCTTTCCTAGCACAAACCCCATTGCTGCAGGGCATGAAGTGCAGAGAAATGCAGCTGAGGGTCCCTCCATTTGCACTTAGACCTCAAAGCCTTAGCCCCTGCCCCCAATGCTGTTTGTTTAACTTTATGCACACTTCTGATGGAGTGGGATTGGAGGCCACTGTGTCTGCACTTGGCATCTCCTGATCTCCCCCTTGTTTTACACCCTGGCTTTGGGGTACTCCTGCTTCTGGTTCTCATCAAGCAGAGAAGGAAATGTTCAAAGAACTGCTGAGGGATTTTTTGTTTGTTTTTTAACTCAGAACTTGTTTTGCACAAGATTTGTGGACCAGAGAGGTCTATAGCCAACACGCAGGAATCTCACCCTTTTTAAGGTCTTGGGAAGTCCAAGGAGAGTGACACTGCAACTGGCATACAGGAAAGAGCCATCCTGCTGCACACCCCATCCCCAGTCCCTCCTGACTTGGAGAGGCAATCCCCTGTGCTTAAATACATGGCTGGGTGGCTAATGGCCAGGCACCCCATTTGACTACTTAGCTGCTGGCTTCTTTCCATGTGGTGCCCATGCTGCTGAAATGCCACCCACTTCTCCGTCAGGCAGAGACTGAGGCGGGGGATATTACATGAGGGCCTGGCAGGGGAGAACAGACTTGGGGTTGCAAAGTGGCATTATCCTCTGCTGCTCTGTCTGCAGCCCAAGGTGGTGAACCCTCTGATAGGGCTCCTAGGCGAGTACGGAGGAGACAGCGACAACGAGGAGGAGGAGGAAGAGGAAGTGCAGTTGCAGCGGCCACAGCCTCCCCATCCACCAGCGCAGCGGAAGGAGCAGCCAAGAAAGGCTGACCGTGACGAGGACAAGCTAACTGACTGGAATAAGCTGGCCTGTTTACTGTGCAGGAGGCAGTTCCCCAATAAGGAAGTTCTGATCAAGCATCAGCAACTCTCCAACTTGCACAAGGTAATGGAGGCCCTATGGGGGCGCCAGCTGGTCCCACTCTTCAGGGCTGCAAATGATTTAGCCTGTGATTTATGAGGGAAGGGGAAGGAGTTGTGTGGACGGAACTGATCGGATCCTGGCTCAGTAGCCTGCGAAGCCTCTCTGTTCAGAGCCTTTTTGTGTGGATAACATGTATCGATGCTCTCTAACTAGCTAAAGTGTGGTATTACGGGCTGCAGAACCCAGCAGGAATAAACAACCTCCCCAAGCCAGGGACTGTACTGGGAAGGGGGAGGTTAAATAGGACATTCTCCCCTACAGGTTCCTGGGAAGAGCTGTGTGCCTTTACACCTGGGACGTAGTGTGGAGATGAGCTATAGAAAGTCATCAGTGCTGTAGTGTGGTTATTGGTTAACCTGCCTTAGCAAGAAGGGGCACTAAAGGGATAAGGTTGAGCATGCCTGTCCTGGGATATGCTACCTGGTAGTTCTCTGATGGGGTGGATGAAGGGAGCCAGCTGTTGGGTGATCTGGATTCCTGGCTGGGTACTTCTGAGAGTGCTGCATACAAACTAGCACTTACCACCTGAATCTGTAGACACTATTTTCTACACGCAATGACACATTTCAGAGTGTGGGGCGGGCCATGGAGGGGGATGCAGGCAGAGTTGCAGAGACAGAAGTGAGGACAGTACCTGCCTGTGTTCTGCACAGATTCAGCCAACTCACTTCAGTGAATACTAAATTCACACACTCTCCAGAACACAAAAGGCTATGAAGCAGTGATGGTAATTCCGTGCTCTACAGCTTGGCTGGGAAAAGAAAGGAAAGACTTCTGGCTGTCCAAGGGCAGGCGCCAGTGCATGGGTATTAAATGAGTTGCGAAAGCAGCAATGCTGGGCGGTGTCGGAGATTATGGCCTAATGCATGCAGGTCAGGCAGGAGGTCAAAGGTTAAGTTTGGGCACAAAACATCAAATCATCTAGACTTAATCCATGATTCCAGCTGTTTGCTTTCTCCACTGACAGACACTTCTGCTTTCCTCCTTCCAGCAAAATCTGGAGATCCACAGGAAGATCAAACGATCCGAGCAAGAGCTGGCATATCTGGAGAGGAGAGAGCAAGAGGTGTGTGTGTGGGGGGAGCGGGAGGCTTTAGCTCAGCATGGGACATCTGACACCCTACCAAAGCAGGATCCTGCACTAGCCCACAGCCAATGCCCAGGGTTCGCTTTCCTCCACCATACTCATGTTGTGAACACCCAGAGTTCAGCCTGCGAACCACATGCAGTCTGAGGAGTCTTATGCTGTGGCCCTTGGTGCAAAGGTCCGACCTTAGAGATGAGTATGTGAGCCAGATGACAGCCTGAGTCTGCTCTTCCTCTCAAATGGCGCTGGGCATGGTCTTGGTGTGGTGCTGTCCTTGCAAAAGGAGGGGGTTCCAACTGGAGCTGGTGTTATGCTTGTGTGGGATGTTCAAGGTACCCTTGTATGCAAAATTAGCGCAGCTGTCAAGTGGCTTAAATAAAGGCATGTAAATATCAGATATCTTCCTGGTTAGTGAAAAGTAGCACCACATTTAGTGGAAAAACTGTTTACCTGCAGATCAACATGTTTTAGCAGCAAAGAGTCCTGGGGCACCTTATAGACTAATAGACATATTGGAGCATGAGCTTTCGTGGGTGAATACCCACTTCGTCAGAGGCATGTCAACATATTTTAGTGGTTTCCGACCAATGAGAATCAGCCTCTCTTTAGGGCAATAACTGAAGTACAGCTGCAAAACATAATTAAAATCGACGGGTTACACCAAGGCCTGAAATCAGTGATTTCAATTGCTTTGATTTTCATCAGCCCACCTGGATGTAAGTGGTTTTTGTTTCACCAGCACTCTGTGCCTTGCAGGGCTCCTTGTGGGCCGCCCCTGTTCTCATGTGAGCTGGAGCATTCCACTCTGTGAAGCAGGGGCCGGCACCCACCCTGCAGAGCATGGGGAACAGCAGGAGTTTGGTGTCTGCAATGCTGGAGGGGTTGCTGATGTCCATAGTCCTCCTTCCCCACCCAGCGTCAGCCACAACATAAGCACTGGTCTGATCCCAAGTAGGCTGGATGCTGGACTTGCTGGGAGCAATGTTGTGACACGGTGAGGGAGGCTCCGTGGAATGGTGCCAAACACAAGGCTATAAAAGCCTCCTATTTATCCAGCAGTCAGTCAGTAGGCCAAGAAAGCGGCTCTTCAGCTGTTGGCATAGAGTATCAGACAGTTCCAGTTGCTCCCTGGGAATCGCAGAGGGACAGTCCCATCTATTTGCTTTGTTGGGCCACATGCAGTGCTGCTCTAATCCACTGGTGAGTGTCTCCCAGGTCTCCCTTTGTGCCTGCTCCCCAGAGTCCAGGTTTCTTGTCTAATATACAAATCTTCCCTGGGGTTGATCCCAGCTACCTGAGAGCCTTTCTCCCTCCCCGACAGAGGGATGTTTGTGAGCGTGGGAAACTGAATTTCCACAGGACCGGACCAAGACTGTGGAACTCATTGCCACAAAAGCGGTGCTGGGGCCTGGCTGCCCTCAAAACAAAGGGCAATGACTTACTGAGGAAAAGCTGGTTCTGCAGTCTCTGTCGCTCCCCAAACATACCACCCTGCTCACTAACCAGGCTCCTCCCCGCAGGCTGGAAGAGAAGGAGGTAGAGGAGATGACTCTTTGTGTCTTTACAAATACTTGGAGGCAGTTGGGTCTTACAGTGATGGAGAGCACGTCAGTTACCTAGACTGCTGCTCCCCATGTTGCTGCAGGCAGGGCAGTGACTCAGTCATAGCTTCTCTATTAATGTTAACACTCTTCTGCCCACTGGAAAGGGGAAGATTAAAGACAAGGGAAATGACCGGAGAGAGAGATTCCAGCGCCTGGACTCACCAGAGAGAAAACGACTGAAGGAGGCCTGGGACTCTGAGAGGTAACAGCTGCTCTTCCGCCTTCTTCAGGGCATCCAGGACTCCTCAGAGCTGCTGATGCTGTCAGCGGCTGGGTGCGCCAGACTGGCACGTTGTGTGTAGCTGGATGAGATGAGGCCAGCAGGGCGGATGGAGGAGGGGGTGAAGGGTTGGACAGCTGGCCGCATTCTCTGTGTAAAGCAACATGGAGTTTTAGCCTTTCATTAATTCTCTGACCTTTCAGTGGCTTTGGTGCCAAATGTACAGTGGGGCAGTGAAATGAGCAACATGTCCTGGCAGAGGAGGAGGGGATTTAAAGCTGGGACCAGATCTTTGCTGGCGAAGGGAGGAGCCTGGCTACCCTGTTCCTAGGAAGTTGAGAGCCAGGTATCTGGAGCCAGGTATCACAGCGCCATGGTTTGTCTGCAGGTGCCAAGGCGGTGCCTAGGCGGAATAAAAGCCTTGGGTTTGCTAGGCTGACTTAAAAGTGACCTGCAAAGAGGAGAAATGGATTTGTGCTCCTTGTTTCTTTTTGATATATGAAGGTTTGGAAGGAGGCTTTTCCCTGTGTGTTTTGTGGATCAGAAAGTCAGGTCTTTGTTTTCTCCATTTTTCCTGGAAGAGATTAGATGACTGGAGAACTTACTGTGTGTGTGATAGCATAAATACCTAAAAAATGGAACCTGACTGAAAGGGGAAGTGTTCGTTGTTCAGACTGTTGAAAGCTGTTTGGTTTTTGCTAACGATCAGTGAGAACAGTTGAAAGAAAAGCTCCCCTTATTAATAATTGGACACCTTTACCCCTTCATCTCAAATCTGAGAGTGTGATCCCAGTTCCTCCCAACTCAGTGTTCAAAAGGAAAACTCCAGCAAGACAGGAGGGACTTCCCATTCCTGGTATTTCCAAAGTTTATATATAAAACTCAAATGCTGTACATACACGTGTGTGTACGTAAAACTTTTCAGGCCTCCTTTAGGTATCTTAGAGAATATATTGTTAAGGATACGCACCCATTTCCCCTCCCACTCCCCTGCAAGTCACCTTGAAGCTGGACTTCAGGAGCTACACAAGGTGCCTGAATTATGCATGCATAATGCACCATAGTGAACCCAAAATAAGCCTCAAACAGCATGTTTCATGCACGCAATATGGGTGCATCTTTGCAAAAAGCCCTTGATGTTATCCAAGGTGCAATCAATTCTGTGTTGAAAATCCCTGGTACCATGTTGCAAAATGGAATAAAGCTATCTGTATGGATACTTATAGTTGTTTTCTTTTTGCAGTGACCATCACCCTGCGAGTAAAGCAAGAATCGATAGTAATAACAAAGGAAGCCGCATGTTGCAGGCTATGAGCTGGAAGGAAGGCTCAGGAGTGGGACGCCAGCAGCAGGGCATGATGTCGCCAGTAGAGGTGAAATGCCTTCCTTTCCCTTCAAAATCAGATAGTACAATCCTGAATTTGGTAGCATTTCACATGCCCATCTGAAAGAAATGTGGGAGGTAGGAGATCCGCCTGGTGAGATCAGAACTGTGCACAGCTTCTGGAACAGGGAAATAACCCCTATTCACAGATTTGTACAGTTCAAAGCCAGATGAGACCATTACATCCTTTGATCTGACCTCCTGTATAGCACAGGCCCTGAAATTTCACACCAGTTCACCTGCATTGAAACCAATCACATGTGCCAGTGCTGCTTGACAAGTACAGTGGAGAGAGTTTGCCATAATGAACAATGTAGTCATTGCATTTTACCCCTTGCTGTTCAGTCTCAAATTGCATTTGTTTGAAATAATGTGGAGATTTCTTTTAAATGTTTTGCCTTATGAGACTAGCACATGACTAGCTGGCTGCTATATGTGTAGTGTTGGTTACATATGTCACATGGTATTGTTTCTGTACCCTGAATGGAGGATGTTTTTAACTCCACAACATCGCACACATTGTGAATTTCGCATGTTCCAATCCAGTGTATAATTCAAAGCAGATCATCTGAGGCTCGGAATGTAACGTGTGTGCTTGAACGCTCATTGTCCCAGGCAGCAAACACACCATTCCCTCTCCGGTTCAAACATAGTCAGAAAATGTCCCCAGGTGCTCACTCTGCCCTGGCTGGGAGACCCCTGCAGCTGATGGGATGGGCACTGTAGAAAAGCCAGCTCAGATTAGCCCTGGGAGGCTGACCTGCAAACAAGATTCCTCCGCTCATGACAATCCTGTCAAGCTCTCAAGGAGAAGCCACAAAAGTGGAAGGTCCTCTCCTCCCATTTCGTGTTATTACAGGGCCTTGTGTTTCATTCAGCCTCTGGAGACTTGAATCCCTGGGTTGAATTGATCAAACCCTCAGCATCCAAATAAGTAGCATTTAAAAATAAACACAACTCCCACGCTCTGTGTTGCTCTAGTTGGGTCACTCTAGGCAGGCAGTATTGCATAATACAATCACTGGCTCTATGACATTGATCATTCACAAGGTTAGAATTCAGAGCAAGGTAGGAGAGCCTGTGGGAATCCCATGTGATGGGAGAACAACTGAGAGTTGTGATGTTCAGACAGGTTAATGAAAAAGATTGTTCCTTGTGGGATCTGAGATTCAGCCTCTTTTCCTTTGTTCAGTGTCCTCCTCAAATCATATTGGTTCTGATTTCCTCTATTACTGGCTGTATTACATGCTGCCACCGGCTCTTGTTCGCTCCCACTCCTCCTGGTGCCCTGAGCATCGCTGTTTCCTGGATTGGTCCCTCCTCATTGACTGCCCATGCTTTGGAGTCTGTCTTCCTAGATTGTTTGCTGTCTCGCTTTCTTTGTCCACGGCAGCATCAGCAACTCCTCCCAAATCTGTATCCTCTCGGCATGTTAGTGCACCATGTAACCCCTTTTCCAGGTCATTAGCACAACTGTCAAATAAAGCCAAAGCAATCTCCCTGGCAACCTGTGCTGATGAGGAGAACACAAAGAATTGCTAAAACAAGCTGTCTATATTGTTTTCAGGCAGAAGGTCAGAAGAAGGGAGCTGGCTTAGTAACCCAAGGGAAGCCCAACAAAAGGCAGTCCAATGAAACGTACCGGGACGCTGTCAGGAGAGTTATGTTTGCCCGCTATAAGGAACTTGAGTGAATGAAGTGGAATTCCACAAAACCCATCTCTCTCTCTCTCTCTCTCTCTCTCTCTGTGTCACAGTCTCTCTCTCCATTTTCAAATTGTTACTGGTTTTGCTGCTAGAATTTTTTTTAAATAAAATGGAAAATTTGTCAGTGCTGTTTCCTTATCTCCTCCCTCAAAGTCTCTGCTTTAAAAACAAACCTCACTTTGGAACCTTCCCAAGACTTCTTCAGCTGATTTCTCCTCATCTCTCCTGGGGCTCATGCTGCCCTTTGGGTGACTGGGGAAGGACTAGAGTGGCAGAGATGGGCTTCCTCGGTCTCAGTGATGCTTCCAGAATGTTGCACACATGATTTTTCGCCAGCTCTGCAGATGCAGAGTCGCTGTCCAGCAGCAAGTTTCCTTTCCTCTTAGAAACACAGGACTTGCCAGAATGGAGCAGAGCCAAGATCCATCAAGTCCAGCATCCTGCCTCTGTGGGCCAGCACCAGACACTTGAGGAAGGTGTCAGAAACGCCACAGCTGGTATGAGTCTCGTCTGAACCCCTGTCCGAGATTAGCTCAAGCTCTGAAGCATGAGGTTATCTCCCTTCCAGGAATCATTGATTAGCAGTAACTGTTCTAACGGATAGTCTTGTTAGCCATATATTATTACTACTTATTTGTGTCATAGCACCTAGGAGCCAGCTCTGGGCCAGGACCCCACTGTGCCAGAGCACTGTACAAACACAGACCATACGATAGTCCCTGCCCCGAATTACTGACAGCTTACATGTCCAACACCCCTGAGTCTTATAAGCTCCTGGTCTCAGGCATGTCCAATGGCTGTGAGCTGTCCATTCCTGTCCTGGTGTCAGGCTGGGAAGGGCTGCTCAGCCTTCCACTGCCAGCCCTACCCACATCACAACTTCGGGAGTGTGTAACCAGCCCCAGGAGTTGAAGGGCTCTGACATTTTGTGACCACACACACACCACTAATACAGGGCTAATAACTGTGGTTATACTTGTGTTGCTCCTGCCAGTGGCCTAGTCTGCCATGAGGTTGCCCTCCTCTGACTGGTCTAGCACGCTGTTATTCTTCAAGTGATTGCCCACGTCCATTCAACTTGGGTGTGTGCTCGCCACATGCACCACTGCCAGAAGTTTTTGTCTCAGCAGTATCCGTAGGGGACTGGCTCTGGCCCCCCTTGGAGTGGTGCGCGTATGCCACGCTGCCGGCCCCCGCCACCCTCAGCTCTTTCTTGCCGCCAGTGACGGTGCATGGAACTGATGCTGCTTCAGCTAGAGCTGTTGCTTTTTGTTCGTTCAAACTCTTGTGCCTCTTGCAAATATTACTGTATATAGTGTGACGGGTTGAATCACAGAAACCCCTTTGGGACTGCCACCTGATGTGCTAGGAGTACCTATGAGCCCGTTTTCCCTGCCAGCTTGGGACCTCAGTACCTTGCCTTGTTCGAGCCAGACACACTTGTCTGCTGCAAACACAGATCCAAGTCTAAACCACGTTCCTCATAAGCTGCAGGCTTACCTGAAAACAGCTTAAGAAGTTCTCCAGTCTCCAGCACTCAGATGCCCAATACCCAATGGGTTCCAAACCCCAAATAAATCCATTTTACTCTGTATAAAGCTTATACAGGGTAAATTCATAAATTGTTCACCCTCTATAACACTGATAGAGTTTGCCCCCCCCAGATAGTAATACTTACTCTGGGTTAATTAATAAGTAAAAAGTGATTTTGTTAAATACAAAAAGTAGGATTTAAGTGTTTCCAAGTAATAACAGACAGAACAAAGTGAATTACCAAACAAAATAAAATAAAACACGCAAGTCTAAGCATAATACAGTAAAAAAAAAAAAAAAAATTAATACAGGTAAATCTCACCCTCAGAGATGTTCCAATAAGCTGCTTTTACAGACTAGCCTCCTTCTAGTCTGGGTCCAGCAATCACTCACACCCCTGCAGTTATTGTCCTTTGTCCCAGTTTCTTTCAGGTATCCTTTGGGGTGGAGAGGATATCTCTTGAGCCAGCTGAAGACCAAATGGAGGGGTTTTCCCAGGGGCATATATAGTCTCCCTCTTGTGGGTGGAAACCCCTCTTCTCTCCTATGCAGAATCCAAGATGGAGTTTTGGGCAAGTCACATGTCCATGCATGACTCAGCACTTTACAGGCTGATGCCACATTCCCGGGAAAGCTCAGATGTGGACTGGCATCTTTCAAAGTTCATTGTCAGCTTAAGTGTTTCTTGGTTGGACACTTACTGAGAATAGTCTTTTCTCAAGAAGCTGACCAAATGCTTCACTGAGGCTACTTAAAATCAAACAAGTACACAGCCAATATTCATAACTTCAAATGCAAAAGTGATACATTCATACAAATAAGATGAATCTATTCAGTAGATCATAACTTTTGCAGAGATATGTTACATGTCATATCTAGCATAAAACATATTCCAGTTATGTCATATTTACACTCATAAGCAAATTTCTAGAAAGCATTATGGGGTGCAACGTCACATATAGTTTCCCCTTAGTTTAGTTCAACCTATTTGTTAAGTTAGAGACCAAGCTCTAGTCTACACTACGAGTTTAGGTCAAATTTCGCAGTGTTGAATCGATTTAACCCTGCACCCGTCCACACGATGAAGCCATTCTTGTTGACTTAAAGGGCTCTTAAAATCGATTTCTGTACTCCTCCCCGATGAGGGGATTAGTGCTGAAATCAACATAGCTGGGTCAAATTTGTGGTAGTGGATGCAATTTGATGGTATTGGCTTCCAGGAGCTATCCCAGTGTGTTCCATTTTGATCGCTCTGGACAGCACTTTGAACTCAAATGCACTAGCCAGGTACACAGGAAAAGCCCTGGGAACTTTTGAATTTCATTTCCAAGCAACAGAAGGCTGGCATTCAATAAGTTTTGAAGTGCAGTGTGGCCTTGTCCTTCCCTCCTCCTCCTCTCCTCCACCATCCTACCCGGTGCTTCCCTCCTCCCCAACTCCTCCTGGGCTACCTTGGCAGTTATCCCCCTGTTTGTGTGTTGAATTAATAAAGAATGCATGATTTTGAAACAACAATTATTTTATTGTCTCTGCAAGCGGTGATTGAAGTGGGGGAAGTAGAGTGAACCAAGGGGGCGGGAAACAATCAGAACTCTCACACCCTAGCCTGGCCAGTCATTAAAGTGGTTTTCAAAGCTCCTCTGATGTGCAGCACGCCCTGTTGTGCTCTTCTAACTGCCTTGGTGTCTGGCTGCATGTAATCAGCAGCCAGGCAATTTGCCTCAACCCTCCATCCCCCTTACTCTCACAGATATTCTGGAGCACACAGCAAGCAGTAATAACAATAGAATATTGGTTTTGCTGAGGTCTAACCGAGTCAGTAAACTGCACCAGCGCACTTTTAAACATCTAAATGCACATTCTACCACCATTCTGCACTTGCTTAGCCTATAGTGAACTGCTCCTTACTAGTGTCCAGGGCGCCTGTGTATGGCTTTGTGAGCCATGGCATTAGGGAGTAGGCTGGTTCCCCAAGGATGACTATAAGCATTTCAACATCCCCAACAGTTATTTTCTGGTCTGGGAAGTAAGTCTCTTCCTGCAGCTGTTCAAACAGACCAGAGTACCTTTCCTGGCCATCCCACATTGATGTCGGTGAAACATCCCATGTGATCCACCAGTGCATGCAGCACCATTGAAAAGTACCCCTTGCGGTTTACGTACTGGCTGCTAAGGTGGTCCAGTGCCAAGATGGGGATATGTATTCCATCTATCGCCGCACCACAGTTAGGGAACCCCATTGCAGCAAAGCCATCCACTATGACCTGCACATTTCCCAGAGTCACTACTCTTAATAGCAGCAGCTCAGTGAATACGTTGGCTACTTGGATCACAGCAGCCCCCACAGTAGATTTGCCCATTCCAAATTGATTCCCAACTGACTGGTAGCTGTCTGGTGTGGCAAGTTTCCAGAGGGCTATCGCCACTTGCTTGTGAACTGTGAGGGCTGCTCTCATCTTGGTATTCTTGCACTTCAGGGCAGGGGAAAGCAAGTCTCAAAGTTCCATGGAAGTGCCCTTACGCATGTGAAAGCCCAGCCCATACCTGCAACACTATGCGATCCCACCAGTCTGTGCTTGTTTCCTGGGCCCAGAATCGGCATTCCATGGCATGAGCCTGCCCCATTGCCACCAGGATATCCAAATTGCCAGGGCCTGTACTTTGAGAGAAGTCTGTGTCCATGTCCTCATCGCTCTTGTCACTGCACTGCCGTCGCCTCCTTGCCTGCTTTTGCAGGTTCTGGTGCTGCATACTCTGCAGGATAATGCGCGAGGTGTTTATAATGCTCATAACTGCTGCGGTGATCTGAGTTGGCTCAGTGCTTGCCGTGGTATGGCAGGAGAGCAGAGTTGTAGCGGAAGCGGTGTCTGACAACGGGTGCCACGAGAATAGATATTTATAGAGAATGATAACAGGACCTGCGAGGTGGATTCATGAGAACAGGAGAGCAGAGTCGCAGTGGAAACAGGAGCCCATGACAGCCAACATGGAGAAATTTGCTATCGATCGAGACGAGCAGGAGAGCAGAGTGGCAGTGGAAGCGATGGTTGGAAGACTAGTTTTTCCGATCTATTGCACCATCTGCGGGCAGGGCAGAGCAGAGCAGAGTGGCAGCAGAAGCAGTGGTTGGAAGACCAGTTTTTCCAATCTATTGCACCGTCCGCCGCCAGAGCAGGAGAGCAGAGTTGCAGCGGAAGCAGTCGTTCGATGACGATGGTTAGCAGTCCTACTGCACTGTCTGCTGAAAGCAATATGGTGCCCACATGGAAGAAAAGGCACGAAACGATTGTCTGTAGTTGCTTTCATGGAGAGAGGGACGACTGATGACATGTACCCAAAACCACCCGTGACAATGTTTTTGCCCCATCAGGCATTGGGAGCTCAACCCAGAATTCCAATGGGTGGCGGGAACTGTGGGATAGCTATTCACAGTGCAATACTCCGAAAGTCGACGCTAGCCTTGGTACTGTGGGGACACACTGTCAACTTTATGCACTTAGTGGGAACACACACAATCGACTATATAAAATTCCTTCATAAAAATCTACTTCTATAAATTCAACCTAATTTCGTAGTGTAGACATACCCTTAGTAGGTCCCTAAAGGGACTTCACCTTGGGATGGCTTTGAACCCTGCGATTGCTGTAAAAGGCGCATGCTTATTAGCGATCCACATAATAGTTGTTTACAGTGCTTGGGTGAAGGTCACATTAGTGATAAGTGCAAAATCTGCAAGTCCTTCAAGCCCAGGATGAAGGAGCGTGACATTCACTTAAAGGCACTCCTGATGAAGTCTGCCATTACCCTGATGCTGGAGAAGTGCTCTGATTTGGCGCCAAGCACCATGACCTCAATGCGCAACGCCTCGCCGGTACCGTCTACAAGCTGGCACCAGTCTCCTTCCCTGGCTCCAGTCAAGAAGCCCAGGAAGACGGGATGGGGAAGGTGTCCAGCTTCCTGCAAGGGAAAGGATAAGTCTGGGGTGGACCAAGGCCCTGTCTTGGGCGCTTCTTCACTCACTTGGGGATCCCGGGCCCCAGCTCAGGTCAAGCGGTGTATCCCAGCCCACTTCTCGTCGGCTACCCCGGATAGCGGCGAAGGTCCTCGTCAGCTCCAGTGCTGTCGCGGATCCGCCAAGCGCTGCTGGTCACTGAGGCCCTGATCCAGATCCTTGTTGAGGTCAGCTAGATCCAACTCCAGGAGGGGCGACTGGTACCAATCGGGACAGAGCCACCAATCAGCCCTGTCTTGGTCGCAGGGGAGTGACCACTCGGGCTCTGGCTCAGGTTCAGAGTAAGGTTCCCTAGTGGTGAAACAGGCTCCAGCACCTACGGTACAGACTACGTTGGCGACACTGCAGCTGGGCCTGTGGCCTCAGACTCTGTGGCTGGCAGTGGTACCCATGGGGGTTCACTCAGCCCTCTCAGGCCACACATGCTTGATATCTGGAGCTTCGGAGAGACTGGCTACCAACCTCTCCTGCCCCCCTCCAGCCCAAGAGGCCTTGGCTGCAGGCACCTCACAGGCACAGAAGGAAGTGGGTGAGCAAGCTGCGGGACCACCTATGGTTGCAGAGACCTCTTTGGTACTAGCTTCCTCCTTCTCATTGCCAGACGAGGCCATAGTAGGCCCCCTCTGTCGGTGCCCCAGGATGATGCTAAGTCGCATCAGGAGCTGCTAAAGAGGGTTGCTGCCAACCTGGGCCTGCAGGCGGAGGAGTTAGAGGACATAGGTTAGGGGTGTGTTACAGGAGTGGGTGGGTGAGATTCTGTGGCCTGCATTGTGCAGGAGCTCAGACTAGATGACCATAATGGTCCCTTCTGACCTTAAGTCTGTGAATCTAAAACCCGCAGACTCACTCTTTCTTTAATATTCTCTGCCCTGTGGCCTCGGCCAGGGTAGATTTGTCCCTACCTGAGGGGGTCGCTAAAATTACAAATGCCCTCTGGCACACACCCTCCTCCTTGCCTCATCTCCAAGAGGGCAGAGCACAAGTACTCCCTGCCATCCAACGGCCACGAATACCTTTATACCCACCCTGCTCCCAATTCCCTAGTGGTAGAGGTGGTCAATCACATGCAGAGACAGGGTCAACTGGGAACTACCCCTAAGAATAAAGACTCAAGGAGACCGGACTTGTTTGGACGTAAAGTGGGTGGCCAACCATCAGGCCTTACTAGGCTGCTATGATTTTAATATGTAGCAGGCCATGATCAAGTTTGAGAGTGCCGTTCCTAAGGTTTCCAGGAAGGAGTTCCATGCTATCCTGGATGAGGGCTCAAGTGCAGCCACAGACGCTCTCAAGGCGGCATCAGATGCTTCGGATACTGCCACCCATACCATAGCATCAGCCGTTTCTTTGCGCAGGGCTTTGTGGCTGCTCCTCTCTGGTCTTTCCTTGGAGACTCAGCAATCAATGCAAGACCTCCCTTTTGATGGGCACACCCTGTTTGCAGATCAGATGGACATTAAGCTGCATGGCCTGAAAGATTACCATATGACCCTAAAAACACTGGGCCTGCATATCCCCAGCCCTGCCCACAAGCAGCCTCAGAGCCAGGGGAGCCACTTTCACCAGAAGCCTCCCCACAAAAGATTCAGGGGCTACAAGAAGCGCCCTGGCCACAAACCCCTGTTTACATCCCAGGTGGGCTCAATCTGGAATAAGCAGACAGGTAAGCGCCTGTTTTGAGGGTACTCCGAGGGCAACCTACTGGACTGTTTCCTGGATCGTTCCTCCCTTCTGTTTGCCAACTGTCTGTCTTCCTTCCTCCCTGCGTGGGCGTCTAGAACATCGGACCGACGGGTCCTCAGTACGGTGGCAGAGTTACACCCTTCAGTTACTTTCTACCCACCCTTCTCACACACCCTCCCCCCCTTCTCACACACCCTCCCCGTCCTTCAGGGACACCTCTCATGAAAATCTTCTTGTATGGGAGGCAGAGGGTTTACTGCAGCTGGGTGCGGTGGAGGTAGTTCCTGTGGGACAGAAACAAGGGGTTCTATTCCTGATACTTATTAATCACCAAAGGCTGTCTGCGGCCCATACTAGACCTGTGAGGCTTGAACTGCTACTTAGTGAAACTGAAGTTCTGCATGATCTCCCTGGCCTCCATCATCCCCGCCCTCAATCTGAAAGATGTGTACTTCCACATCGCCATCTTTGAGGGTTGACTGTAGGTCCCAACCACTATCAGTTCGTGGTCCTCCTGTTTGGCCTAGCAACAGCACCATCGGTATGCATGTCAGTGGTGGCGGCTTACCTCAGATGTTGGGGTCAGGGCCGTCCTTAGGCATAGGCAACATAGGCAGCTGCGTAGGGCACCTGAAAATTTGGGGCACCACTGGGTCTTGGTGTCCACCCTCTTGTTTTCCTACCCCTGTTCTGACCCTTCCTGCAGGCTCCCACAGATGGCTGCTCTAGCCTGGTGAGTCTTCCTTGGGAGGGAATCTAGTAGTTAAAAGGGAAAAAACCTCCAGCCTGCCAGACCTATTAGCACAACATTGAAACTGTTAAAGAGACATTCAAGGGGTAATAAAGCCATTTAACAAGCATTTGCCAACCCCAAGGTATATACTGACAGGTTTCAGAGTGGTAGTCCTGTTAGTCTGTATCAGCAAAAACAAGGACGAGTCCTTGTGTCACCTCAAAGACTAACAAATTATTTGGGCATAAGCTTTTGTGGACTAGAACCCATTTCATCAGATGTCCACGAAAGCTTATGCCCAAATAAATTTTTATACTGTCAGTTTCTGACTTTACTGACAAAAACAGTTGTGTATTAATGTAATATTTACACAGAACATGTCAGTCTACAGGACCTTAGTTTAAAATTTGCTTTAAAAATATTTCATTAGTGAGCTGGTGAAGATTATAAAATCACATTTCTAAAAAATGCTTGCATAGAGTTTTAGATGCACAATCATCTTTAGCCTTAAATGTGTGGATCTTCACACACAGTTTTTTAAATAAATCCTTCAAAAGACCTCCCTTATCTAAAATACACATTTTAATTACTATAGTTAAAAAAAAAAAAAGTGCTTCCAAGTCTTCCTGTCCTTTCTGTCCATCCCTTCACCACCTCTCCCCCCACTCCCCACTGAAGAGAGCCCTTAAAGGGACAACAGTCCTTCCCTTCCAGATAGCTGGACAAAGAGTTCCCTTTCTTTACTTCTGACTATCCGACAAACTAGTTTTAAAAGAACCCTCCAGCAAAATCAGTACCTTAGTAAGACAAAATCCTTGTTATACCTAAAATCTTTGGAAACATATTTTTTTAAAGTTGGTGAAATTTCATAACCATGTCTCTTGTTATGGAGATCACACAAAGTAAATTACTGTTCCCTTTTTCTAAAAGCAATGAACATTGTTATGAACACACTAAACCTCTCTGATTAATTTAAAAGAATGTCTTTGTTTCAGTGAGTTAAATATGTAGTAATCTGGAATGCTGGCTTAAGATTTGAGTACATTTAAAATATAAATTCAACTTAGAAATACTGATGAAGAAAATGTAAAACAGAGAAGAGCTGCATCATGTATTCCATTATATGTAATGTTGTATTCAGCAGGACAGCTGACTCACCCTTACTATGAAGTTTTTGCAAATAAATCTCTGACAAACTTCAGGGCATATAAAAAAACCTGTGACTGACATTTTTTATTCTCAAATTTTAGTGCTTTTAATTAGGTACTTTCTTCATGTCCATTCTGCATGAGGGAGAGTGCATGGAAGTCTCTGCGGGGAACTGTGACTCTCCGCCACCA
Source organism: Gopherus flavomarginatus (assembly GCF_025201925.1). Lineage (NCBI taxonomy): Eukaryota > Metazoa > Chordata > Testudines > Testudinidae > Gopherus > Gopherus flavomarginatus. The sequence goes on along the minus strand of NC_066622.1, from coordinate 50,217,472 downwards.
TGAGGCAGGCTGGGCATCTCATTATCCTTTGCTGTCAAGTCCCTCCTCCCCTTCCCCCACCAGGCTGTGAGCTTGGGCTGCCATCCGGCATAGGGGCACCAGTTTAATAATACTGCGTAGGGCCTCATAAATCCTAAGGACGGTCCTGGTTGGGGTATCCAGATCTACTCGTATCTCGATGACTGGTTCATCAAGGACAACTCCAGGTCCAAAGGGGATGTCGTGGTGCTGCCAGCCACGTGCCGTCGCCTCGGCCTGTTGGTGAATGACACAAAAATCCACTTTAGTTCCAGTACAGAGGATAGAGTTCATCGGAGCGGTGCTCAGCTTGGCCTGCGCAAGGGCGTTCCTGCAGCTGGAGAGATTCAGGGCACTGACAGACCACATTGCAGATGTGTCTGCGTTTCCCCTGACCATGGCCAGGATTTCCCTATGCATGCTAGGTCACATGGCAGCGTGTGCATATGTGGCACATCATGTCAGGCTCCGGACGTGAGCCCTGCAGAAATGGCCTACTCTCAGTCCAGAGACCACATGGAGAAGGTCATCACCATCCCCATGACTGTACTTACCTCCCTGTGATGGTGGATTGACCCCAGGAAAGTCCTGGAAGGAGTTCCCTTTGTCAGCATTCTTCACTCAGTCGAGTTGGTTTCGGATGCCTTGGTTGGGGGGTGCACCTCGCCACCCTCCAGGCCCAAGGCATGTGGTCCCAAGAGGAGTCAATGTGACAGATAAATGTCAAAGAGCTCAGGGCGGTGCGCAGAGCATGTGTGGTCTCCCTACCTCACCTGTCGAGCAGAGTGGTCAGAGTTCTCACGGACAACACAGTCTCGATGTTCTACATCAACAGGCAAGGCTGAGTGCAATCCTCAGCCCTTTGCCAAGAGGCATTCTGTCTTTCGGATGTCTGCATTGACACGGAATCCATCTAGAAGCATGTCACCTTCCAGGGGCCCAGGAACATGCTAGCAGATCACCTAAGCAGGGACTTCTCCACCTGGAGGTAGCCAGCAAGATCTTCAACCAGGCAAAACAGAAGGTGCCACAGGTTTTGCTCCAGATGAGGTCTGGGCAAGGGCTCCCTCTTGAATGCCTTCCTCCTGCCATTGGCAGGAAGCCTGATGTACGCATTCCCTCCAATTCTGCTCATCAGTAAAGGCCTAGCGAAAATCAAGAGGGACAAGGTGCAGGTTATCACAATTGTCCAGGCGTGGCCTCGCCAGCACTGGTTCAGGACACTATCAAGCTTGTCAGTGATCCCTCCCTGGCCCCTGCCGAACCGCCCAGACCTGCTGTCACAGGATCACGGCCTACTCTTGCACCCCAACCTTGTGTCCCTCCACCTCATGGCGTGGATATTGCATGGATGAACGGGCCTGTTCAGATGGGGCCCAGAAGGTCCTCCTCGAGAGTAGAAAGCCCTCAACTAGGCAGACCTACCTGGCAAAGTGGATGAGGTTCTCCCGCTGGGAGGCCGAAGGGGCATCTCCCCTTTGCATTCTTTAGTGCGGTCAGTCTTGGACTACCTGCTTCATTTAAGGAACCAGGGCCTGGTGCACGCCTATATCAGGGTGCATGTGACGTTCATTTCAGCCTTTTATCCGCCAATCCAGGGGCAAACTGTGTTCTCCTATGACATGACAGGTTCCTTAGAGGCCTTGAGAGACCTTTCCTCAAGTCCAGTCCCCTGCCTCTCAGTGGGATCTCAGCTTGATTGTCCAGGCTCACGGGTCCGCCCTTTGAGCCTTTGACCTCATGCTCCCTGTCTCACCTATCATGGAAGGGAACTTTCCTGGTGGTGGTGATGTTGACGAGGCGAGTCTCCAAGCTGCAAGCCTTGACCTCAGAACGACCATACATAGTCTTCTATAAGGACAAGGTCCAGCTCCAGCCCCACCCAGCTTTTCTTCCGAACATGGTGTCCACTTTCCACATGAGCCAGGACATCTTCCTTCTGGTCTTCTGCCTTAAGCCCCATGAGACTAGTGAAGAGAAGCGCCTTCATGCTTTGAACATAAGAAGGGCTCTGGCTTTCTATCTAGATTGGACAAAACCTTTCTGTAAATCGACTCAGCTTTTCATCTCAGCTGATAGGATAGAGGGCCTCCCAGTGTCCACGCAAAGGATTTCTAACTGGATCACCTCCTGCATTCGGACCTGCTACGAGTTAGTGGTAGTCCCTACACCGCTGATCGTCAGAGCCCACTCGACCAGAGCACAGGCATCTTTGGTGGCCTTCCTGGCACACTTCCTGATCCAGGACATCTGTGGAGCCGCAACATGGTCCTCGGTGCACATGTTCACGGCCCACTATGCCATCACGCAGCAGGCCAGGGATGATGCTGCGTTCAGCAGAGCTGTATTGCAATCTACATGTCCGTGAACTCCTTACTCGCCTCCAGGGTACTGCTGGGAGTCACCTAAGTTCAATGAACATGAGCAATCACTTGAAGAAAAAACAGTTCAAGTGCTTGCTCATATAGATTCCAATTAGGTGTGTGCATGCCGTGTGCATGTTTGTCAGAAGATTTTTACCCTAGTAACACTCGGGTTGGCTGAGGCGCCCCCTGGAGTGGCACTGTTATGGTGCCAGATATATGCCCCTGCCGACTCAGCACCCCCTCAGTTCCTTCTTACCACCTGTGACGGTCGTTGGAACTGTGGAGCGCAGCATAGTTGATCTCCACCTCCCTAGCTTTACTCGTTGTTCTGTAGATAGTATTTAGTGTAGTTGTTAATAGTTTTAAGTTATAGTTTAGTTAATAGTAAGTTGTATATATTGTAGATAGTATTTGGAGGGAGCGGGATTCATCCCCTTCCCTCCTTCCTGGTACCAGGGCCCATGCCCAGGTCCCTGGGTTTCAAACCTTGCTCAGCCTGTCTCAAGCCAATGCCAATGGGAGGACCCCCAACGACTCCTGCTTGTAGTGCCTGGGGGAATCCCATCAACCAGACAAGTGTCGCATCTGTAAGGCTTTCAAGCCTCGAACAAAGAAGGAGCAGGACTTTCGTTTAAAACAGCTCCTAATAGAAGTGGCACTTAGCCCGGCACCATCGGTACCGCGTGCAGAACAGACGCCGTCGGTCCGAAGCGCTCCTCTGGCACCGGACGTCTCCGGCACCGATACATTTGTGACATCGTTTGCTGTCTCCGTGGCTTAAGCAGCAGCACAAACCATCTGCTGCTCCGGTACAGTTGCAGACACCGCCTGTGCCCCCATTGGAGCAACAGCCCAGACTGGACCATCCCACTAAGACTCCAACTCTGGCACCGCTGACTTCAGCCCTGTCGATTCTGGCACCACAAGGGCCGTTGAGTCCGGTGCACACAAGCTCCCTGATGTGCACCGTGGTTGAGCTCAGCCTGCCATCCGCTCCGAAGACCTCCACCGCTCGCGACCTGATCGCGCTGACGGAGCCCGGACCTCCTCAGCCCCGGCACCACCGGTGCAGGCTATCCAGTCTATAGGCAAACCTGCCTTGACACGACCTTCCTCACTGAGTGTGACAGCTAGGCACCGATCTCGGTCCCGGTCCAGGTCGGGTCCCAATCCCCCTGACGGTCCTGGACCTGGCACCACTTGCAGTCCCGGCACCGATCTCTATCTCGGCGCCAGTCGTACTCGTGGCACCGCTCCGCTTCACACAGGTCTCCCTCCCAGTACGATCGGTACTGTTCCAGGTCCCGGCACCAGTCGCCTTGCAGCCGATCCCGACACCGTAGATCCTCGTCGAGATCTAGATCGGCCTCCCAGCACCATTATGATCGTCGGTCCCGATTGCGGTACTGCTGAAGATCCCATCACTGGTCTCCAGCTCCAAGGCGCGAACTGACAGAGCGAGATGGTGCAACATCACATGGGCGTTCGGCCCCTCCTTGGCCTTCACGACCAAATTCGTCGTCGTCCCAGACAGGGGGTGGCTACCACACCCAGGGCCATGATACTGAGGGTGCTAGCCAAGGGCAATATGAAGGTCAAGACCCTGATCAGGGACCACCACAATGGTCCTTCTGGATGCCTTGGGCATACCACCAAGCCCAAGGTGCCCCCTCAGGCGCCTCTCAGTCAGCTCATTCGGACCATTGGATGCCTAAGGCCACTGTAAGCTGCTCTCCCCCAGTAGACTCGGATGCAACTGTTATTCCGCCAGACCAAGCCCATGCCACCACCTTAGTAGACCTCGGACACCAGGACCCTCCACAACCAGAAATTCCCTAGGATACACTGATCTCCGAGGTTTCCTCTTCCTCCTCGCCTGAGGCATGTCCTCTTCTGGGCCACCGCCTATAGATCTTCGGGCTCACCAGGATCTCGTGCGCAGGGTGGCACAAAACATGAATCTGCAGGTGGAGGAGGTAGCAGTAGTGGAAGATCCGGTGGTGGACATTTTATCAGCAGATGCACCCACACATCGTGCTGCCTTTCATTAGGACCATCCAAGCTAATGCCGATACGATCTGGCAGTCCCCAGCATCTATTCCTCCCATGGCCAGAGGGGTGGAGAGGAAATATATGTTGCCCTCCAAGGGCTATGAATATCTCTATGTTCATCCTCACCCTTGCTCCCTTGTGGCGCAGTCGGTGAACGAGAGGGAGCAACATGGCCAGCAAGCGCCCGCTTCTAAGTCCAAGGACGCTAGGTGCGTGGATTTATTCGGGCGCAAGATTTATTTGGCTGGCGGTCTACAGCTCAGGGTGGCTAACCAGCAAGCTCTCCTGAGCCATTATAACTATAACACCTGGAGCTTGATGGGGAAGTTCAAGGAGTTGGTTCCCCAGGAGTCCAGGGAGGAGTTTGCGGCCTTGCTAGAAGAGGGCAAGAAAGTGGCGAGGACATCTCTGCAGGCGTCTTTAGATGTGGTGGACTTGGCGGCTAGAACTCTAGCCTTGGGCATGGCCATGTGCTGCATCTCATGGCTACAAGTGTCCGGCCTTTCACCGGAGCTGCAACAGACCATCCAAGACTTTCCCTTTGATGGCCAAGGGCTGTTCTCTGACAAAACTGACCCCAGGCTTCAGAGCCTGAAGGACTACCAGGCCATCATGAGCTCACTGGGCATTCATACCCCAGTGACTCAGCGCAGACCCTTCTGGCCCCAGCCTCAGCACACCTATCCTAACCCTCGGCCATGGCAAGACTTCACCAGAAGGCGTGGCCGTGGTAATCGTAGGAGACAATTTGGTTCTCAAGCAGGTCAGAATCAGGGCCCCCCTAAGCCATCAGCGGGGTCCAAACAAAACTTTTGAAGGTGAGCTCAAGGACAGAGCACCAGTCTCCTTGCCGGATCCTTTCCCGACTTTCTGCAACCATCTCTCCTATTTCCTCCCTGCATGGTCCCGCATAACCTCAGATCGTTGGGTCCTACACACGGTGGGAACTGGATACCATCTTCAGTTTGTTTCATCCCTCCCCCTCTCCATCCCTCTTTAGGGACCCCTTTCACAAGCAACTCCTCTTACGGGAGGTACAGGAGCTCCTGGCCATCGGAGCGATAGAAGAGGTCCCAAAGGACTTGAGGGGCAGGGGTTTTTACTCCCGTTACTTCCTAATCCCCAAATCAAAGGGGGGTCTACTGTCCATCCTGGACCTGTGCGGGCTCAACAAAGTCATGGTAAAGTTGAAGTTCCGCATGGTATCTCTGGGAACCATTATACCTTCCCTGGATCCTGGAGACTGGTATGCTGCCTTCGATATGAAGGATGTGTACTTCCACATAGTGATTTACCCGCCGCAGAGATGATTCCTTCGCTTTGTGGTCAGCCTGCAGCATTTCCAATTTACTGTCCTTCGCTTTGGCCTGTCCACAGCGCCAAGAGTCTTCACAAAATGTATGGCTGTCGTAGCAGCCTCGCTCCACCGACGTCGGATACAAGTCTTTCCATACCTCAACAACTGGCTCATTCGAGGTTCCTCCGAAACTCAGGTGTGGTCTCATGTTCATTTCATCATGGGCTTGTTCAAGCAACTTGGCCTGCTGCTCAACACCAAAAAGTCCACTCTGGAACCTACACAGAGAATAGACTTCATTGGGGCGATCCTAGACTTGAATCTCGTCAGGGCGTGCTTACCGCAAGCCCGCTTCCAGGCCATGATGGCCATTATTCAGGGCCTCCAAAGCTTCCTGACCTCAACAGCAAGCACGTGCCTCGCTCTTCTGGGCCACATGGCCTCGTGCACTTTCGTGACCAGACATGCCAGACTACACCTCCATCCACTTCAGACCTGGCTCTCATCAGTATATCGTCCGAGCTGAGACAGCTTGGACACAATTCTCACTGTGCCAGTGGAGATCTTAGCCTCTCTGGGTTGGTGGTTGAACCCCACCTTGGTTTGCGGGGGATGCCATTCCATGCTCCACAGCCCTCTCTAGCCCTGACCACGGACGCGTCATCTCTGGGCTGGGGCGCTCATCTTGCGGGACTTCGCACACAAGGTCTTTGGTCTGCATAGGAAATAACCCTACACATCAACATAAGGGAACTGAGAGCAGTACGCCTCATGTGTCAGGTATTCCACGAACACCTGCAGGGCCATTGTGTAACAGTCTTTATAGACAACACAACGGCCATGTTTTACATCAATAAGCAAGATGGAACACGGTCCTCCCTCCTTTGTCAGGAAGCCATACATCTCTGGGAATTTTGCATAGCCCACTCAATTGATCTGGTGGCGTCGTTTCTCCCAGGAGTCCAGAACACCTTGGCAGATCACCTCAGCAGGTCCTTCCTAACTCACGAGTGGTCGATTCGCCTGGATGTTATCCATTCTGTTTTCAGGAAGTGGGGGTTTCCCCACATAGACCTCTTCGCCTCTCGCGAGAATCGGAAGTGTCAGGTGTTCTGCTCCCTCCAAGGACGCTGCCCGGGCTCCTTTGGACACGTTCCTGATAACTTGGAAAGACCTGTTCTATGCCTTTCCTCCATTCACACTGGTCCACAAGGTCCTTTTCAAGCTACGCAGGGACAAGGCCCGCTTAATTGTGGTTGCTCCAGCGTGGCCCAGACAGCATTGGTACACCACAATACTCGACCTGTGGGTGACCAGACCAATTCCTCTACCTGATAACTCAGACCTGATAACTCAGGAACACGGCAGACTATGCCATCCAGACCTACAGTCCCTCCATCTCACAGCATGGATGCTGCATGGTTAACTCAGTCCGAGCTGCGTTGCTCCAGTTCAGTGCAGCAAGTACTCTTGGGTAGCAGGAAGCCCTCCACTAGATCCACATACCTGGCCAAATGGAAGCGCTTTTCCTGCTGGTGTGCCCAGAACGACACTGTCCCCCTGCAGGTGCCAGTACCTACCATCCTAGCATACCTCTGGTGCTTGAAGCAGCACGGCCTAGCTGTCTCATCCATCAAGGTACACCTAGCAGCGATTTCAGCCTTTCACCCTGGCGACAACGGGTGCTCAGTCTTCTCTAATCCTATGGTCAGCAGGTTCCTCAAGGGTTTGGAACATAGTTATCCACAAGTTTGTCATCCAGCCCCTACGTGGGACCTCAATCTGGTCCTATCCAGGCTCATGGGTGCCCCCTTTGAGCTGATGGCCACCTGCTCGCTTCTTTACCTTTCCTGGAAAACAGCTTTCCTCATTGCTACTACATCGGCGAGGCGCGTGTCAGAACTTCGGGCCCTCACAGCGGACCCTCCGTACACAGTGTTCCATAAGGATAAGCTACAGCTGCGACCACACCCAGCCTTCCTCCCTAAGGTGGTGTCTGCCTTCCATATCAACCAAGACATCTTCCTACCGGTCTTCTTTCCGAAGCCGCACGCTTCGCGACGAGAGCAATAGCTGCACTCTCTATATGTTCATAGGGCTCTCGCCTTTTACATCGAGCAAACAAAGCCTTTTAGAAAGATGCCCCAGCTGTTCATAGCGGTGGCAGACCAGATAAAGGGCCTCCTGGTCTCCTCACAGCGAATTACTCTTGGGTTATGTCATGCATCCGTGTGTGCTATGACTTGGCTCACATCTCAACTAGCCACCTCACTGCTCATTCCACTTGTGCTCAAGGTTCGTCCGCCGCCCTTCTGGCCCATGTACCCACCTAGGAGATATGTAGGGCAGCAACTTGGTCATCCATGCACACCTTCGCTTCCCACTGTGCATTAGTGCAGCAGTCCAAAGATGATGCAGCATTTGGTTCAGCAGTCCTTCACTCCGCGACATCTCACTCCGACCCCACCGCCTAGGTAAGGCTTGGGAGTCACCTAATTGGAATCAATATGAGCAAGCACTCGAAGAAGAAAAGATGGTTACTCACCTTTGTAACTGTTGTTCTTCGAGATGTGTTGCTCATATCCATTCCAAAGCCGCCCTCCTTCCCCTCTGTTGGAGTAGTCAGCAAGAAGGAACTGAAGGGGTGCTGGGTTGGCAGGTGCATATATCTGGCGCCATAATGATGACACTCCAGGGGCACCTCAACCGACCCACCAAGTGTTGCTAGGGTAAAAATCTTCCGACGAACATGCACACAGCGTGCGCACACCTAATTGGAATGGATATGAGCAACACATCTCGAAGAACAACAGTTACAAAGATGAGTAACCGTCTTTTACCTTTTTCTGTAACTGATGTTCTTCGAGATGTGTTGATCATGTCCATTCCACAACCCACCCCCCTGCCCCACTGTTGGAGTTTCTGGCAAGAAGGAACTGAGGGTGGGGGAAGCTGGCAGCGCTCTATATGCCATGGCATTGGTGCGCCACTCCCAGTGGTGCTGGAGTGGCGCTGGATTCGGTTCCCTACGGATACTGTTGAGGGAAAAACTTCTGGCACTGATGCATGTGGCGAGCGCACACACCTAAGTTGAATGGACATGAGCGACGCATCTCAAAAAACACCAGTTACGGAAAAAGGTAACTGTCTTTTGTAGTATAGACAGGCCCTCTTAACTAGGGTTACCAAATAGCAACTGAAAAAACGGGACAGGGTGGGGGTAATAGGCACTTATATAAGAAAATTTCCCCAAAAACGGGACTGTCCCTTTAAAAACAGGACATCTGGTCACACTACCCTTAACCAAGCCTGTTTGGCCCAACCTCCTTCCTCCCAGCAATCTGTGCCGTGGGCCGTCCCGGAATGCACTGCCCAACCTGCCACTGCTGTTGCTGATTGTTCATGTCCCCTGGGTGCTGTGTCCCCCTCCTGAGGCATTATGGGACAGCTGCCCACATCATCCCAGAATGCACCAGTATACATGGCTAGGCAGGGTGGAGGCATAAACCCAGGGGTGATGTCAGCAAAGCTGAGGGGTGGAGGCCATCTGGCTTGCAGTACTTGTCACTGTCCAGGGTGTCTTGCACCCCTTGCTGGTTCGACTCCTATTCAAAAGCTGTTGCACAGGCAGGGCCTCAGCGGGGCATGTTACATAAAAAAGTCAATACTTTCTATCACAGCCTCCTCCTTGGAATATCCACGCTCAGCTACTTCAGAAGACAAACCCCTCCAGCTCCAGCACTGATGGCATGGCCCCTGGAGCAGAGGCTGCTTGGAAATGGGCACTCTGCTTTGTCTGCAGCTTTCCTGCATTAGCTTAGTAACCTTGCCCGAGTTGTGCTGGATTCTAGGCCAGTGTATTGAAATTACACCCTCTGAGTTGTCCCTCATGCAGTCAATTTAGCAATACAGATTGCTGATCAGGCACCCCTCAGATATCCTGTGAGAAGCATGACTGTAGTGGAACTGAATGCTTTGCAGACAACTCAACCCCATGTTCTCTGCCAGTGAAATTAACCACTTTTCGACTCCAGTTTTCCTGCTGCTATCTTAATGGAGAACCGCACAGGGTTATGCCAATTCTGTGGCTGTCCCAAAGATCATAATGTGTACCACTTACACCTGAATAAAGGGGGTTTGAATATAAGGTGCAACTATTTTGCTCTACTGAGCTATACTGTATTGTAGCAGTGTAGCTAACGCTCATATTTTTTTGCGAGCCTTGTATTTTATTATTAAAGTTCCAGCTCCTGGAGTCCAGTGATTATAAAAACTGAGATTCTCCCCATTCTTAAAATGTTTCTAGTTCCCATTCTTGCAGAGAGGAGCTGGAACTATGACAAGCACACCTGACGAGCAAATAAAACAGCCCGAACATTTACTTTGCCATTTTTTCTTTTAATTTCATGAGTTTGGAACATATAAGCATAGCCATACTGTGCAGTCTCTTGTCTATAAATGGAGGGGAATGACCATAGCTGGATTTAATGCCATTATGCTGCTGTTGCTACACAGCCATGGAGCTTGGTGAGATATGACTTTAAGCTATGCTGTTTTCATGGAGAAGGTGAAAGAGCTTTGGGAGAGGAGTGGTAGTGATACAATAAGATACACATGACAGCGGAAAAGTCAAGGGTTGTGGTATTGTCCCCCCAATACTTCTGAGGCCTGGTCACTCAGGCCACATCGGGCTGCTTTTTTCACATCCACATCCCCCTCCTAGTATAGCGGTAGGAGGGATGAGCTAGTAGGTAGGGCACTGGCCCTAGAACTTAAGACCTGAGTTCAATTCCTGACCAATCCACTGAATCCCTGCCTGCCTGTAGATAAATCCCTTAACCTAAATAGGGCCTCAGTTCACCTCTGTAAAATGGGGACAATACTTCTCTAGCTCCCATGGGCACTTTGAAGCTAAAATCCACTATTGAGTGAGGATCTCAAATACCACAGTGAGGAGGGTTATAACATCATCATTTCTCTTGGTGAGTTTGCTGGAGACTGGGGCCTTCTCAAAATGAACATAGCTCTTGCTTTGCAAACCCCACAGTAGAACGACAGCAAGATTGCTCACATAATCAGGGGTTGTCAGGCTACTGCATTTTTTACTGCTGTACAGTATTTAATGTTCTTACTGCAGCTTCCTAGGCTTTTTGAGGGAGGGGAATAGCCAAAAAAGATTTGCTGTATATGAAATCTATAGGCACTGCATAAATGCTAGGTTTTATTATCTAGCTCCCATGCAGCTGAATCTGAGTAGCCTACAGTGGTTTCTCTCTAGGGGAGACAGGAAGCCAGGATTATTTCCAGCTGTTTTTCCTAACTCCTTCCCACAATGCATGGTTGTCAATGACACTGCACCCCTTCCCTCCACCACACACACACTGCTGCTCTGCACAGCACTGAGCCCTGGCTATTTTTGGGGTGCCCAAGAACGCATGGGTGCAGCTAGCTGAGTATTAGATAGGTTCCTGTATGGGGCGTGCCACCCTGCTGGAAGGAGCATAGGCTGCTGCTGTGGTTTCTCTGCACCATGTACGTGTGCAGAAAGCGTGAGGCTGGCTTCAGTGACCCTCCCCACCCCCGGAACCACTGCTGTTTAGTTTGGAGCAGCTGTGCCCAGAGGGCAGGCACTGCCCCACCCTGCAGCTACTGACTGGTAGGTCTCACAAGCTGGAGTGGGCACAGCACTGGGGGAAGGAAGCGGCAAACATCTCCTCCCTCACCCTGTTAATGCCCTCCCAAATGCACCCCTACGGCCCACGCATGTCCCCCCTCCTCTCAACACTTCTCCTCTGTGGCTCAGCAGGGACGTTCCCCGCCCACTAACCGGCACGCGGACAACACTAGAAGGTTCCCGACGTGCAATGCTCCGCCTCGCCGCACTGCACGCTGGGACCTGTAGTCTCGTCTCTGCCTCCGTGGCATAGGCGCAGCTGCTCGGGCAATGGGCGCGGCCCGTAGGAGGCGGCTGGGGGCAGCTCCCAGGGTGAAAAGCGCCATTCCCTGGCTTCAGGCCCCGCTGCAGGCAGCCACCGCCTTGGGGCAGCAAAGGGCCACGTTGCTGGGCCACAGCCCCCAGGCATCGAACTCTGCTTAGGGCAAAGCGCGCCAGGGAAGCTGAGAGCAGGGGCGAGTTGCTAACACAGCTGCGGCCTTGGCCGCTTTGCTGTTCCGGGAGACGTGCCTGGCCCCGGCGGGTTGACTGACAGCCCGACCCTACATCGAGCTCACACCGGGCTGCAGTTTCCTGCCCTCTCCGCTCATTGACTTGCTGCTCTCGCAGTGCCCCAGCCCAGCAGGGTCGCGGGTGGCCCTCACCGTGCGAGCCCCGGGCTTAATGTGTAATGGAAAAGGGACCAGGCTCAAGCAATATTTTTACATCCCTAACCGATGCGGGGCTCGGCCTTGGCACAAATCAAGCACTGACTGCGTAGCCGCCTCTAGCCTTCTGGGGCGCCTCGGGAGCTCTTGGGGTCCTGGTGTGTGGGGGGGGTAGTAGGGGACAGAAGGGGACGCCAGGAGCTCGGGGGGGGGCCCACGAGGTCCCGGGGGACAAGCTGGGGCCCGCCCCCTCTTTGGGTTCGGCTGCGAAGGGGTCTCCCCGGGGAGTCTCCATCAGCAGCTCAGGGACGGGGATGGGGTCCTGCCCGGCCACACTACAGTCCCCAGCATGCCATGCGGCTGAGGGGGCCTGCGCACGCGCGGCCGCTGGAAGCTTCCAGGCGGCCCTGCGCGGTGCATTGTGGGCAGGAGACGGTGAGCTTCCTGGGCGCCATTTTACGGAGCGGCAGAGAGGCGCTGGTGGAGCTCGCGGGTCGGTGAGTGAGGATGGGCCGGCTCTGAGAGCCCCTTTCCTCCCTCCTCACGGCCTAGGCAGGGGCTCCCTCGACTCGCGCATTTCCCGAAGCTCCTCCGTTCCGATCCCAGCCCCACGCGCTAGTCCCTAGCGCCCCACTGCAGCCCCGCGCGCTCCCGGGTCCCGCAGGTCTCCCCGTCTCGCGCGCCGCTCCAGAGTGCGTTCCCCATGCGCGCTCCCGTGCGCGGGGCGTGACGCTAGTCTTCTTTGTCCCCCAGGCTGATCGTCTGTGTGCCGGGCTGGGAGGCCGGCTGCCCGTGGGACCATGGGCTCCGACAAGCGGTAGGTAGCGCCCCCGCACAGGAGAGCGATCGCCCGGCCGTGCCCGATGAGGGGCCGCGGAGGGCGGGCACTGGCATCTCTCCGACCCGGGCACCTTCCTGCTGAGTGAGATCCAAATCCGCTAGTTTGTGGGGCAGCCCGTGGCCACCCTTCTGCTCTGTTCAGGCTTAAGCGGGACTTATTCTCACGCCAATACGTAGAGAAATGCACTTGTTCTAGGGCAGTGTCTTTCAGCCCCCGGGGGTCACGAGAGGGGGCATGTCACAAGCCAGGGAGAGTTTTATTACAATCTGAAGCAAAGAAAACCACTCTCTCAAAGGAGAGAAGCTTGTTAACAGAAATACCTGTTAAATTTATACTAGTTTGGCATTGGCTTTTTCTGTATGAGCTGTTAGGAAGGAAATCTCTAGTGGTGTTTTAAAAAAGCCAGCTAGCTACTGGTGCTGGAGAAGGTGACACCATAGTAACCTTTATTTATATGTGGTGGGGTCCTAGAGGAGCATATTATGAGGCAGGATTAGTGGTGAAAACAGCTCAATAACTGGATCCAGTAGTCTTAAGGAACCATCAGGGTGTCTTAAGTTTTCAAATCAATAAACCTTTCTGAGAATACTTTTAGTAGTAGCAGGAGCAGCATGCTTTGATTAATTAGTAATTGGAAAAAGAAAATACCTTCCACTTAGTACAATAGTTTAGCAGCTGTTGCTTAAAATGGCAGGTGATGTGGACCCTCCACATTCCCTGTACATGTAGGTTGGAGGAAAACAGCTCTGGAGAAGCAGTCAGTGCCACCAAAATAATTGAAATCACTCACTGGCAGTGAATTTGCTCTTCTCTGTGAAGGGAGTAATAAAAATAGTATTAACTCTTGTATTTGAAAAGTAGTCTCTGTTGATGTGACTGGTTTATATCCAGTTATCACTTTTTAACCTGATAAATGTTTTCTACTAAAAACCTTAACTTGAATGTATTTTTGGATTTTGGATCTCTCATCTGAGTGATGCTTTGTACCTGTTCTCTTGAGGCATGGTGACCTATACATAATTGTTTATCTAAAAGAGTTTATTAGAAAAATAGCAAAACAGAGGTTATCATAGTTGTATGGAAGAGACCTGTTAGGTTTCTTAATAACCTATCTCTTGTCAATGCATTCTTCATCTGTATATTTTGTTACACACGTTCTTCAATTTACACATTAGTACGCACTCCAGACTTATGTGACTATTGTGTTATTGAATGACATGATGCTACAAAATGGAGGGAGTGGATGGTAGTTGATTCATTTTTTGCAGCATTGTAGCTCGTTTGCTCATTTTGAACTGAAAATGCTAGAATTTCTGAGCTGATGCAGATGAAAGTAAACAACCATGGCATTTCCCTGAATTACTTCTTTTCCCTGAGAGAGAATTCTCAGACTGAACAAACCTCCCTTTTACAGTGTGAGTAGGACTGAACGAAGTGGAAGGTATGGCTCTATCATAGATAGAGAGGATCGGGAGGATCGGGACTCTAGAAGCAAGCGAAGGGATTCTGATTACAAGAGATCGAGTGAGGAGCGTAGGAGTGAGAGATATGACGACGGCCGGGACTATGACGGCCGGGACTATGACAGTCGGGACTATGAGAGCCCTGAGGTAAGTGGAAAACACTTGCATTCACTCAGGCTGTGAGTGAATTTTGTAATAGCATTCTGATAACTTTGTAATAGCATTCTGATAACATTGTAATCAGCATAGTATAGATCAGGGGTTCTCAAACTGAGGGTCGGGACCCCTCGGGTTTGCAAGGTTATTACATGGGGAGTCACGAGCTGTCAGCTTCCATCCCAAGCCCTGCTTTGCATCCAGCATTTATAATGGTATTAAATAATATAAAAAGTGTTTTTAATGTATAAGGGGGGGTCACACTCAGAGGCTTGCTCTGTGAAAGGGGTCACCAGTACAAAAGTTTGAGAGCTACTGGTATTGATCTTGACACTTGTCTATAGTAATCAATGAAATGTCTTGCCATTGCAACTACTAATCAGATATACTATTAAGTTGATTAAGTGTCCTACTCAGTTGGATATTTTCTGTTTGGCTGAGAGTCCAAGGTAGCTGACAATAGAAAATACAACACAATTCCATCTTCCTGTAAACAAGCAAAAATTGAGGATGATTAGTAACACATCTAGCAAACTATTAGTGATGAAATGTACTTGCCTGAAAAGTTATTTTTGAAGAAATTGGATGCTCAACATTTGTAACCCTAAATATATTAACACATTCTTATGCTTGATTTCCTGGCAGAACTGATGGGTTCACTTTTATGGAGAAGGTATTATGAGGTGATAGAAACCAAATCTGATTTTAAACAACTACTTCAGAGCATCCCTAAGGTTTCCAGTACAGTTTTTATTAGTAGTGTAAGACCCACTCTCCTCAGGAATGGAACTTCACTGGTTAATTAAGATACATCTCTTACTATTTATTTGAAATTACTGTCTAGTTGCAAATTAAAGCTCCAGATCTGCTGGAGCTTGTTCCAGTTTTTTTGTGATTTCTTTTTCCATATTGGATGATCAACTGTCTCCATTAGCAGTGTGTGTGTTTGCTAATCTGGGTATTCACTCACCAGAGGGATAGGGAGAGGGAGCGTGAGAGACGGAATAGCGATAAATCGGAAGATGGGTACCATTCTGATGGTGACTATGGAGAGCACGACTATAGGAATGACATTAATGATGAGAAAGAAAGCAAGACCATCATGTTGCGTGGCCTTCCTATCACTGTTACAGAAAACGATGTAAGTATCCAAAGAAAATGGCTTTGCTTACCCTACTAAGAGTTCCAAATTGGTTTGGTTTACTTAGGTTAAGATTTTGTCATGGTTATTTTTAGTAAGTCACAGGCAATAAACAAAAATTCACAGAAGCTGTGATCTGTCCGTGACTTCTGCTGTTGTGGCTCCCCTGTTTCTCCTGCACCCTGGTGGCTGGGAGCTGTGGGGTTCCCCCTCCACCCATAGTAGCTGGAAGTTGCAGGGTAACATATTTCCCAAAGAGAAGGAGTCTGTCACTGGAATCTTGCAGGGTGTCCCCCCACTGGCTGCCAGCTCCAGTCCAGCAGCCCCTGGCGCTGAAGCAGAGAATGTCAAGGAGGTCAAGTGACTTCCATGCCACAAACTTAGCCTTACTTATGCCATATTAAAGATACAATGTATTGCTGCCTCTTTCCTGAAGGTTGCAAAGATAATCCTATCTCAAAGGGCTGGTTAATATTTCCATTATTAATCTTGGATTTTTGACGGGGATTAAACTGTATCTGTTTTATATTAAATAAGTGGGTCAGCTAAGGCCACATGTGCCTCTTTAAAATAGAACAATCTAAAAATAAGCCTTTCACATGTGATTAGTAGCCATCCCTGGTGAAGGCACAGAAAAGATGCTAATAAGTAACTACTTACAGCGCTAATTCTGCTTATTTTTCTTTATTTACTTTTCTATAAATGTAGGGAAGAGGTAACTGACACAGATTTTTCCAGGGACAAATATGGATTTATTTTCCTGTATTGATGGAGGCTGAAGATTGTATAGTTGGCTGTTTTACACAAATTTACTTAGCTTTTCAGCCTATTCAAACATCTTTGCACCAGCATAATCTGTCAGCACAGCTGTTGGAGTGCTAAAATGGCTGCCGTAATGCTGACGAAGTACAAGTGGGCTTGGTAGCTAGATTTCTTGATAACTCTTGAGCCTTTACAATGTTCATGCAAATTCCAATAGCCTTCGGAAGTGGTTAGTTTTCAGTGTTCTTTTATCTCTTCTGTTTCTGCCAGATTGGCAGGGTAACCAAAATAATTTAATCCTAATGCCTGTTAAAATAATACCAAACCCACAAAAGCAGAACTGTTCGTATTTGATTTTTAACCAGACTACATCTGTAATTCTGAAGTGTCTGTTCTAGTAATGTCTCTCTGGATTATTAAAACCAATTTTTTTTGCCACTTTTACAATTTAATTTTTTGCCTTTTACTTAGCTGGGAAAGTAGTGACTAGCCAGGCCAGTTTTTCTGTTTTTTATGCACTACTCTGATACTACAGGGGTTGTTTCATACAAAGCATACATATACTCAAATCCAAAATAAACAATTCATTTTTATAACATTTCAGTAAATGTTTTTGTTTGATTTTATTGAAATCCTGAGTATCAGGCATAAATGGTGTGCAAAATTGGTACTTGTTCTGAGGCATTTAAATGGATTTAGCTGAGCTGTATTACTTGAACAGTTCTTAAATATTGATTTGTATGCCCGCTAACTGCTAAAATGACTGTAGTATAGTTTCTTTGAATAATGTCATTTAGGATCAGAATTTGAACAAATTTTAATGCACAAGTAGAGCTTTTAATTATGTGCCAGTTAATCATATTTTGTTTTGAGTTTGCACTTTCCAAAATGCAGCAACTACTGCTATACAAATTTCCAGCCTTTCCTTTGTGGCTAGGGAAGACAGTTGCAGTGGCTATCTTTGTTTGTTTAATTTTTCTTTGGCATGTTGATGTATGTAAAAGTCTGCTCCAAAAGACACCACTGTCAACAATAGGTCAGTTTGACTTGCAAAGCTACAGGATGGCCATGTACTGTCTTCGTGCTTTGTTGATCAAATCTGCCTTTGGGTTTCCCTGTGCTGACATGTCTTTTTGAGCCATTGCATATCTTCCTTTTGTGCCATGTCGGGATTTCTTTTATCTGCTTTTAATCAGTTTTCTAACGTTTCTGCCAATAGTGACCTTTTTCTTCACCCTTCTGGGGAACTTGTTACTAATCTGATGTTTTTCCCTTTTTTCATCTTTCTCATTGGGCACCTCTGGAGCTTTAAGCAGGTTCAGTACAGTTGAGGAAATGGTGCCTTATTAACTTGTTAGCCTTGTTCTTTGAAGTTCGTAATCTGCACAGATCCTTTCCTCCCCTTGAGAGAATGTGGAGAGAGTAGGTCAAAAAGAGAGAGTGGCTGCAAGCCAAAATCAGTGTTTACATAAATACCTTTCAGTCTTCTGGGTTTGAGAGGAAGGGAGACGGGTCTAGTGATTTTTGCAGACAAGAGTACTGTAAGTTATATCTTGGATTTGGGAACTCCTCATGGCAGAGACAGGCATCTTGCTTGTACAGCACCTGGCACCATGTAGTCCTGGTCCATGACTGGAGCTCTTAAGCACTACTTAAATATAAATAAGGAGAGCACTGGTTGGGTGCAGTAAGTATTACTCTTAAATTACTTTCTAAACAGGGAGGTGGTAATTTTCTCTCAATTCAGTGTAAAGTAAATTCACAAATGTGATTTTTGCACAATGATTCTCATTCAGAGTAAATATTTGGGGTGGAAGATTGCAGATTAGTTCGCAGTGATAAAAAGGGTGTTTGTCAAGATCTGAATCTTTAACTGTCTGTTATGACTAAACTCCATACAGATTCGAGAGCTTATTGAGTCCTTCGAAGGCCCTCAGCCTGCAGATGTGAGGCTAATGAAGAGAAAGACAGGTGAGTGCTCTAATCTGGCTGTCGGTGCCATTTTCCTCTCCCCTCACCCCCAGACACACAAGAACATCCAGAATTACCCCAAATCTGCAAGCACACAAAATCAAAATAAAAGGTTTGCCATGGCTAAGGAATGTGACCTTTTGATAGGTTTTAGATAGCTGAAGAACACTGTCAAAGAAGTCTGTCTTCAGGGGTTTTTGTTAAAAGGTATGGGTAAGTAACACTAGCGTAAACCCATTTGACAGTTATGTAGTCTGTTGCATGGTTACCTTTAAACGTGGATTCAAATCGAGCAAAATGTAGCCAGTTAAGGCAGCTTGGTTCCTTGCCATGGCAAAATAAGCAGATCCCAGCAGTTGACGTCGCATTTGTAAAGCTGCTTTATCATGACGTAATGAAGCAGTTGGAGAGAGATTCACCTGTTTTAAAGGAACTGACTAACACAAGTATCCCGTCTATATCTGAATGCTGTCTCTAGGTGTAAGCCGTGGTTTCGCCTTCGTGGAGTTTTATCACTTTCAAGATGCTACCAGCTGGATGGAAGCCAATCAGGTTGCTTCACTCACCAAGTCTAGATATTCCTGAAAATGGAACAAGTCTGTACAGTTTATAAAAAAAAAAAAAAAGGAATAAACAAAAGGTGGAAGGAGTGGTTTGTTCCAAAACAGTGACTTAAAGAATAAAGGCTTTGTATATATTAAAATTTGTAACAGTGGAACAAGGATAGTATTAGGAGAAAAATAATTGGCTACACTGAACCACCCCCTGTTAGACAAATAGGCATAAAGCACTGCTTTAATTGTGTGCTGGTGTTTTAATTATATAGTACAGGTCTAATTGGCTCTTAAAACTCTTACCCAGACCAGTCTTCTGGAACATCCTTCTTTATTTCCACCAGACATTTCCCATATCGCTGTTGCCATACAAAGTGCCAGACCTTTCAAAAGGAGTGCAGTTGTAATGTTGCATATCTGCATCACTGGTACTAGCCATGAAGGCATTGACATTTGATTGTAAACTGACAGACCCTAGCTCCCTCTCTAGTGAGGGAGCTCCTTATTGGAGTCTATTCAAATCACGAGACCTGCTAAAGGCATCTAGAATCTCAGTTCTCTCAAAGTGATATTGTGCGTGTCTGACCTCTTGCCTGAGAATAATAGGAGCTGAAAACCAGAATAGATCCTCTGTTAAAAGTTCATTCCATTTTACAATGAGGTTTTCCTGTTACACGACCCATGAATGGGAATATTTTGTTCTGCTCCTTTTTGATATTGGTCATCAGTCCTTGCAGCAAAATTCATCAGATTTGCTCTCCTCACATTGAGTCACAATATGAGAGCTCTGTTTGTTTGTGTGGTTAGAAAACCAGTAAAGTTAAAAGGGAGGCACACTTAATGTTATAGTCCTTTATTTTTAACACTTAAGAAAATTAAATTCACGTTGGATTTTGAGCCTTCTTATGTCGTAATCAGAAATTGCAATATGCAGCCTCCTAGAGTAGTGTCATGCATTTCATACCATAGCCCCCTTCCACAACAACAAAATGTTCAAGTCCTAGTTTCCTGACATAATGTCCATTGCATGCACCAGAACTACAGGTGGCAAGAAATTAACAGCAAAAAAAATTTTTTAATCACCCCAGTTTTAATGTATACAAAGCTGTGTTAATGTATAATTCATTGAGATGGATACAATCCAAATTCACTCCGAAGGAACCAGAGCCACCCTAGCAGTAGGGAAAAAAGTAGTTGAGACTCCCCAGTGGCCCTGCTGCTGACTGTTAGATGAAGAGATGATGTATTGTAAAAATGCCAGCATCTTTGTTTCATATATGTGCATATCCAGCGAGTACTGGGCCCTCCAATCCTTCCTTCTGCCCATAGGGCAAGGTTAGCTTTCTCCTGTCTAGCAGTATAGAACTTGAGAGCCCTGTTCATGTGCTACACCCTCAATCTGTCAGATCCTGTTATCAAAAAGACTGGTCCTGATGTTTCTTTAGTGCCTATATAATAAAGCTTACCCCTCATTTTAAAAAATAAAAAGTTTTTCAGTTGAATAAAATGTCTGGGGTTTGGCTACCTCAACACATGTCCCCGACCACGCTTAAAGAAGCAGCTGAATTAACTGTTAAGTTATAAGCCTGTAACTGGCCATACTTTGAAAGAGCACTCTTTGTACATCGGGTTCAGGAATGATTGACGCTCAGAACCTTGGCTGCTGAAATAGATTAAAAGTCCCAGCCCCTTTGTAATGTCACACTCTTGACTGAGAGGGCACTGATGAAAGCAGTATGATCTCTTCTTACTCCTTGGAAAACTTTACTCGCAGTCTAGTTACTTATTTTGAAGAGAGTTCCTGGCTGTTTGAATGAAGAACACAAACCTTTTACACAGGCTTTCACGTGAACTGGTGCATTAGTCAAAGGCATCTGTTTTGAGCTATGTTTCAGTTGATGGCATTTATAATCCAACTTCTAAGAAGTCTAAGCAGGATGCCTTTGGGAGAAATTACTGTATTTTCAAAGGGACACATCCTGAAGAGAGCACTTGAGGGGCAGGGGGGGGAATTCAAAATGCTATTATTTAAAGCTGTAGGTGTTTGGAGTAGGGTCAGAAGTGAAGCAGTAAGGACACGGCTAAAAAGCTGCTCAGTGATATACCAGAAGTAGAAATACTTGGGTGGAAGAAACTCCTAAACTCTGGCGATACTGAATGCAGGAGGTTTAGGACTCTGTCTCCTTTGAGACACTTCCTTGTTCCGTGTCAGCGTTTAGTATTTGGCAGCTTGGTCAACATTCCCTGATTCCGTTTACCTTTATTCCACATCCCATTCTCTTACTGCCCACGTCCTCCTCCCTGCAGGATTGGATGGGCAGAGTGTAGGTGGCGGTGGTTGGTTCTCCACATCCTCCCCATATGTTGTCCATTTAATTCAGGAGCACTGATTCCTCCGAAGTGTGCTCCGGCATGGGAAAATGGACACGTGTTGCCTCAATACGGGAATAACTTAAACCTGCTTTTCTTGCAGAAAAAACTGGTGATTCAGGGGAAGCAGATTGCAATGCACTACAGCAACCCAAGGCCTAAATTTGAAGACTGGCTTTGTAACAAGGTAAGATGCATGGTTTCTGCAAGGAGTTCTAATCAACATTGGGGATCTGTTCTGTTTACTCCCGTTAATGATATGGGAAAAGAGGTATGTTAACTTTGCAGATGTTGCCAATTTCTGCGAGATCAGATACTAAGGAACAAAAGATTAAAATGTGCCATCTCGGGGGCCAAATAAAATGAAACAGAGATCAAATGAAAGGGATATGCCCAATCAAGAGAGATCTGAAATGACATGGACAGCAATTCATAGATTGTGGCCAGAAGTGACCTTCATAACACAGGCCATGGAATTTCACCCCAGCAATTGTTGCATTGTGTCAGGTAACTTGTGGCTGAACTGGAGTGCATCTTTCAGAAAGTATCAGAGAGGTAGCTGTGTTAGTCTGGATCTGTAAAAGCAGCAAAGAATCCTGTGGCATCTTATAGACTAACAGACGTTTTGGAGCATGAGCTTTCGTGGGTGAATACCCACTTCCTCAGATGCAAGTAGTGGAAATTTCCAGGGGCAGGTATATATATGCTAGCAAGCAAGCTGGAGATAACAAGGTCAGTTCAATCAGGGAAGATGAGGCCCTGTTCTAGCAGTTGAGGTGTGAAAACCAAGAGAGGAGAAACTGGTTCTGTAGTTGGCAAGCCATTCACAGTCTTTGTTCAATCCTGAGCTTATGGTGTCAAATTTGCAGATGAACTGAAGCTCAGCAGTTTCTCTTTGAAGTCTGGTCCTGAAGTTTTTTTGCTGCAGGATGGCCACCTTAAGGTCTGCTATAGTGTGGCCAGGGAGGCTGAAGTGCTCTCCTACAGGTTTTTGTATATTGCATCTGAGGAAGTGGGTATTCACCCACAAAAACTCATGCTCCAAAACGTCTGTTAGTCTATAAGGTGCCACAGGATTCTTTGCTGCTTTTACGTCTTTCAGAAAGTCATCCAATCTTAGGTTAGGATTTTCGGTTAAGGATCTTGGCATAGGATCGAGCTAATGGGACTCATCTGACATCAGATTTAAGAATTTGTCAGCTGAATTCCGTATTTCTCTACTATAGTAGATGTTGAGTGCTCATGTAAGATATGACCACCCTAACCCAGTGCTGAATTACTATTCAGTAGTAAATACTCTCATGTTCTTTGCTGAGCCCAAAGTGGAAATGACCCAACAAGAACAAAACCAGATTGCTCTGTCCATATTGCTTCCCAGCCTTGTACCCCCATTTTAATAAAACACTATTTAAAGGGGGTGTGAGCATGACTAGCTCTCTGGACCACAGGCAGGATGTTGTAACTGAGCAGCCTCTAGGGTCACACGTTTGGCAGCATGGCATTTCATGGCACTAAAGAAAGCTTCCATCCATATTTATTTTGTGTTCCAAGTTGCATGGCAAATAGCATGCAGTTTAAATAATGTATTTAAGACATAGGTCACTAAACCAAATCTGATGTGCTGGTGGTGGTAGCCCGTCTGTCTAAGCAACAGTTATAGTAAATCTGTTTCCAGTCTCTCTTTAATTCTGATTTAACTTTCTGTGACACTTGTGTAAATAACCAAGTCTTAAAATGGTTATCTGCAGGCCAGGCTTCATTGACCCCACCCGTACTGGAGCTACTCTGATGCTGCTTCACAGCAAGATGCCTGCCTTCAGCAGGCTAGGCTTGGCTCAAATGCCAGCTTTTAATGGAGGAATGTAACTTTAACATCTTTCTGTTGCAACATGTTTGTGCTCCAAAGAACCATTCTGATCACTCTGTGGAGCTCAGTGGAGCCATCTTTGAAACTCAAAATGCTTTGTCTGTTGTTTACCTGTAGCAGTTCTGAGATGGGTTGATTCCAGACAAGCTTTAAGTCACTCTAGCTTGTTTCTCGCCTCTTACAGAAAAGTTGTTCTCAGCTCTCTCTGGCAGTTATGCAAGTTAACCACATGGAGACCTGGGTTGTACCAACCAGTGCTTGCTGTGTCTCATTTATGTATGCATGCTGTAATCTGCAGTAGAGACTGGGCTGCCCAGGACCAAGCTGCCAAAACTCCATGGCAAATTAGACCGTGTCTAGTTAATCAGGAAGTAAACAACAGTAGCACATTGTGGCCTACCAGATTGGGATGGCTTAGCATGACAGTCATGAGCCTGTAATAGTAGTACATGGATATTTTGCAAGGCTAGGATCGTAGACTGGAGGCTATCAAATACCTGAGTAATTTAATTTAAGGCAGAATCACCTGTTAACTGCCTTTGTTCTAATACTTGGTGGCATAGCAGCAGATACATCTTAAATCTAATCTGGCATGTTCTGTCTCTGACTATAGCATATAATGAAGATATACAGTACGTCATAAGGACATTTCATAGCGTGCCAGATAGGGTATGAACCCTATAAAAATCTCAGTACCATTGTTTTGTCCCATAGTGCTGCCTTTACAACTTCAGGAGAAGGTTAAAATGCTTCCGCTGTGGAGCAGATAAATTTGGTAAGTCACTTTCAGCTTTTTTTAGCACGTTTTGTTACGTGGAATATTTCCTGTCGCAGTTGGAAACTAAATGGGATCACAGGTCCTAGGCTGGCTCATTGAGTCTGTTTTAACTTTGAGTGAGAGATTCATACCGTATGATTAACAGCAATTTATTCCTGTTTCCCGTGAAGATTCAGAACAGGAGGTACCACCTGGATCAGCAGAAGCTGTTCAGTCTGTGGATTACTACTGTGATAGTAAGTTAGTGTCTCTGCTTTTTCTTTGACTTCATGTGTTAGATAGAATGATCTAGCTGAAAATCCTCTCTAGTGTCTGTGTCATACTGTGTATTTGGGACCCGCTTCCTGTTCCCTTTTCAATGCAGGTTGTTCAGCATAGCGTGCTCCATGAGGCATGTTCATTAGGTATGACTTATAGGAGACATTCAATACTGTGTGTAGGCAGGTTCTATCTGCGTGTAGCATAAAACTTTGGGGAAAAAATTGTCGTCCTTCTCTTTCCAGATAAGAGATTTCCTTAAATTTTCTTTAAAAATAGTCATTTCTTTTTGCTATTTAAGGTCTAATGCTGAGGGACCTTCCAACAATCATTGGTTGCATAATAACTAAAAGTACTGTGAGGAGCATTTATGAATATAACTGTTGTAACACTGTCTCTTTCTTCCTTCAGCCATCATTCTACGAAACATAGCTCCCCACACAGTAGTGGATTCCATCATGACCGCACTGTCTCCATATGCTTCGCTGGCAGTCAATAACATTCGCCTTATCAAAGACAAGCAGACCCAGCAGAATCGGGGCTTTGCATTTGTGCAGCTGTCTTCTGCAATGGTGAGAGTTTAATAATGCACTTTGATGTAAAAATATGAAAGAACCTTGTGAGAAGTGCATTGCCATAATGGGCTAGTGGCTGAAGCGAGGAATTAGGACGTTGGCTGCTATTTCCTGGTCTGCCCTCGTTCACTGTAACAGTGAGTGTATCACTTAACCATTCACCTATTTCTTCATTATCCTCATGGTGGTGAAAAAGCACCTAGAGATCCTTAAATGAAACATACATACAGGGGGAAGGAAAGCTTTTTGGTGTTAGAGAGTAGGATTTGTGCTCTAGTTTCTTTAGACTAGGTTTGAATCCTGATCATGGCTACTGAAAACAGGTAGTTTAGTCTCAGATAAGTTCTGTGTGGACCTCATTTCACAGACCATTTTGCCCAGTGGAGAATTGAAGAGCCAGAGGTTTTGCCGATCAGAAGGAAGGTACATTGACAAAGCTGCATCTGGGAGTCTTTCAGAGCTTTCCAACAGACCATGATTTTGATCAGTGCTGTCGTTTCCCAAGAGCACTAAATCTACCCTTGTAGTATGAAGGAAGTGGGGAAACGTTTTTGTATTCATAGCCGGTTGCGAATAGCATGTGCAATTGCATGTAATTTATCCATCTTTTCCTTAGAAGTTGGCACATTTAATACTTAATTGGGATGAACACTACTGAATCTTCATTTCAACAATACCTTGCTTTTTCAGTTAGTAGCTTGTACTGTACTCAGATATTTTCTCTTTTTAGGATGCATCTCAATTGTTGCAGATTTTACAAAGTCTTCAGCCACCATTGAAAATTGATGGCAAAACAATTGGTGTTGATTTTGCAAAGAGTGCCAGAAAGTGAGTTACAAGCGCTTTACTTTTTCTAACTCTATTACGGCCTTGTCCACACTGCAAAGTTTTGTCGGCAAAAGTTATGCTGCTTTAATTAAAGTGTGTGAATTAAAAATGCTGTTGTATGTCCACGCTAGCCGCTTGTGTTGGCAGAGTGCATCCACAGAAACAGCTCCTGCATCGACACAGAGAGCATGCACTGTGGGTAGTTATCCCACTGTGCAACTGGCCTCAGGGTACTTTGGGAAGGATATGCAGTACCTCATGGTGCAGGTACAGCATCACATGATACATGTTTCTCAATCCCATGTTCCAGGGGCATCCTAGTAGATTGTCCGCTGTTTTTTTTTGTCTGAAGGAGAGGAACAGGGAGAGAGAGCAGGCTGACCAACTTCTCACAACATCCCCTGCCCCTGTGTCAGCTCCTGGCTCTGCTCGGCAGGCACAGCAGTCTTCTGCAAAACAGCCCTCTGCCTGCCTACCTATGATTCTATAATTCCCTCCAAATTCTCCCATAGCCTCCTCAGCTGCCAGGAGCGGCATCCTGAGCAGCTCTGTGAGCTCGCCCTGCTGAGGAATGTCAAAGGAGCACGGCAGTTCCTCTCCAACACCCTCCACCCCCACACACACACGCACTCTCTGTGTTCCTAGTGCAGGGCAGAACAGGAGCATTCCAGGTTAGCATTCTCAGCTGTCAGATACCTCCAGAGCTTTGAAAGGGGTTGGGCATATGCATGTAGGGCAGCAAAGATCAAAACGGTGAGCAGAGCCGTCACAGCAGGCATTGTGGGATACTGATGGAAGCCAGTTATGTCAACAAAACAAACAGCAGTCTCTACACTGATGCTTTGTCGCTTTAACTTTGCCACAAAAAGCTTCATGGCTCTTGTTGAGGTGGTTTTGTTTTGCTGCCAAAAGTAGCTTTGTAGTGTGTACACCTGCCCTGTTTTATAGGCAAGGCCTAAGACTTGCGAGTGTCGTCATGGCCTCTGCTATTTGGGGAAATCTCTCTGCTCGCCTAACCAGTGTCTGCTGTTGCTTGTCCATCATTTCACATGAAGTGAAAATACAACCATCAACTCCGGCTGGGTATTCCTCCTCTGCATTTTCAAGCCCTTCTCATTGCCACTGGTTTTTTAAGAGATGCACAATTATCTCCCCAAAATAATTTTCTGTTCAGTATTTCTGGATTGCACAGTAGTGAGCCTCAAAGTAACTCCCATTCCCCCAAACTTGCCAGGCTGCACTGTAGCTGGCTGGGACACCTGAGAGGATGTTTGTAGGTATCTTTAGAGATCCACATGTAGCATCATCAGTGAATCCCCTTGGGACTACAGAATACAGGGAGATTTCCTGTGTGGAAGCTGCCTGAGAGAAAGCATCACTTTCTCATTCATGTAACTTCATCTTCCTGGTTTCAGAGATTTGCTTCTCCCAGATGGTAACCGGGTCAGTGCCTTCTCCGTGGCAAGCACAGCCATCGCTGCAGCTCAGTGGTCATCTACCCAGGTATACACTAGCGCATTACTTTTGCTGAAATGAAACTAGAGAATGCTTAGTCCCACTAGTGACGATTTAATATTCCTGACTTGGGTAAATGGAGATACAGAACAGAGTACTAAGGAAGAGAATGGTCACAACAGCTAGCATGCTTGTTGGCTTGGATACAGTATTAGCACATTTTTAGAAACAGTGAAATGCAGGAACTGACTTGTCTCTGATAAAACTCTCTGCTGGAATTTACAGCCTCATAGTGGAGAAGGAGGCACCATCGACTACAGCTACCTCCAGCCAGGGCAAGATGGTTATACCCAGTATGCGCAGGTGGGTAACGTTGGTTAATGCTGTTAGCAGTGTTTACTCATTGTTGGAGCAAAAGTCTGATCAACCGGACACTTACTTTGTGCTTCCCTTCACAGTACTCGCAGGACTACCAGCAGTACTACCAGAGTCAAGCTGGAGCGTTGGACACAGAAGCATCTGTTATATCAGGTAATATCTTCTTTATGTTTCCAAGTAGCTTTTTTTAGGATGTGAGTTGTGTAGCAGTATTTAATCTCTACAGAATCAAGTGAATCCCATTTAGCATCAGCCGTTCTAGCTGATTCTGCCATTTAAAATAAAGGAATCTCTGGTCTCCAGCAAACCAGAGTGGCCAAGGTCTGCTCAAGATGGAGCACGTAGGGACCTCTAGTCTCTCCTGGTTGCAACTCATTTAAAATGGAAGATAGCTATGTACTCCCCTTTAGAACTCAGAGCTGCATTTGTCTCAAAGCCACACCTGAGCTGTTCCAGCCTAATCTTTGATGCTGGCAGCTGTTGTTTACCAGGAATTACTGTTGGATGTAGGCAAGGTGGCTGCCTTCTGGCATAGTAAATGTTTGACATTCATGCCAAGAAATTGCACATATTGACCATGCTGTATTAACTGTTCCATTCCCAGAGTCTGTTCATATCTCCTTCTGTAAAAAGTGTTTTCCCAGTCTATGTAGATTGAATTACCTATATACTCCTTCATAAGCTGAATTTTTTTAGTAAAAAAGGGAAGCACCAGAGAAGGGGATCGGCTTATGAACAGGTATAGAGAGGGAGAGGTGGGACACAGCCCCTCCCCCCAACAGAGGGAGCAAGGATAGGTAGCAGAGCCAGAAGGGAAGAGGTGGGGCCAGAGCAGTGGCTACACTGCTCTCCTTCCAGCCTCCAAAGCAGCTTCACCTGGGGAGGGGGGCGCTGGCAGGCTGCAGCTGTGTCGCTTGGCCCCACCCCTTCAGAGCAGGCAGTGGCCATGCTGCCTGGCCCAGCCTGATGGAACAGGCTGTGGCCGTGCTGCCCAGTCTGGCCTGCCGGAGCAGCTCCAGATTGGGGGGGGAGTGGGGCCCAGCTAGGGGTGGGGTCATGTGGGGGGTGGTCACAGGAGTTCTTCCCTGACTCCTAGCGCAACCCCCCTTCTCCCCCCCGCCATACACAGCACGCAGGAGTCTCTGGGAGCAGCTCCGAGGGCAGGAGCAGCACGTGGCAGTGGGGGGAGAGACAGCTGAACTACTTGGCAATTGATAGCCTGCTGGGTGGCTGCAGCACAGGGAATTTAGGGGAGTGGGGAGCTGATAGGGGGGCTTCCGGTCCACCCTGGTTACAAGCCCCCACCAGCTAGCAGCAACGGGCTGCTCTTCCTGCAAGCGGTGGACAAAGCAGTCGGCTGCCAAATGATGTTAGAAGGGAGTATTATACAACTTTAAACGAGCATGTTCCGTAATTGATCAGCAGTGTAGCAACGAAACAAGGTTAACCGGGATGACTTTAAGTGAGGAGTTACTGTACCCTAACTCTGGTATGAGGTACTATCATAAGAGTTCCAGGAAATAAGTTCACTGACAAACTGTACATTGGCAGGTGCTCCAGTTACCACCACTACAGCAGCTGTCGTATCCCAGAGTCCTCAGCTATATAATCAACAGCCCAACTCGCCTGACTCTCCGGTAAATATAGAGCTTTGCAGAGCTCTTGCAACTGACTTTCTGTGCAGGCAGGATTGGAATCGATCATGGGGCATTCCTGTGCTGCCTTGCAACTGAGCATGCAGCAAAATTGGGGAGTCCTTTCTTACTAAACTTTAATCTCTTCATAGACTGAAATTAGTCTATCAGGGAACTTTTAGTTACAAAAGAGCAGCTATCTGCCATTCTTTCTACACTAACTTTCCTTCTTCTCTTTGAGAGAAGGAATATAGAGCATGTGGGTCAGGAACAGCTGGTTTGCAGAGTAATATGTTGTTGGTGGCTTGATTTCCATGGACCCTGCAAGGACATCCTTAATGAGGTTTCAATTCTTTCCAGACTCAAACAGCACAGCCTAGCACCAGCACCCAGGCACAGTCAGTTTCTCCAACTGGTGTGGTCCCTGGCACCAAGTATGGTAAGCAAAGCTGAGTCATTCTTGTTAGCAGAAGCACATATGTGATTGGGTGGCCGTAGATAAATGTATTCCCTTGATTTTAGTGTTTCCTTCCCATGTTGTTGGCAGTGAAGGTATCCCTGGGGGGAATGCAACATGTGTTGATGAGATGGCAGTGCTTTATAGGCTTTTCTGTCCTAGTAGTTGCTGTAATCGCAGTTGTCTTAACTGGAACTAAAAGGTGCCTGTTTCAGTTCAACTGGAGCAATCATGTCCCACATCTTGATTTTACAGCTGTCCCTGACACTTCTACCTACCAATACGATGAGTCTTCAGGATATTATTATGATCCCATAACAGGGCTCTATTATGATCCTAACTCCCAGGTAAATGCAAGTTCTTCCCATCCATCATAATTTTTGAGGTCTGTTAGTTTCATGCTTCATCAACTGTGAGGGAAACTGACATTCTTGGGAGGGGGGTAAAGTAGTGAATGCAGCACACTCCCTCAACAGTGATTCAGGGCTGCTGTGTGTTCCCTACAGTTTAGCAGTTTTTTACATTGCTTTTTTTCCCCTGAACAACTCATATGAGCATAGGCCTCTAACTATAGATCCTATTGGTGTGACTTCTAGCTCTGCAGAATCTGGTTAAACTTGTCTAGCTCTAGGCTTTAGTGGGGTGTCCCAAAAGAAATTGTGAAATAGAGAAGGTTCTTCCTGTAATGCTACCTGGTTAGAATGCATGCGCTTGCAAGCAGAGGATTTAACAGGCTGACATCTGGTTAACCACTTTGTGAAGATTTCAGATCCTGTGGAAAGCTCTGACTCAAATATAACAATGTGAATCTAACATACCTCTTGGTTGGGGAGTAGCAGTTGTTCCTTGTACACTTAGCTCATCTCAGATGGATAACTGTCTGATTTTTCACTTCTCTCCCAGTATTACTACAATGCCCTAACCCAGCAGTATCTTTACTGGGATGGCGAGAAAGAGACCTACATGCCTGCTGCAGAGGGTGTTACGTACCAGCAAACTAGTGCACCTTCCAGCAAAGAAGGGAAGGAGAAGAAAGAGAAACCCAAGAGTAAAACTGCTCAGCAGGTGAGGAGATACCAGATCACAGCTGGGATGGGAAATCTGAGCTTTTCTGGAACTGGAAGGTCACATGTAACCTCTTAAAGTCTGGGTTCTTTTGGAAGCAGGGGATGTCTGGATTGAGCTGTTTGGATGGGTAGCTGCACCTCAGAGTAGGTATAATAGAGAACTGGGGAGGAGTTGGAAAGTTCTGTGAAAACCAAGGGGTTATAGCATAACAGGAGTGCCACCGTCTTTTTGACAAGCAGTATGCAGGGGCTGATGTCTGGGCTAAGGGCGTGATTGTAAGCTGTTGCTTTCACTGTAGCTTGAATCAAAGCTGGTTACTGGATTCCTCAAAGGCTTTCGAGTGGCAAAGGGTAAATTGCAATTCCAGCATGCTGTGGACGTGAAAATTCCCTTTTAAAGGAAAGCACTGTAAGAGCGGAGTCAAAGTCTGTGTGTCACCTCCTACAGGGAGTAGAGAAGTTGGAATGACTAGATCCAAAGTCCCAAGAGTTGTTGTGCAAAGTGAGTTATCTGACCCAGTCCCTGTTGTCTGTTTCAGATTGCTAAAGACATGGAGCGCTGGGCAAAGAGCTTGAACAAACAGAAAGAGAACTTTAAGAATAGCTTCCAGCCACTCTGCTCCAGGGAGGAAGAGAGGAGGGAATCAGCAGCAGCAGATGCTGGCTTTGCCCTTTTTGAGAAAAAGGTAGTCATGTGGAGGAAGGTGATCACAGAGCAGGGCAGGCTGCGCAGAGCCCAGAGCTCATGTCTGTCTTTTTCCTAGGGCACGTTGTCTGAGAGGCAGCAGGTCATGCCAGAGATGGTAAAGAATGGAGAGGAGGAGAATCCACTCAAAGTAAGTGTGCACACATTCAATTCATTACCATACTGCTTCAGCTTTGGATAATGCTGCTGGGAGCAGGGCAGCCAGCTTTTATCTGAGTGTCAGCAGATACTGTTCTGCTTTGAAGTCCTGGGCTCTTTTGTGCAGAGGGATCTGGTCATAGACATAGGTGGTGGAGTGGGCTGTTACCCCTTGATGGAATGTAGTGAGAGGGCCCCAGTCTCATCCATTCTGCAAGAGAAATAAAAAAGGCTCAGGTAATGGTCCTAGCTCTACAGACACTTTAGTCCGGAGGTTCTCAAACTGGGAGATGTGACCCATTGGGGGATCACAAGGTTATTACATGGGGAGGAAGGGGGGTAAGCTGTCAGCCCCCACCCCTAAACTCTGCTTTGCCGCCAGCATTTATAATAGTGTTAAATACAAGAGGTGTTTTTAATTTATATGGGAGGTCACACTCATAGGTTTGCTGTGTGAAAGGGGTCACCAATACAATAGTTTGAGAAACACTGCATGGTGTTGTAGCAGACCAGCCAGAAGGAATAATTAGTTCTTCCAGGGCTGCTGCATTCCCACTTGTAGGATATGGTTAGAGCCCTGTGCGGATACAAAATTTGTATCTGCATCAATCCACAAACATTCTGTGGATTTGCAGGGCTCTAGATATCGCGTCCCTGATGTTAATCTGTGGAACTACCTTGAAGAGTTGTGCCCATTGGGGAGGGCATGAGATCTTGCATGATGATGATGTTGTATCCCTACTGTATAAGGAAGCTTGTGGGTGAGGAGGTGCACTTTCTTTAGTTGTTGTGCATTTCTGCGATACCCACTCTTTAAATTGAGGATCCTGCCATCTGCTGCAGTTGCCTTCCTGTACAATGTTCCCTTTGCTAATGGTGGCCCTGCTTGCCTTTCAGCGTGGCCTGGTGGCTGCCTACAGTGGAGATAGCGATAATGAGGAGGACCTGTTGGAAAGAATCGAGAATGAAGAAGAGAAACTGACTGACTGGAAGAAGCTGGCCTGTCTGCTCTGTAGGAGGCAGTTTCCAAACAAAGATGCCTTGGTCCGACACCAGCAGCTCTCTGACCTGCACAAGGTAACTATTTGTGGGAGCAGCTCCCATCTTTGAGATGGGCTTGGTTGCAGTGTTTTACAATTAGTACAAGATACTGTGGCACTGCTTGTATCAGAAAGCTTTGTTTTCCAGAAAGCATCAACAGTTGTTGGTCAGGTATACCACCAAGGTGTTACTGTTTTAAAACAGCAACCATGTGGCCTCCTTGAGCGGCCTCCTAACGTGATGTACTATGAAATCTTCCTTTAACACAGCAAAACATGGATATCTACAGGAGATCTAGGCTGTCAGAGCAGGAACTTGAAGCATTGGAACTGCGCGAGAGAGAGGTCAGTGGCCATGTGACAAGACTGGGGATCCAGAGATGAACATGCACTGGTGATGGATGGGGTGTTTCTTTCCAGTACCATGTCACCAGCTGGGGATAACCAGGAGCTAGATTATCCTAAGCATCTGCCTTGTGACAAGCTTGCGGGCTTTCCTAGTGAATAAGACCTAAAAACTCAGGTGCTCATAAGTCCTGCTTATTGGGGAAGGGAGGGTGGCTTTTTCACTTTTTGCTATACAGCAGTATTTTTATGAGTGGGCTCCCACACTGGAGGTGGTGACCCTAACGTGGGCTGGGAAGTGGGGGATCTTAGCAACTGCTATGCTCTGTTTATTTTGCCATTGTCCTCATTGCCCTGCTAGTCTCACCCCAGTTTAGTTACTCCCCATGTGCCATCATGTTCTGCTCCAGGAATGCACAGCTCAGACATCGTGAGGAGCCAGTTTACTTGATCCTGCTTGTCCTGCTCCTCACCATGATTAAGTCTCTCATCCAGGGCATAGTGTAAGCACTAGGGAGGGGAGAAGAGGAAGCCTTTTGACCAAACCAACCCAGCCGTCAGTTTTAGTGGAGTGACTATAAACTGCATTTTGGCCGTGATGCAAAAAGAGAGCTGGTTTGGGTGTCGCAGGTGGAGTGTATGAGAGAACCTCTGTGCTAATGCAAAGTCATCAAGCCTTTCAGTTGGCAGAACTACGCAGTAGAATAGACTGGGTATTTATGTGCAGAGAAAGTGTTTCCCGTTAATGTTCAGCCTGCTCCAAAAGCAGCATCTCTAATGCTTGGACTTACAGCCATTTGCAGTCAGTCCTACAGAATATATCTCATTGCAGATGAAATACAGAGACAGAGCTGCTGAACGGCGGGAGAAATATGGCATCCCAGAACCCCCTGAGCCGAAGCGCAAGAAGGTGTTTGATGCTGGCACAGTGTATGTATTTGCCAGGCACTCTAGTGGCTTTCTAGAGTACATAACAAGCTTTCCTTAATCTAACGGTTTGTTCTCTTGTGTGTAGGAATTATGAGCAGCCCACTAAAGATGGCATTGACCATAGTAATATTGGCAACAAAATGCTCCAGGCCATGGGCTGGAGAGAAGGTTCAGGACTCGGAAGGAAATGCCAGGGTATCACAGCTCCCATTGAGGTAAGCATAGTGTAGGAGGAGAGATGGCACTGGCTGTATGATCTGTTGGCTTTGCTAATTATGGTGGAGGCTGTCGCCAGCAATTAGATGCCCTGAAGAAGTACTTTCCTGACTGTTAGAGCAGAATATGCTGCAACTAAGGTCTGAGCTGGCATGAACCCCCAGCTGTGACATCCGTCCCAAGTCACCAAGTATCTGCACCTTTGTGGAAGTAGGGCTCCTGAAACTGTCTGGAAGCTGTGTGCAAGGTGGCATACATGTAGTTTTGAAAAGCTGTCTTAACAGGAAGGTAAACTTGTGCACTTATGAGGTGCAGCAGTCAGTGCTGGGGTCATGGGTTAAGTTAAGGGCTCGAACAGTTTGCACTTCACCATATTTATTATAATTCAAAATCTAGTTTTCTCTGACTTTAAGATGACATAGAAGTGGGCAAGGCTAGAGGTGCTTATCCTATTCTGCTGCTTGAAGGTGGGTCACTTCCATGCATGTGTTCTAACATCCTTTCTGACTCTAGCTGGGCTGGGTCTGCCATGTTTTCTGTTTGAATACATCTTGGCTAATGTGAGGCACATTCCCTCATCCTGTTACGGTTTTTTCCTGGCAGTAGGTCAGTGGTGTGTACAGGTGAGACATAAGCATGTAGCTTTTGTTGTATCTGTGGACTTTGGGGCTGCTCCCAGAGACAGGCCTCCTAGTAATAAATCTACTAGAGGGACTTAAATAGCTGTTAAAGGAATGCAGCAAATCTCTCATCTCCCCTCTCTCATGACATCTGCTAGGTGACAGTTGACCTGATAAGAATTGTACTTATTTCCCACTGTAGCAGATTCCCTCAGGCAGCCAGCATAGGGATTTCTATAGTGGGTGCGGTGCACAGGATACTGTATTCCCAATGCTAAAGTACCTGTTTCCTTCCAGGCTCAAGTTCGCATGCGAGGAGCTGGCTTGGGAGCCAAGGGGAGTTCTTACGGAGTCTCCACAGCCGATTCATACAAGGATGCAGTGCGGAAAGCCATGTTTGCTCGCTTCACTGAGATGGAATGATGAGTTCCGCACCCTTGAGGCTTACAAGCCCTCAAAGCACTTGACTTGTCTGTTACCTGGAACTGACTGTTAAACCCTGTGATCTTGGTGGCAGTGCCATATTCTGAGTATGGGTTAGGATTAATCATTTCATTCCCTTGGACTGTCTTCCCTTCCAGCATGTAACTTCCATGATGGATTGTCTGAATTGCTATACCTTCATGCTGGAAAACTCGTGGCCAGGCCAACGGGGATACTGTATCTTTATACATTCTTGTACATAGTGTAACATAATGTACTTTGAGTTCAGAGTGCATAGTGTCTGTGTCACTCAAGGCCTCTGGAGCAGGTGAGGGATGTGTTAGCTGTGGTTTGACACTGTCTATCCTCTCCTTTTGTTGTATTGTCTTGTTTTGTTGGCACAACTTTCCTGTACATTTTGTATGATATACCTTTCTATAGACTTTTTGAAGATTTTGATTCTAGTTGCCGGTTTTGGCTCCTTTACAGAAGAAAAACACTCAAAACTGACCCTGTCATTGGTTCTCAGTGGGGTGGGTGAAGAATATCCACATCGTCCAGGCTCCCAGCAACTTCCCCATCTCCCAGGCTCTCTTCCCATGAGTCAGTCTATTGTGGTGATGGGTGTTGTCACCAGAGGCCTCGTCTTTCTCTTTGGCTTCTGGCCTCTTTCCTGATTCTCAAACTCTTTATACCAAAGCTACTGGTCTGAATTTCCTTTGTGATAGTGCAGGAGCTGTTATATTGGTCTGCTCTGAAGAGCAGCACTGTAAACCAACCTGTTCTTCATTGATTAATAACAGATGTAAGCATTCTGCTTTTTTCTTCTGCAGCATCAGATTTTCTCAAGCTACAATGCTAAAATGAGCAGCATAACACCTTGAGAATATTACCGTCTGAGAGCCCTGCGTACATACCTGCAGTGTTAGCCCCCTACCTCTACCCTCACCACTATACTGCTGCTATTGGTATGCTAGCTTGGTTCAGTTAGTCTAGCCTCGGTCTTATGGTTGTTACCCTTTGCAGGGTTGTAACTTCAAGGGTCAGGTGAACTCTTGCTGGGAGAGTTGCTCTGCTCATGGAGTTGCCTGCTGGCATAGTTACTTTAGTAGGATTACATGTGCTATTCCTGTCACCCCTCTCTTGTAAACCAGGCATCAGCCCTTGCCTGAAACACTGAGACCCTCAACTGGTGAGGTAGTATGCTGTGAAACAGCCCTGCTGCTTGAACTCTTTAAGGTGCAAGTATTACCTGGTGGGGGAGGAGAGAGAAGCTAACCTGAACCCTGGCTGTGGCTGTGTTCTTTGTCAGTTTCAAGTAGGTGAGGTCTGTTTCATACAGGCACTGCACTAGCCTGGAATTACCATTCTTGTAGCGTCTGTGTAACTGTCCAAAGCATCCTGCTATATGTTAGTGCCTCCTTCTGGCTGTTTGGAATTGTGCCTAGGAGCAATTTGCAGAGTCCTCTTCCTCAGGTATGTCTTAAGTACCTTTACAATATAAATATATAACATGCTATAGCTGGGAACCAAGCCCCTGCCCCTGACTTACACAGCTATACCCAAGAAAACTCCCCAGTAGCTGCAGCTATGCTCCTCTACAGCCCTATGCTGGGGAGGTGGGTTGGGTCAGATAACACCACTTTTACTACCAGCAACTTGACCTGGTTGCTAGTTGGGACAGCTAAGGAATGCAGGAGAGAAATGGCATCTGCCTGGACAACTGCTCTGCCCTAAGCATCCCTTGTGTCTGCTGTTCTGGTTCCCTGAGCCTGGTCACTACTACTGCCCAGTCACAGACCGGTACATCACAGGCACTGGGACAGAGGTTTATTTTCCCAGAACATTTGGTTCTATTTCCCCTCTTCAGTGCTTGCTTCCTCTGAAAAGGAGCAACAGACCAAACCCATGTCTTCATGGACAGGGAAGGCCAAGTTCTTAGCACTGGCCTCCTTACCTTGGCCCTGAGCTTGCCCTGTTTTCTGCAGATCTTACTCCTCACTGAAGCAAGTAAAAGCAGAATCTCAGGAGGAGGGAGCTCCAGTTCACCCTCATGAGCTCAAATCATCCTCTGTAGCCTGTGCTTGACACTCACTCACCATCCAGCTGTAGAACTTGATGCAGCTACTACTAATGGGGCTACAGAGGGTGGGTGCAGATTTCTGGGCCTCTGGCATACTGTACTCTGCCTTAAAGGAATGGGTGGCTCCTGACATAGGAAGGGTGAACTAGCCCTACCCCACTTGGGGCAGGCCTCTTCCATGCCTTCAGGCTGCCTGGGATGGGTATTGCATTTAAGAAGCCCCTGGGTTTCAGCAAGCTCCAGTGCCTTCTGAGGAGATGCTGTCCACCCGAGTGGACACCAAGGGGCTTTCCCTGCCTGTTGCATAGCCCCATCATACCACAACCAGCTGTTACTGCTCCAGCTCATCTTCCACAAGCCAATGGGCAGAGATTCCCGCCCCCCCCTGCTTTCAGTAATCCAGTCTTTAAAAGAGGCTATACCAGTAAGTTTGCCTCTTCTCTTCCCAGATCTGTCACAGCCCTGGGGTTCTGTTTGGGGGAATGACTGGCAGCATTGGCAACTTATGCTCTGGAATTATATCAGCTTGTGAAGAACTGCTAATGCAGCACCAAGTACTGGGGTCTGCAGAGAGCCTGGAGAGTTTGACCTGCTTGTCTCTGCTGAGTGCTGACTGTGAAATGTAGTGTTGGCTGTCAATGTCATTAACTACATCTCTAACCTGATACAATGCTGTCCTTGGGAGCCAAAAAATCTTACTGCCTTATAGGTGAAACTATGTTATATTGAACTTGCTTTGATCTGCCAGAGTGCACAGCCCTTCCCCATCCCCGGCGTGCTGCTTTACCACATTATATCCAAATTTGTGTTATATCGGATCATGTTTGTATCAGAGTAGAGGTGTATTTCAGTGCTGGCAACAAAGGAAGGAGTGGGTGTATTCTGAAGGGGTGCAAGCTGCTGTAAGTGGACTCTCCTGCTGATGTGGGTTGGTGAAACTTGTGGGCGAAGCTTGAGGCTTGCCTCATTTCCACCTATGTGATAGACATATGCACTTGTCAGCTTCAGTCATGTCTCATACTGCTATCTGCAACTTTTTCCTCAAATGTTTGTAATAAATTGGGGGACTCTCAAGTGGGAGGGGATGGAAGTAGGGATTCAACAACCATTAGAGTATTATGAGCACGTGTTATTTTGGTCTTAAAGAAGTGGCTGCATTCCATGGCCCCCACCAGCCTGGGCTAGGAAGTGACACCCCTTTTCCCCCTTGACCTTTCCTGGCACCACTTGCTAGACATAATTTTCACATAGCTTTCAAGTCAGCCTGTGGAGCCAACAGGTAAATCCATCCAGCACTGGGGGTTTTTGTGCGTGCGTGTGTGCGCGTGCCTACTTCTGCATTTGTGTCCTTTGCAGAATTATTACGGAGCTTGAAAAAAGCTCAGAGCTCCCCCTTGCGTCTCTGCTCCTTGCCCACGGGCCCCCGCCTGGGGGCTGAACAATCACAATGTGTGTTCTGCAAGTGCTGCAGGGCCGTGTTCTCCCCTGCTCCTCTCTTGAGGCCTGGTCTGCAGAATTTTTGTGCTGGTCTCCATGGTTGTTAGGAGTGTGATTTTTCCCAACACCCCCATGCCTGATACAATTAAAGCAACACAAGCCCTAGTATGGACATACCTGTGCTAGGCCAAAGGAGCTTTATATGTGTGTAGCCTATTCCCATCTGCATGCATGAGCAGCCCAGTAAAGCTGGCATCAACCACAGAAATATTGGCAACAAAATGTTCCAGGCTGTAGGCTGGAAG
Source organism: Gopherus flavomarginatus (assembly GCF_025201925.1). Lineage (NCBI taxonomy): Eukaryota > Metazoa > Chordata > Testudines > Testudinidae > Gopherus > Gopherus flavomarginatus. The sequence continues at coordinate 50,178,620 of NC_066622.1, read as the reverse complement.
GAAGAGTCAGGATGGGAAGGAAATGCCAGGGTCCTCCAGCTTCCACAGCGATGAGCACCAGGCTTCCCATCCAGGATTAATCTGTACAGGCCTCAGCCTCTTCGACCAGTGTAACTGCATCCATTCACTGATACAGAATAATCTGCATTGCTCCATAAACTGGGTGCAAGCAAACATTGCATTTTAATATGGCTAAATGCATACATCTAGATACAAAGAATACAAGCCCTCCTTAAAGCATGGGGGACTTGATCCTGGGTAGCAGAGACTGAGCAAGACTTGGTGGGTGTGGTAGATAATCAGCTGAATGTAAGCTCTGTGATCAAAAGAGCTAATGTGACCCTGGGATGCATACAGGAATCTCCAGTAGGAGCAGAGATTATTTTAACCTCTGTATTTGGCACTACTGCTGGAATCCTGGATCCAGTTCTGGTGTCCACAATTCAAGAAGGTTGTTAAATTAGAGAAGGCCCAGGAGAAAAATTGAAGGATTCAAAAGCCTGCCTTATAGTGATTTATCTCCTTGAGTATTTAAATTAGTAAAGAGAAGGTTAAGGGCTGACTTGATCAGTCTATAAAAGTACCTTCACAGGGAACAAATATTTCACAATAGGTTGTTCACCCTAGCACAGAAAACTCTAACACAGCTCAATGGCTGGAAATTGATGCTAGGCCCATTCAGACTGAAAAGTAGGGGTACATTTTTAACCATGAGTGTAATGAACAATGGGAACCATTTACCAAGGGCTGTGATGGGTTCTCCACCACAGCAATTTTAAAATCACAATTAGCTATTCTTAGGACTCAGCTGTAGGAATTATTGTGGGTTAGTCTCTGGGGGTCAGACCAGGTCCTTTCTAGCCGTGGAATCATGAATCTGCCCTGAGGATTGTGCTGCTTCCATTAACCAGGCCAGTTAATGCACTGCAGCCTTTGCATGCAGACATGGCCCCTGTGAGAAGTTGCAGAGCTCTACTGAGCCCTGATCACAAGGCTGTGCCTTTGAGTTTCCCCAGTGTCCAAAACACACAAAAGGAGCCAGGAACAGGGATGAGGCCCCTCCCAGATGACCTTGCATGCATGGAAAATCTCTTGATGCTGCAAGGGCAGAATATAGGAAATGGGGGAAAGGGAACCTCCACTGTCCCACAGCTGGTCTGCAGCTGTAAACCCCTAACTCACAGCAGGGCCATTTGTGGGCCTCCATGGAGGCCATGGAGCATGGCATGGGGGAGGTCAGTCTACAGAACAAGGGGACAGCCAGGGGCAATGGAGCAGGGCAGGGGCAGTCCCACTCCACTCAGCCTAGTGCAAGGGCACTATTTACAAACCGGCAGTTGCCTGATGCACAGTGGCCCATCTGGCCCTGTGCTGCCAGCATGCCCCTTCCCCTCGGGGGTGGGCTCATGTTGTGCCACTCAGCCACTAAACCTGACACCCCCTGACTCCCTATAGCCAGAGACCTCATGGACCCACTATGTCCAGCACCCACCCCAGACTCCTCCACAAATCCACAGCGCTCTGTCCCAAACCCCACCACATGCCTAGCACCCCCCATGGAACCCCCATGCCCTAGTGCCCCAACACACACATCTTCCCTGCCCCCTCACAGCCCAGCACCTCCCCAGACACCTAAGAGACCCACTCCCCCATGCCCTGCCTCCCAGCCACACTCACCTGCCCTGCTGGGAGGTAACTGCCAGGTTGAGCCAGCAGTGCAGCCAGGGCTGGTCCCAGGGTGGGGAATTGCTCTGGCCCTTGGGAGTGGTATGATCAGCCAGGCCAGGGCCTGCCCCGGCCAGGCTGACTGAGAACCCACTTGCCTGGAGAGGCCCAGACAAGACCCCTCCCACTGTTGTCCTCCCCACCAGCTGAGACCTGAGACTGGCCAGGCTTCTGCAACAGTCCAGGTGGTTCAGCTCCAGGGAGACAGGTGGGGTCCCACAGGGGGTGGGAAGCAGAGACTGCCTGGAGCCAGAGGTGCACTGGGGTCCGGCCAAGGGGCAGAGAGAAGCATGGGGATGGGAGTGGGGACTCGGGGCGCAGTGCAAGTGGAGCAGGCTGAGGCCCCTTCTGAGCATGGGCCCGGCTCCAAGGGCCCACTGGAGCCATTGTTCACGGCCCAAGCCTGACCGAGTTCTTGTGTGAAGGGGCTGTGGTGACTGCCAATAGCCACTAGATGGCAGCCGCTCCCCAGCAATGCCCGCCATAGCCTTCCCCAGAGCTCAGGGGGTGGTGCCAGAGTTGGGTGCTGGGCTTGAGCACGGAGGGTTTTGTTGCACCTCCTGCCTGCTCCCTTTTCACCCATCAGCTCTGCTCAGGGTCCCGTGTCAGCCACAGGTCACTGACCCCTAGCTGGACAGGCGTGTCTCCCACCTTCAGAGCCATGGGCGTGGGGTCTGCAGGCTGAGCAGGTGACCATGTGGGCCCAGCCCCACCCTGGTACGCCTAGCTCCAGGACACAGGCAGGGATGGGGACACACACAGGGGAGGATTTGAGCCGGCCAGTGACTAACACAAACACCAGGGAGCAAAAGCCAGCCGGAGACATGGAAATGTGGGGAGCAGCCGCAGCTCTGTGTTGTGCCATGATCCCTCCCACCCCACAAGGGGGCTCTTTGGATCAGCTCCCGGCTCCAAGGTGTCTCAAGCCCCACTGGCCATGTGTAGCCTTGGGGCCCACAATGGGGCTGCCCAGCTCAGCCTCTGGCTAAGGATGCAAATCGAGGGGTTCCTGGCACCAGCAAATAACGCGGGTGACCCCACCCACACAAGGCACATGGCTGGAGAAATTTCACGAGGCTCTCTGGACATGCCTGACACTGATGCAGAGTTGGGGGTTAGGGGAGAGGGCCCAGAACCTGGGGGGGCAAGGGAGGCTGGATCCTTAGCCTGAGCCGGGGGTCGGATCGTTGCCTGTGATGAGGTGGGGGCTCTTCCCTGGGACTCGGACCTCTCACCGTCTGGAAGGTGCCTGAGGGCTCATTAGCACCTAGCTCTGTCGGGACCTCACTTCCGAGCACTCTCTGAGCGCTCTGGCTGTGCCAGGGTAGGCGCTAGGCCTGCCTTGTGGTCTAGGGCGGGCACAGGCTCAGAGAGGCTGGAGGGTCCCTGAGGGAAAGAACCCCATGCTGGGCTCCTGAGGGGACTGGGTGGCAGTCGGGGCAGCTGATCAGATCATCCCAGTAGGGGATGCCAGGACCCGGTGCAATTTGAGCGTGGAGTCTTCGCTGCAGGATCTCTGCACCATTTGGGGGCCTGTTAACCAGGGTGGGATGTGTGGGTGCCCCCCCCAATCTCCCGTGAGCAGTTATAGGAGGGAAGTGGAACCCGGACACCTGGGTTCTGTACCTGACTCCTTTTGTGGCCTCATGCAGGTCAAGGCCCCGCTCGGTGCCTCAGTTTCCCCCTTTCTCAGGAGTTGGAGCCCTGAGCCTTGCAGGGCTGGAGATGCTGAGCTGGGGATTCTTGCCAAGAGATTGGCCCCATGCAGGGACTGAGGGGCATCCCAATCCCTCTCCTCGCAGTTCTAATGGGGTGCAGTGCTCACCCCCTCCTGAGGCACCTTGTCCATGGAGCCAGTGCCTGATTGCAGGGCACTGGTCCCCGACCCTGGTGCTGGGATCCCTGCCTGGAGAATGGTCCCTCTGTGGGTGTGTGAATCACATCAGCCCTCAGGTTCACATCAGCCCAGTGCCACCACAGTCCACAGGGAGCCAGGCCCTCCCTTGTCACTAGTGGGGGCTCTCCTGCCTTCCTGGGAGGCAGCTAGCGATCTGCAGCAGGAGCCCCATCCTCTGCCCCCTACTAACATGCCTCATTCTGCCACAGAGGGACCGTCTTGGGGAGACCCATCTCCAGGTTCCTCCCAGCTTTGCCATGGCACTGTGATGCCAGTTATTGGGCAGGCACCTGCCTGCTCACAATGGGCTGAGCCACAGCTGTGGCCCCAGCAGACAGGAGGGGCCTTTGGTCAGTGCCAGCCAGAGCAGGACTGCAGCCAACACCATTACAGGCAGCAGCTCCAGACACAGGCGGCGAGTTATATGGGCTCGAGGTGCCTGGGCTCCAGGAATATTCAGGGCTGGGGGCCCTGCTCCAGCAATATTTGGAGCTGGGTCTCTCCCCCGGCCCTGCCTGGATTGGGCCCCGCGGGTCTCCCCCCACCGCCCCGCCCCGCCGCGTCCCTGCCTGGAGTGGGTACTGGCCTCCGCCTTCCACCCCTCCCCCTGCGTCCCCCCTCCGCCGTGTCCCTGCCTGCTCGCAGATCGGCTCCCGGCAGAACTGCTGTCTGCTGCCCCAGGGTCCTAGCGCCAGCTATCCACTAATGGCAAGGCAGGCTGCCCTTACCCTGCTCTTCTGCCCAAGCCCTGAGCCTCTCCAACGCTCCAAACCCTCATCCTCAGCCCCAAACCTCATTCCCCTGCAGCCTGATCCACTGCCCCAGCGTGCATCACCTCCCCCTTCCTACACCCCCACCACCAGCACAGAGCCTGCACCCAAACTCCCATCCCAAAGCCTGCAGCCCTCACCCCTTCCTGCACACCCACTCCGTGCCCCAGCCTGAAGCCTGCACCCAGCATCCAAACTCCTTCCGAAAGCCTGCACCCCTCCTGCACCCTAATCCCCATCCCAGGACCTGCACCCTAGACCTCCCCCCGAAACCCCACCCAGAGCCTTAGGCAGGTGGAGGCGGAGTTTGAGGGGGCGGAGTTGGGGGGGCAGAGTTGCGGGGGCGGGTTCTGGGCACCACCAAAATTTCTACAAACTTGCCTCCCATGGCTCCAGAGCTGAAGCCCCTGCCTGGCTCTTATGACCTATCCTGGGGCAGGCAGCCTAGCAGGCCACCGCCCTGGAGCTGACACATAGTGCCAGGGATGATCAGTGCCGTGCATTTCGGGGGTGGGGATGGTAGGTGCTGTGCTGGCACAGAGACGAGGCCCCAGCGCTGTACTGCCATGCCAGTTCCTTGCCCCAGTGCAGGCCAGTATCAGCACCCAGCCACGAGAGGTTTTTCTTGCTCTCAGCTGGGTCCCCCCAGACTTCCCTTTTCTTTCTGGAAGCGGCGGGAGAGGGGGGCTGAGGCTCAAGGTCTGACTCATCCCCTTTGCCATCAGGCTATTTATGAGTGAAATCAATAGACTCTGAAGGCGGAGAGACAAGGAAATGCATTTTATCGACCAGCTGAATCGCCGTGCTGGGAAACTCTGGCCGGGAAATTGTTTCCCTTCCAATTAGAAACCATCACCCAGAGGATCAAAGCACTTTGCTGGGCTGCTGGCCCTTTGCCAGCCGGGTCTTGCACAGCTGGGGAAGGGGGGGGCGCTAACCAGGAGGTTCCCAGCGGGGGGCCACTGTCAGGTCAGAAGGTGTGGCAAAATTCTCATCTGTTCCAGCCCTGGGTAGCACCAGCTCATAAGGTCCTGTGATATTAGGGCAGTGACACTAGCCTAGTTTACAGATGGGGAAACCGAGGCTCAGAATGAAACGTCTCACCCCATGGCGCACAGCCACCCTGTATCAAAGCTGGGGATAGAACCCAGGAGTCCTGCTGCCCAGTCCCCTGCTCTAGCTACTAGACCATGCTCCCCTAATCCAGCCTCTGTGCTGGGCCTGACACTATTCAGCCACGCTCCTCAGCGACCACTTTTAGGGTCTTGGCCCTGTGCATCCCCAACCCCCACCCCAATGGCACTTCAGAGCTAGGCTTCTGTACAGCAGCAAGGTGGGGAATCCAGAGGGCATGGGGGAGGGGCAGAGGCAGCACCCCCAGTGCCATGTCCCCACCTCATATCAGCTCCCCCTCTCCCAGCCCCCCCAGAACTGGGATCAGCTTTGGGGATCAAAGCATGGATGCCTCAGTGCACCCTCTGTGCCCTGAAGGCACAGAATGACACGCGGCTTCTGGCAGGAGTGACCCCTCTGGCCACAAGCAACTACATCCTGAGGGCTGCAAACCCAGACCTTGGCATGTTTTTGGAAGGTGGCTGGCTTCCTCCTAGCTCTGGCTCCAGCACTTCAGTGAGATCCTGAGTGAAGGATAGTCCTGACTCCCAGGAGCCTCACTGCCCTCCACTCTAAGCACTAGACCCCTGCCAGAGCTGGGGATAGAACCCAGGAGTCCTGACTCCCAGCCCTCAGCCCCTGTAATTACTAGACCCCACTCCCCAATCAGAGCTGGGAAGAGAACCCAGGAGTCCTAGCTCCCAGTCCCACCAGATCTAACCACTAGATCCCACTTCCCCTGTTGCCTGTGGGAGGAAAAAAAGGGAGAGTAGTATTTAAAAAGACACATTTTAGAGAATAGTGGATAGATTCTTTCATGGTGAACTAAGCTGTTAACATTACATGGTTTCAAACAGCAGTGCCCTCATTTCCCATACCAAGCACCTGTTGAGTTGGCCATTTAAAATGGGTTGGCCATTTAAAAGGAGGGGCTGCAGTTTTCAGGTTAATGTGAAGCACAGACCCAACTAACCCCCCTTCCCACACCCTATTCTCTGGGATGATTGCTTCACCTCTCCCCCCACTGCGTGGCACACAGCGAGGATGATTTCTGTTCAGCCACAGGAAACAGCCCAGCAGGAACGGCCACGTTTGAATGTCCCCTTAATAAAATTCCTCTATTTCAACCAGGTGACCATGAATGATATCACTCTCCTGAGGATAACACAGAGAGATAAAGAATGGATGTTGCTTGAATGCCAGCAAACACCAGGACCATACGCTTCCATGCTTTGTTATGCAATGATTCCAGACTATATGCTACTGGCCTGGTGTGGTAAAGTGTCCTACCATGGAGGACGGAATAAGGCTGCCCTCCCCAGAAACCTTCTGCAAAGGCTTTGGGAGTACATCCAGGAGAGCTTCATTGAAATGTCCCTGGAGAATTTATGCTCCATCCCCATACACGTTAACAGACTTTTCCAGTAGCTGTACTGGCCGCGAATGCATCCCAAGTCTTCAGGGCAAATTAATTATTAAACACTCTTGCTTTTAAACCATGTACAATATTTACAAAGGTACACTCACCAGGGGTCCCTTCTCCGCCTTCAAGGTCTGTGAGCCTGCCTTGGGTGGGTTGGGAGGGTACTGAATCCAGGGTGATAAACAGTTCCTGGCTGCCGGGGAAAACATGTTATCTGCTTGCGTGCTGTGCTCGATCTTCAATGTCCTCCTCCTCCCCCTCTTCCTCATCTCCAAAATCCGCATCCCTGGTGCGTGAGAATCCATTGATGGAGTCCACGCACAGGGGTGGGGTAGTTGTAGAGGCACCCCCTAGAATGGCATCATGCAGCTCATCATAGAAGCGGCACGTCTGGGGCTCTGACCCTGAGCGGCTGTTTGCCTCTCTGGTTCTTTGGTAGGCTTTCCTGAGCTCCTTAAGTTTCACATGGCACTGCTGCGGGTCCCTGTTATAGCCTCCGTTCTTCATGCCTTCGGAGATTTTTTCAAATATTTGGGCATTTCGTCTTTTGGAATGGAGTTCGGATAGGACGGATTCATCTCCCCAAACAGCGATCAGATTCAGTACCTCCAGTTTCGGTCCATGCTGGAGCTCTTTTCCAATTCTGGGACTGCATGGTCACCTGTGCTGATGAGCCACGCTAGCCAAACGGGAAATGAAATTCAAAAGTTCGCAGGGCTTTTCCTGTCTACCTGGCCAGTGCATCGGAGTTGAGAGTGCTGTCCAGAGCAGTCACAGTGGAGCACTCTGGGATATCTACTGTCAAATTGCATCCACACTACCCCAAATTCGATCCAGCAAGGTCAAATTTCAGCACTAATCCCCTCGTCAGGGAGGAGTACAGAAATTGATTTTAAAGAGCCCTTTAAGTCGACAAAAATGGCTTTGTCGCGTGGATGGGTGCAGGATTAAATCAATCTAACGCTGCTAAATTCTACCTAAACTCGTAGTGTAGACCAGGGCTAAGTAAAGTTTAGCTTTAAGTGAAATTACTCTTGTGTTGTCCTGTTTGTGCCACCCATTTATCGGTCGGCTGGTTGTGTCTCCTCTGATTTATTTCCTGACACTACCTCGCACAGAGTAAAAGTTACCAAGAGCTTTGGGTTGAAAGAACCGCAGGGAGACACTTGCCCAGGATAGCTTAAAATGGAGTGAAGTCCTACGTGATGGTCCCCTGCATTTTGAACTTGCTGGCCGAAAAGCCAAAGAGGACAAGAGGCACAGGAGGAAGGAGAGACTGGTTTGCAGTCATGGTCAACAGCCTCCTGCTGAGCCTGAAAACATCTGCCCTCATTTCAACAGAGCTTATGGTTCAAGGCTTGGTCTTATTAGCCACCTGAGGACCCATAACTCCCATGGAAGATGATCACACTCGGTAATGAGTGATCACTCATCATCATCATCATCACTGTGTTCCCTAGCTAGCAAGTGAGCCCCACACCCCCCGCAGAGAAGCTGGGGCGTACCTTCGGCATGAGAGGATGACATGAAAGCTACAGAGGCCTGGTCAAAGACTTTCAAACTCTGGGCCTTCCTTCAGCTTTTGCTATTCAGCAGCCAGAGAACAGTCAGACACCTCACGGGCCTCAGTCTCCAGGTGGGGAAAGTGGAATATTTCTGAGAGCTACAACATCTAGGAGGTAGCCTCTGCTCCTGCCCAGTCCTTTAGGGCCCCAGCACTATGTGGGCAGAGAGGCACTTGGCTCCATGCAAAGAACTATGGAGAGCAGCCACATTGACAAGCCGAAGAGAATTCCAAAGTCCGGCTCACCGCCTCAATAGAGCCTCTGAAGCTGTGGGAACATTGAGTTCTGGCTCACAGCAGTCATGGCTGGGGAGCAAGCGCCCGCAGCTGAGAAAGGTGCGTGGGGCTGGCTCAGCAGTGAGGCCTGGACAGGAGGAGCAGGCAACCTCTTCCCCTTGGGCCACGTTGGGTTTGAGACTCACCTGTGGGTATTACTGGGGGAGCTGAGGTACAGGCCTAGTCCCCCAGCTTGTGACTGGGGCACCTCTGTGATCCCAGCCCTGGGGGGGGGCAAGGGAGAGAGCCCTGAGACTCCCACACTTTCTGGCAGGGTTTGGGGCAGTGGCTGGATGACTCTGGCCACTTCAGCTGGCTGAGTATCACATACAGGGTCTGCAAACAGAGCTCTGGGGCATGAGCCAGGTCCCGTAGCTCCCTGCCAGGCTCTGAGCTTTGCTCCTGATGCCCAGCCCTCAGGAGGCTGCTCAGTCTGCTCTGTGACAGAGACACTCTGGGTGCTGAGGAGGCCCTGTGCTGAGAGGTGTAAAGGTCCCGCCGGAGCCTCAAACCCCTCTGAGTGCAGGGTGGGCACACTGCGGTGCTGACCCTTGGGGGCCATGGCCAGGAGTGGAGATGAGGCCTGTCCCTCCCAGCACGGAGGGTGTTCCAATCTGAGTGCCCGCAGCTCCCATTAACCCTAGCACCAATTTGAGCCAGGCGAGGGGAGTTGTTACATGAGAGCCCATCTGTCTATGGTACATACCAGGCTCCCACCTCCAGAGTCTCTGGGGGCTCCTTAGCTGTCTGGTACTCACCCTCACCCACTTCCAGGGGCAGGGCAGGGCTGCCATTCCCAGGGCCGAGAAGGAACCGAGGCCCCAAGCCACACAGGAGTTTGTGACAGGACCAGGGACTGACTGAACCCAGGGCTCATGCTAGTGCCCAGCCCACTGGGCCAGCTGGCCTATCAGCCTCGTGGCTTGGGTGGAGACAGTGCTGCACTTGGGCTAGAGCACTTAGGGGGTGCCCGGGGAATGGAGGGACCCAGGGAACCCCCTGCTCCTGAGATCCAAGTTAAGTGTAATGGCTGGGGATGGATGATCTCCTGGGCGCCAAGGGAGGCTCCTGGATCCACAACTGGCCTTCCGCTGGCCTCCTGGCAGCCTGGCATGAGCCTGTGCCTGCTCAGTGGAGCATGGGACCATAGAAATGTGGGGCTGGAAGGGCCTTGAGAGGCCAGCACCCTGCACTGCGACAGTAACCCTAGTCCAGCCCTGACAGGGGTTTGTCCAGCCTGTTCTTAAGGCCCCAGTGACAGGCTTCCACAACTCCCCTTGGAGGCCCGTTCTGGAGCTGAACGGCCCTGAGAGTTAGAAAGCGTTTGCTAATATCTAACCTCCATCTCCCTTGCTGCAGAGTGAGCCCATTGCTGTTTGTCCTTCCTCCAGTGAGCATGGAGAACAACTGATCTCCATCCTCTTTATAAGAGCCCTTAACTTATTTGCAGACTGTTATCAGGTCCCCCCGCAGTCTTCTGTTCTCAAGACTGACCAGGCTCCGTTTTTTTAATCTTTCCCCATAGGTTTCTAAACCTTTGATTATTTTTGTTGCTGTCCTCTGGACTCTCTCCAATTTGTCCACATCTCCCCTAATGTGTGGCACCCAGAACTGGACACAGTACTCCAGCTGAGGTCATGTGGTTGCATCCCTGACCAGCTTGGCTAATAGCCACTGATGGACATATCATCCATGAACTTACCTAGTTCTTTTTTAAACTCAGTTATAGTTCCCAGCATCCCCTGGCAATGAGTTCCACAGGTGACTGTGCATCATGTGAAGAAATACTTCCTTTCATTTGTTTTAAACCTGCTGCCTGTTAATTTCATCACTACTGCAGCACAGAGTGGGACAATTACCTCCCACATCTTACATACAACACTCTTATTAATACACCCCAGAATGATATTAGCCTTTTTCACAGCGGCACTGTACTGTTGACTCATTTTCAATTTGTGATCCACTATCACACCCAGATCCTTTTCAGCAGTGCTACCACCTAGCCAGTTCCCCCTTTGGAGCTGTGACTTTGATTTTGCTTTCCTAAGTGAAGTACTTTGCATTTGTCTTTATTGAATTTCATCTTGTTGATTTCAGACCAATTCTCCAGTTGGCAAGGTTATACTGAATTCTAATCCTGTCCTCCAAAATGCCTGCAAACCCACCCAGCTTGGTGTCATCCACAGATTTTATAAGCATAATCTGCACTCCATTATCCAAGTCATAAATGAAAATATTGACTAGCACAGGTTACAGGACTCACTCCTGCAGGACTCCACTAGATACATCCTCCCAGTCCGAGAATGAACTGTCGCTAAACTACTTTTTGAGTTTGATCTTTCAACCAGCACATTGAAGACCACAGAACCTCCCCGACCCACTCCTGTACCAGATCTCTGACCTCTGGTTGAGTTACTGACATCCTCACATCATGGTTTAAAGACTTCAAGTTACAGAGAATCCACCATTGACACTAGTTTAAACTTGCAAGTGACCATGCTGCAGAGGGAGGTGAAAAGCCCCCAGGGTCTCTGCCAGTCTGACTCAGGAAAATTCCTTCCTGACCCTGAGAGCGAGACCCACCAGCCAGACACCTGGGGAAGAATTCGCTGCAGTAACTCAGAGCCCTCCCCATTTGGTGTCCTATCTCTGGCAATTGGAGGTTTTGGCTAGTAGTGGTCATGGATTGGCTATGTGCCATTGTAGTCAGTCTCATCATCCTCTCCCCTCCACGAACTTACCAAGCTCAGTCTTGAAGCCAGTTAGGGTTTTTTGTCCCCAATGAGCAGCTGTTCCAGAACGTCCCTCCTCTGGTAAATGCCAGTGTAGCTACTCCCAAGTCACCTTGGGGGCCTGAGAGGGTGTCAGGTGTCTTGAGACACAAGTCTGGTGACCAGCGAGAGATCTGGCTCTAGAGCAGGGAGCACTGGGAGATTAGCACCCCAGGGTCCAGGCTGTAGCGCCAGCGTAAGGAGGGAGCCCATACTCCTGACACTGGGCTGGACAGAGAGGGGCTTTGTCAGACTGAGGGTTTCAGAAGAGGTGTCTGTCAGGCCCTGTGGGCCTAGAACACAGACCTATGGTACTGCCAGACAGCTGACATCCCCATGCTTCCATCCTGCTGGCCGTCCACTGTCCCCTATGGACACAGACCTAGGAAATCCCACCTCATGGGATTGGTTTCCTGCCCTATATAAACCCAAGAGGTGTTCCAGGAAGTATCCAGATCTCCTATAGCTGCTATGACTATCCACATGCCTGAGCTTGGCCCTTCCTTGATTTGGACTTTGCCTGCTAACCTGCAACCTGACTCGGACTCTGATCCTTGGGACCAGCCCTAGACCAGGCCGTCGCTACAAGCTCCTGCACTAGTCCCAGCCTCAGGGTGGATCCCGCTTTGACCTCTGGGCCTGGCTGCCCTGACAGTGTTGTTGTGTGTTGATGGGGTAACAGCCACGTGCCATGGAGGGAATCAGCAGTTGGGAGGGAGAGGATGAGTGCCAGGCATAGCCCCCGACCCTGTCCTCCCGGCCCCTGGGGACACATCCATCTTCTGTCCCGGTCAGTTGTGCCTATTGCACTGGGATCTCACAGCCGCCCCAGGACGTGTGGCTGGGGGTCCCCACGGAGTGACTCCGGTCTGTTTCTCAAATCAGAATGAAATCCTGCTCCTCTCCTCTGTGGTGGCTTCAGTACCAGGCAGTGAGCCCGAATCCATGCCAGCCACGGGGTGCAGGGCTAGCCTGTGCAGCTGGATACCAACAACAGGCAGCAGCACCCTGTTGCTATGACTGTCTATTAGGTGGATTACGGTAGGTGTAGGATCCACTGCGCTAAGCACTGCACAAATGCAGAATGCTGCTGACAGTCCTAATGTGCTGGGCTGGCTGAATGCTCCGGGCAGGCTCCGAGGCCATGGCAGGATAGTGGATGGCAGGTGAATACATGACAGGGGCCGTGAGAGACAAGCCAGTGCTCTCCGACTGGGCGTGTCCAACACCATCCCCCAGCCCCTGGGATCCAGGCCGAGGTAAATCCTACCCCCCAGGACTGAACTGCAGCCTGGGTCCCACCCTGGCCTGGCCGGAGCATTGATCATGGGACTGGCTGGGAACCCTCCTCGCAGAGCATCTCGAGGTCCCTAATGATGGGTGTTGGGGCAGGTGGCACCTTGCGGTCTCCATTCCCCTGGTGCCCGAGAGTGTGCAGCTGGCTCTGCGCAGGGGCCGGCTCCCCTCCCCATTTGGGGCCTGGCTCAGCGGGGTGATGCTCCATAGAGTTGCTTGTTTCAGGGTGTTGCTGACATGGGGCCCAGCGCTCAGGGAGAATGGCCCATTGAGCAGCGCCGACACTGCAGGCAGGGCTCCCTGTTTCTTGGTTCCAGCCTCCTTCCACCTACCTTCTCCTCCCCTGCGCCACCTGGCTGCCTGCCTCCAGAGTCCCTCGGGCAGCTAGTGAGGGTCAGAGAAGCAGGGCTCAGCGATTTCCCTCTCCTCCATTCCCCTTATGCAGCTCCCTTCTCCCCTCTCTGGCCCTGCCACGTATCCCAGGCTCTGCTGGGAGCTCCCCACACAGCCAGCACGCCTGCCCCCTCCCCACAGCTCCCCCTGCTGGGAAAGGCTGGAGTTGGTGTAGCCGGGCGCTCCCCCTACAGCCAGTGTTCCTGCCTCGCTCCCCACTCCACCCCTTGCTGGGAAAGGCTGGGACTGGATTAGCTGGGAGCTCCCCTACAATGCCCCTGCCCCTGCTCAGGAAAATGAGAGCAACATCACACAGAGTTCAGGTTCTGCTCTAAGTAATAAAACTGGGATCAAAACTTCCCGTCTGCACAATCGGTGCCCTGGAGAGGCTGGAGTCTGACGCCTTCATTAATTCTGAGTTCTGGAGTGAGATCTTACAGGGAGACAGGGGCGGGGACCTGCTTTGTTTGGCCAGACACAAGCGCAGGGTGTTTCAGAGCAGCGCGCTCTGGGAGATGCCTTGAGGGGGTGGGTGGGGGAGAGGAGGATGTGAGAGATCCGCTCTCCATGCCGCCTTTTCAATGCTGCGCCTTGCCTTCCCCGACAGATGGGACAGGCCTGCCTTTGCCCCTCGCTCATGGGGAGCGCACCATGCCACAGCGAACCAACGGAGCTGTTTGCAGGCAGCTTCGGGAAATGCAATTCCTTTGCAGGACAGAAAGAAGCTTGAGTCCTTCGCTGAAATGCACTTTCCCCTTTTCCTGCTCCAGCCAGGAACCCAAGCCAATGCCTGATGTCACTGGGGTAAAACCCGAACTGCGCAGTGTTACCATGGCCACCGAAATAGTTACAAAAATATTATTTTTGGGAGCTATATTTTGCCAGGGACCTCACAGAGTTTTTTTCTCAGCAGATAGAGCGGGCCAGTAATTGCCCATGTCATTTAACTCTAGTCAGCCAAGCTTCCCCCCTGCAGTTCCCATCCTACCCTCTGCAAATGACTATTCAACCCTGTTCTGTTTAGAGCTTTTGCTGGGTTTTGAGGATTTAATAATACTCAGCTGCTGAATGGGAGGGAGGGGAAGGGAACCAGGTGCTGCTGGGACTTTCTTGCTGGTGGGTGTCAGGGTGTCGCTGCCTTCTGAGAGATGGACTCAGAATGGCTCAGCTGGGTGTCATAAGCCCTATACTGCTGAGAGCAAACAGTGATTCTCTTCTAGCACGCATGGTGAGAGTCTGTGCTGGTGGAGCAGGAGGATGCATTTTTAAACATTAGAGGGAGGCTGGTCTTGCGGTTCAGATCTTAACCTAGTGCGTTCACAAGAGTGGTGTTCCAACCCCATCTTGACCCAGTCCTAAATTTTTATGTGCCTCAGTTTCGCATCTGAAAAATGGGGCAATAATTAGAGGCCTGTGGGTTTTTTTCTCAAAAATATGGGGAAAAAAGCCCTATAGAATGAAAATCTCTCCCTCCAGCAGCAGCTTCTGTCCTGCAGGCTGGGCCCAGCTCCCTGCTCTGGGTAGTGTGACCTAGCACACAGGATTACAGTGCCATTCAGGTTTGGCCAGGCAGCCCCCCGGGGCTCTGCAACCTCCAAACTCCAGGGCAGGACAGAACCCTCCAACTAAGTCAGACAAGAATTTACAGATCTTCAAATACCCGTACCTTGAATACTGCACGCAGTTCTGGTTGCCCCATCTCCAAAAAGATATATTAGAATTGGAAAAGGTACAGAGAAAGGCAACAACAATGACTAGGAGTATGACACAACTTCTGTATAAGGAGAGATTAAGAAGTTTGGGACTGTTCATCTTAGAAAAGAGATGACTAAGGAGGGATGTGATAGAGATCTATAAAATTGAGAATAGTGTGGAGAAAGTAAATAAGCAAGTGTTGTTTACCCTTTCACATAACACACGAAGCAGGGGTCACACAATGAAATTAATAGGCAGCAGGTTTAAAACAAACAAATAAAAGGAAGTATTTCTTCACACAACGCACAATCGGTCTGTGGAACTCATTGCCAGGGGATGTCGTGAAGGCCATAGTTATAATTGGGTTCAAAAAAGAACTAGATATGTTCACTGATGTTAGGCCCTCAGTAGCTATTAGCCAGGATGAGCAGGGACATAAGTCCATGCTCTGGGTGTTCCTAGCCTCTGACTGCCAGGAGCCGGGGATGGATGACAGGGGATGGATCACTGGATGGATGCGCTGTTCTGTTCACTCCCTCTGAAGCACCAGGCACTGGCCACTGACAGAGAAAGGATACTTGGCTAGATGGACTGTTCTTACGTATCAGTAGCTTGGCACAGGGCCCCCTTGCCATGGGCCTTACCAGCAACCTGGTGGCAGATGTGGCACCAGGGCCGGTGCAAGGATATTTTGCACCCTCGGCGAAACTTTCACCCTGCATCCCCCGCCCCGGAGCATCACTTATTATAAACTTTCAAAAAAGAACACAATGGAGTCACATCTTATGCGGGGGTTAGGTTCTAAGGTCAGCGCGTAAGAGGAAAATCGCGTATAGCGAAAATTACCATAAAGTACAGTACACACAGTGTACACTGTATACACTAGAACAGGGGTCCTCAACCTACGGCACACAAGCCGATTTACTTTTTAATGGCAGGCTGCAGGTCCCAGCCGCCACTGAGCCTGGGGAGCTGCTGGCCTGGGGTTCTGTTCACTCAGCCAGCAGTGGGCTGAGCAGGCCGGCGGCCAGGACCCCAGCTGGCAGGAGCTGGTGGATGGAACCCCAGACCATCACCAGGCTGAATGGGATCAGTGCCCGGGACCCCAGACCGGCAGCGGGCTGAGCTGCTCAGCCCACTGCTGGTCTGGGGTCCCAGCTGCTGGCCCCGCTCAGCCTCCTGCCAGCCTGGGTGAATTCAGGTGCGTTTCTTACTTCAACATGTCTCAGGTTCTTGTAAGTGTGACCTTAACTCTAATGTTTTGGGTATGGAATGCCTGGTTTGGGTCTAGCCAGGACATCCTGGCAATGGTTTTATTGCACGTGACTGATACGTACTTGTAACATTTAATTCCACTTCAATATCATTTTTTGCCTTGGAATCTGTGTTAATGGAGCCACATTGATGGCAATAAACAGAAAAACATTTAAAAGATGAACATATGCTCTACGTTTTCACACTTTTTGTTGTTTAAAGAATGGAGTATTCTGGGCTTGTGCTGACGGACTTGCTTGTGACTCACCAGGGAAACATGGCTCTCCCAGCTGGGCTGCCCAGCCAGCAGCAAGGGAGTGGGGTGGTGGGGCAGCCAGATGCAGTCACAGCCACGGGTAGTCTTGCTTTGAGTACCCACATGTAACCGTTGGCTGATGGGGTTTGCCTTGTGGGGAACCGAACCCCAGCATGACACCGGCGCCTCCCCGCCGGGGAAGGAGGGCACCAGGACCCATATAAAGAGTGGACCTGGGGGATCCAGCTGGTGGGACATCCCCCCTAGTCCAACCTGCTTAGGAATCCTCTGCCTGGCCCAAACGCTGGTGTCAGTTCCCCAGAGCGGCCTCCAGACAAACACAGTGGAGCTCCCATGGCCACACAGACTAGGAGGAGCAGACAGTGACGTAGGGTGACCAGATGTCCTGATTTTATAGGGACAGTCCTGAAATTTGGGACTTTGCCTTATATAGTGCCTATTACCCCCCCCCCTTTTTGCACACTTGCTGTCTGGTCACCCTACAGTGGTGGCAGCGTCCCCCAAGGACCAGCGCCCTCCAGGGGTGAGGCCTGGTGCTGGCCCAGGGATCCCTGTGGAGAGAAGACTGGGAACGAAGGGGAAAGGGACCTGTGGCTGGGGTACGGACAGGTCAATTTCCAAACCTGCCTTCCTCCCTCTGAGTGGCCAGAGGCGCAGTGCTGGCCCTGCTGCCCCCAGCTTGCTCTTCCCCCATGTCTCCTCTCCCCATCACGAGGCACTAAGCAGCCTCTGCCCTGCACCAAGTTGGGCTGGGGAAAGGTCATTGCCAAGGAGCCCTGTCTGATCTGGCAATTGTAGTCCCTTTGCTCTGGCCTGGTCTCCTCTTTGCAGCCCAAAGAAGCAGCCCCAAAGGATCACAGGGCCACCTCACAGAATAGTCACGTTGCCTGGGGGTTGCAGGTTGGTGCCACTTTGTGCTTATCTCCTTCCATACTCAGCCAGCTCCCCAGGGCGAGTTGGGAGGGTGGGAACTGGCAGAGTGGAGATTAGGTGGCTGGGTGGGAGGGATGGGGCTGTGGGCTGAGGGTGCCAAGATCAGAGTCCAGGGCTTTCCTCACCAACCACAGGTCAGAATGAGTGTCTTCCTGCCCAGAATTCGCCTCTCCCTGGTTGCCTGTTAGCAGGAGAAAGGCATCCTGTGGGCAGTACACTCAGAGGCACTGGGAGCCCTATGAAAGGGGTTCCCATACTTAGTGTATCCACGCTCAGTGCAGTGTCTGAGGGGAAGACACTGAAGTCGGCCTGTAGGCTGGAAATTTCAAAGGTGCCCAAGGGTGTTCCACTTCTTGGAAACCCCAGCCTTGCCCATCCAGAAAACTCCTAGGACAATTAGCAGCCAGGAGCCTCAGCTGGGGTAGGTTAGCTCAGCTCCACTAAAATCTGGAAGATTCTTGCTTCGAGGTCAACCGAAGCCTGGGTGAAGCCAAATGCCAAAGTGTTTCTCTCCCATCGTGTCGTCCAACCCAGGATAAGCCCTAGAGTCCCAGAGTCCAAGGCCAGAAGGGCCTGGTAAAGCATTGAGTCTGACCTTCTGTAGGTCACAGCCACCACCACTCCCAACACCCTCACACTAGCCCAGCCCTGCTCCAGACTGACCAGCCCCGCTGCACAGAGCAGCTGGTGGGGCTGTTTGACTCATTTCCCACCCATTGCCCTCTGGAGGGCAGCAATTCCCTGAGCAAATCCAGCTGTGTGTCACAGTCATGCAAGGAAATGGTTTTGGGGGGCAGAGAGTGAGGGTTGCACGCTACCACAGGGTGACAGGTCCCTTCAAGAGGTAGTGGGTCCAACCCCACCTGGGCCCCACATGGCTTTCCTCCCATGACAGTAGATCTGTTACCGCACAAAATTCTCTGCTGCTCGTACACTCTAGGGCAGGGGTTCTCGAAACAAATTTTTTGGTGGCCACCAATTCTCACTGATGGCCTCACTGACACTTTTTTCCTAAAATAATTAACTTTAGGAAAAACAATTAAATATGCACAGAACCACATCCAAATCATTGTAATGTATATTTGTAGGAGTTTTTGGCAGACTCAACAACAAAAATAACGCTGCCTCCCCCTTCTCTTCTCCCCAACCCGTAGCTATCCAGGGATTAGTGGGTCCTGGGGCTTGCTGTGAAAAGTGATATTTGTTAATATCACAGCACATTTAATAGCTACCTGGGAGGCTATGAAAAGTGATAAGTGATATTAACAAACATACAAGTATCACTTTTCACAGATAGCTAGTAAGCCTGCTGGGAAAAGTGATACTTGCGTGTTTGTTAATATCACTTTTCTCAGCAAGCCTCAGGACCTATTAATCTCTGGATGCGGTGGGGGGAGGCCAGGGGGAGGCAGCAGGGGGTAGAGGTGATGGTGGTGATGGATACGGGGCCGGGAGAGGCAGCAGGGGCCCAGGGCAATGGGGGGGATGAATAGAGGGCCATGGGAGGCAGCAGGGTCCGGGGCAGGCGGGATGGATACAGGGATGTGGGAGTCACTGGGGGCCAGTGAGGAGTGTTGGGGCAGTGGCCCACTGTTGCATGGCCAGAGCCAGGGCCGGGGCTGGGGACAGGAACTGTGTGGCTGGAGCCAGGGATTGGAGCCCGCTGCTACTCAGCCGGAGCTGTCGGTCAGCTCCCAGGGCCAGTTCCTGCTGTGCACTGCCACACACTCCTACTCGGTAGCACCTAGGAGACCTTGTCATTGACCAGGACCTCCTTGATGGGGCACTGTACAAACACAGAACAAAGACAGTCCCTGCTCCCAAAAACTTACACTCCTTTGGTCTCATGGCTACTCTCTTTGTGTGTTCCCTGCCCTAGCCTCTCACAGCAGCCCTAACTTTCCCCAGGCCTCTTTGGCCCAGATTAAAGTTGGTGGGACCTAAGGACCTTAATGCCAACTTGAAAGGGGTTTACAGGAATGTCCTGACTCTGTGTACATTCTGGGTCTCCAAAGGATGTCATGTGAGGTCTTAAATGACAACTGAGATCATGCTAGTCATTAATAGCACTGTGAAATGTACGTACAGATGCTATGTCAGTAGCGATGTGTATATGCAGAAAAGCTGTTCTTAGAGTCTGTGTCAAAGTCTGAGTCACAAGCAGCGATGAAAGAAGAGGTTTTCTGTTAGACACGAGATGTGTATTGACCTGTCTCTCTGTCGGATGTAAATTAAGCATTGTAAGTTAACACAATGGATGACCATTTACATGCAGTTAGTGAAGAGAAGTGAAGTCAGCAGAGAAGGAGCACACAGGACAAACAAGCCACAGGTGGTTATCCTGCCTCTGAGGACAGATAATGAACTTTGGGAATATAAGCAGAAGGCAAAAGAGATACCCCCTTATCATACTCCTCAGCAGTAAACAGATGGCATGTTTACATTCATGAAAACGGCATCTCAGCCAACCTTGGTTAAATATGCTGCAGAGGATTTTGGGCATGAGATAAACTTCTTTTGAAGGGAGATTAGCCTGTTAAGTTTAGTCTCTAGAGAGCAAATTATGATTTGTGTCATATGTAACATTTTGTTTCCAATATCCTCATTGGCTATCACTTGAGCTTGGATAATAAACTTATCCTTGCTTTCACTATACATGTATCTCAGTGCTGTAATGTTAAGCAAGGTGCTGATTCTGAGTTGACTCAAACAAGCTGGTGTGTTCTGTGCCTTCAGGGCCAGCAGACCTGGTGTTTCTGTGAGTGTTCAGTGCAGAAGGGTCTGGACGCTCCAGGGGACTGGGGGTGCACCTGTTGGTAATGTACGGGCTGGCCTAGCCCAGAAAAGAGTACTGAAGTGGCTAAAAGGCTGATGGTGTTAGGAAACTGACACTCACTTAAGCACAGGCAAGACTCCCTCATGTTGGAGGCAGGGGGAGATAACAAGATGACTCCCAGTCCTGGGTACCCTGAGAACTGTCCCAGCAGGGACTGCTGGTTCCAGCAGCCCTCTCCCCTTGGAGGCAATGTATCGCTGGGTGGATCCCTCAGCGATTGGCGGGGTGGAATTTCAATGCAATGAGAGAGTTTCACAATAAGAGGACAGATAAAAAGGGATTTGAAAAGCAAAGCCCCCAGAATTACACTTGGCACAAGCTAAGTTAGGCAAAGCCTTCTCAACCAAAGGGACAGACAGGGAACAACACAGGTACATGGCCCAGATAACAATTCCCATCTCCGACTCCTCTGTCAGCATCCCAACATCCGCCCTGGTCCCCTGGCAATCACTGACCTTATGCCCCGTTGTCTGGGGATTCACGCTAAATCCAGGGAGATCAACCGCTCTCCCATCACACCCCAGCTCCTCCAAAAACCCTCGGTTACCATCTCCCCAGTACCCTGGGTGTGCCTACCTAGTAGTGCAATGACTTGAAACCTTGATGGCCCCCCTGAGCCATTGTTTTCTAAGCCCCAGAGGGTGAGTCATTTTCTGACCTGACTCTTTCCCGCCCCCCCAACCCGCCGCACCGGAGTTAGCCCCGCTAGTTGCCCTGGGTCAGGTCAGGAGTGGGGGTCAGGTCTTCTCCTCCCCTGCCCAGGGGCATTGGTGCACCAGTGCTGCATGTCCCACTTCCATTGGCTGTTACTGCCTGCAGCACAGTGAGAGGACCTGTGACTCCTTGGCACGCTCAAGCTGCAGCATACACAGTGCAGCGAGGAGGTAGGGCCTGTCAGGAGTGGGGCACGCAGCTGCCACCATACCAACCACACTGGCTGGAGGAGGAGAGCCCAGCTGGCTTGAGCCCGAGGGAGTCCAGCTGGTGTCCAACCCAGGCCTGACGGGTAGTGATCAGTGGCTCCATGTTTAGTTGGAGCTGGTATCAAGTGGAGTGCCCCAAGGATTGGTCCTGTGGCCAGTTTTATTCAATATCTTCATTAATGATCTGGAGGATGGCGTGGACTGCACCCTCAGCACGTTTGCAGATGACACCAAACTGAGAGGAGTGGTAGATACACTGGAAGGTAGGGATAGGATACAGAGGGACCTAGACAAATTAGAGGATTGGGACAAAATAAATCTGTTGAGGTTCAACAAAGACAAGTGCAGAGTCCTACACTTAGGACGGAAGATTCCCATGCACTGTTACAGACTAGGGATCGAATGGCTAGGCAGCAGTTCTGCAGAAAAGGACCTAGGGGTTACAGTGGATGAGAAGCTGAATATTGTTGCCCTTCGTTGCTTTTCCAATTTTTACACATCCTTCTTGTAGTGGCGTGTCCAGAACTGGACACAGTACTCCAGTTGTGGCCTCCCCAATGCCGAATAGAGGGGAATGATCACTTCCCTCCATCTGCTGGCAATGCCCCTACTTATACAGCTCAAAATGCTGTTAGCCTTCTTGGCAACAAGGGCACACTGTTGACTCATATCCAGCTTCTCGTCCACTGTAACCCCTAGGTCCTTTTCTGAAGAATTGCTTCCTAGCCATTTGGTCCCTAGTCTGTAACAGTGAATGGGATTCTTCCGTCCTAAGTGCAGGACTCTGCACTTGTCCTTGTTGAACCTCATCAGATTTATTTTGGCCCAATCCCCCTAATTTGTCTAGGTCCCTCTGTATCCTATCCCTACCCTCCAGCGTATCTACCACTCCTCGCAGTTTGGTGTAATCTGCAGACTTGCTGAGAGTGCAGTGCACACCATCCTCCAGATCATTAATGAAGATATTGAACAAAACCGGCCCCTGGACCGACCCTTAGGGCACTCCTCTTGAAACCGGCTGCCAACTAGACATGGAGCCGTTGATCACTACCCGTTGTGCCCAACGATCTAGCCAGCTTTCTATCCACCTTATAGTCCATTCATCCAGCCCATACTTCTTTAACTTGCCTGTAAGAATACTGTGGGAGCCCATGTCAAAAGTTTTGCTAAAGTCAAGGAATAACACGGTCACTGCTTTCCCCTCATCCACAGAGCCATTTATCTCTTCATAGAAGGTAATTAGGTTAGTCAGGCATGACTTGCTCTTGGTGAATCCATGCTGACTGTTCCTGATCACTTTCCTCTCCTCTAAGTGCTTCAGAATTGATTCCTTGAGGACCTGCTTCATGATTTTTCCATGGACTGAGGTGAGGCTGACTGGCCTGTAGTTCCTCAGATCCTCCTTCTTCCCTTTTTTAAAATGGGCACTACATTAGCCTTTTTCCAGTCATCCAGGACCTCTCCCATTCACCATGAGTTTTCAAAGATAATGGCCAATGGCTCTGCAATCACATCTGCCAACTCCTTTAGCACTCTCGGTTGCAGCGCATCCGGCCCCATGGACTTGTGCTCGTCCGGTTTTTCTAAATAGTCCTGAACCACTTCTTTCACCACGGAGGGCTGGTCACCTTCTCCCCATACTGTGCTGCCCAGTGCGGCAGTCTGGGAGCTGACCTTGTCTGTGAAGACAGAGGCAAAAAAATCATTGAGTACATTAGCTTTTTTTACATCCTCTGTCACTAGGTTGCCTCCCTCATTCAGTAAGGGGCCCACACTTTCCTTGACTTTCTTCTTGTTGCTAACATACCTGAAGAAACCCTTCTTGTTACTCTTAGCATCTCTTGCTAGCTGCAACTCCAGGTGTGATTTGGTCTTCCTGATTTCACTCCTGCATGCCTGAGCAATATTTTATACTCCTCGCTGGTCATTTGTCTGTAACCCTTCTGCCCCTCTGAGTTGGCAGCAACAAGGGCCGGGTTCAGTATCCAGGGGTTCCATTTCAGTAACACAATGCATAACCGGCTCGAGCCCCCACCCAGTGACCTGGGACACTTACATACCACACCCCCCTGGGCACCTCTAGGAGGCAATACTTTCCCTGTCGCAAGCACGGAGTCTGCGTGTAGCAAAATCTTTTTAATAAAGGAAGGAATCAATGCGGCATCCCATTGGAGAAACACCACAAACAGGGTTATAACACAAACCATAAACAACAACCCACCTACAAGTATGTTTGGCAATGTCCTTTTTCCCCTTAGGGTTTTAAGTCCAATCACCCCAAATCCAACAACCCAAAAGTCTCTGGTCAATGCCACCCCAGAGTTTGAGAGTTTATCTGTAGAGGTCCCTCCCCCCCAGCCTGGGTAGAAAGGGGCACCTTAAGTGGTCTGGGGCCAACTGCCCTGCCTCTCCGTGTGTTCTGCTTCCGCCTTCTCCACGAACTGCTACGCTTTACCAGCCGCTCCACTCTGCTCCTCCAGCCGTCCTCACAAACTGCTCCACTCCACCAGTTGCTCTGCTCCATGAGCTGCTCCAGTTCTCCCTGCAAACTGCTCGGCTCCGCTCGCTCTGTGGGCCACTCGACCCGTCCCACAGCTACTCCACTCTGCCAGCCGCTCCGCTCCACCAGCTATCCCAGGATCCGCTCCAGCCATCCCCACAAACTGCTCCACTCCACCAGCTGCTCTGTTCCACAGTATAGCTTCAGGCTCCCCCATTAGTTAGCACAGTACTCAGTGCTCTTAGCAGGGGAGCCCCAGTGCTAGTGTGCTATTAGCCCAAAGTGAGTTCAGCTCAGTAACCTGTATTTAGATTCTTGAGGGAATAAAAAAATCAACTCTGACATTCCACAGTGGAGAGAGGAGGGGGTGGAAGTGGTGCTTCTGGCTCCATAAGGCAGCTGCACCACCAGGCACAAACACCTGCCCCCAACCTTTCTCAATTCACTGGGTTTTGGAACCCATGTCCCTTGTCTAGCAAGTACCACTCAACTGAGGGTGAGTCATTTCTGTCACAAAGCAGTCCCACAGCTCGGCAGCCTGGGATGGGGTAGGCGTGCCTATGCAAATACACTCTCTGAAATTCTTTCCACCAGATGTCAGGGTAGAGCTCATCCTGACTCTGCTTACATGTCCAATCTTCCACTTCTTGTTAGCTTCTTTTTTGTGTTTAAGATTGGCAAGGATTTCACTGTTAAGCCAAGCTGGTTGCCTGCCATATTCTTTCTACACATCAGGATGGTTTGTTCCTGCAACCTCAATAATGATTCTTAAAAATACAGCCAGCTCTCCTGGACTCCTTTCCCTCTCATGTTATTTTCCCAGGAGATCCTGCCCATCAGTTCCCTGAGGGAGTCAAAGTCTGCTTTTCTGAAGTCCAGGGTCCCTATTCTCCTGCTCTCCTTTCTTCCTTGTGTCAGGATCCTGAACGCAACCATCTCACGGTCACTGCCTCCCATCCACTTTTGCTTCCCCTACTAACTCTTCTCTGTTTGTGAGCAGCAGGTCAAGAAGAGCTCTGCCCCTAGTTGGTTCCTCCAGCACTTGCACCAGGAAATTGTCCCCTACACTTCCCAAAAACTTCCTGGATTGTCTGTGCATCGCTGTATTGCAATCCCAGCAGATATCAGGGTGATTAAAGTCTCCCATGAGAACCAGGGCCTGTGATCTAGTAACTTCTGCTAGTTGCCGGAAGAAAACCTTGTCCACCTCATCCCCCTGGTCTGGTGATCTATAGCAGACTCCCACCACAACCTCAGTTTCTCTTTGCGCTGTTGGGGTAGGGCCTGGGCCCCCTAGTGCTGGATCAGCCCTCTTGCACTAGGTGCTGAAGAGACAGCCCACCTTTGTTATCACTGCATTTTTACTTAGCCTCCCATCACTGGGGTAGCTTGCACCCCTGGGAGCTAGGGCAGTGCAGTTATCACTGTTTTACAGTCAGGGAACTGAGGTACAGAAGGGCTGAGGGACACAGGAAGGCTGCCCCAGAGCAGGGATTTGAATCCAGGTTTCTAAGGTTCTAATCTAGAGCCCTCACCACTGGGCCATGCAAACAAAGAGCTAGAGATCACCCCAGAGAGCTTCCCACTTACTGCTGGACCCATCTTCTCGCCTCGTTCAGATCAGGGTGACAAGCAATTAAGGAGCTGGGGTTCCCTTTAGCAGGGCATAGAGGAAGAGCCATGGACTGGCTCCTTTTCTGGGGAAATCAGAGATCTTGCAAATGTTCGGAAAGCAAGGGGCCGCTCATCACAGCCGCTCCTCTTGAAATCTGAGATCCCCAACCCCACTCCTTGTCAGCGTGGCTGGGCCTGACTCAGGATGCTCGGTGCTACTGCTATGCTAATAATGCCACTGATGCTGTGTGCTCCTGCTGAGGACCTCGGATTGGAGGGGCACCAGGCAACCTGTCTGCCCCAGGCTGACACCTGCATCAACTAGGCACAAAGTCTGCATCAATTAGCACAGCACACACCCCCACCAGCATCCCTGCACACAACCCCCCACCTACCAGCTCCTTTCCCTTTCCCATTGGACTGCATTAACCTGCCTTCTTCCCCAGCTGGATCCCCACTTCCCTCAGCTCCCCTCCCCTTCTCCAAGCTCCCTGGCATCAGTGCCTGGCATGCAGCCTGCGATCTGCTGAGCAACAACTCCCTCTCCTGTGGTTCCCCAACCCTTCCACCACCACCCACCGGAGACACAGCAGGAGAGTCTTAGGGCCAGAGATGCAGCAGGGGAGCTGGAGCCGAGACCCGAGGGCTGGAGATGCAGCAGGGGAGCTAGAGCCCAGGCCTGAGGGCCAGAGACACTGCAGGGGAGCTGGAGCCCAGGCCCGAGGGCCAGAGACACAGCAGGGGAGCTGGAGCCCAGGCCTGAGGGTTGGAGATGCAGTGAGAGAGCTGGCGCCCAGGCTCGAGGGCCAGAGATGCAGCAGGGGAGCTGGAGCCGAGACCCGAGGGCTGGAGATGCAGCAGGGGAGCTGGAGCCCAGACCCGAGGGCCAGAGACACAGCAGGGGAGCTGGAGCCCAGGCCTGAGGGTTGGAGATGCAGTGAGAGAGCTGGCGCCCAGGCTCGAGGGCCAGAGATGCAGCAGGGGAGCCGGAGCCCAGGCCTGAAAGCTGGAGATGCAATGGGGGAGCTGGAGCCCAGGCCTGAGGGCCGGAGGCCTGGTGGGAGAGCCTGAATGTTAGGGTTGCCTGGTGTCTGGTTTTTGACTGGAACACATGGTCAAAAAGGGACCCTGGCAGCGGTGCCGACCAGGATGTTAAAAGTCCGGTTGTCGTCATGGGGACAAAAAGGGGGCATGAAGCAGCTCTCTCTGTGGAGCTCGGGGGTGGGGCAAGCCCTGGTGGGCAGATCTCAGCAGAGGGGCTGGGAGAGGCACCTGGCTGCAGACTGGGGCCAGCAGGGTTAACCCCGTGCAGCAGCCACAGAGGTGGCTGGGGGCTCTCTGTGGAGCGGTCATTGTGGCCTTTATGAAATGCCTTCAGTCCCCTCCCTACCCAGTGCCCTGATCCCCGGCCGGGAGTGGAGAGAGGAGCCAGTTCTATCGCCTGGGGGCTGCATGCAGCCAGAGTCAGGGGAGGGGGCCAGGGTGAGCTGCTGCTGCCTGCCCTGGGCCCAGTAGCCCGCTCCATGGGGGCTGCTGCGCCAGGCTTGTCTCGGGACCATGTGGCCAACAGGTAAGAGGCTGTGGGCTGGTCAGGCTTCTCCTGGGGATGAATGGAGTGCATGGAAGCATGGGGCTAAAGTTGGGCTGTTCTTCCCAGGAATAGATCTGAGCAGAGTTGGGCAACAGCTGGGCTGGAGGCCCCAGCCAGCAGCCAGGCTGGGGGGATAAAGGAGGGGGGCTGGGAGTCACTGCAAATGGCTGGGAGAGAAAGAGGGGGCCTGCAGCAGTGTTTTCCTTAGAGCTGCTGTGATTTGGGCTATGCTCGGGGAGCAGCAGGGTGCGTGTGTAGCTTGTGGATGTAAGCAGAGTCAGGTTGAGCTCTACCCTGACATCTGGTGGCAAATTACGGTGAGTGTTGAAAAGAACTTCAGGGGCTGATCTGATTTGCATAGGCACACCCACTCTGCCTAGCATGATCCCAGAGCAGCCCAAAATGGTCACCTTGACAGCTGTGGTAACAATTTCTCTGTTATTGGGACAGGAGGAATAATGAGTGTTGTTATCCTGATTATATGAATGAGGGACTATGAAATTGTTTTATGACAGAGGGTCTCACCATCAACTAAGTAGCACTTGCTAGACAAGGGACATGGGTTCCAACTCTCAGTGGATTGAGAGGGGGTTGTTGCTGCCCTGCCAATTCACTTTGGGTAAATGCTGCACCAGCAGTGGGGCTACCCTACTGCAAACTGAAATCACTAATAGAGTTAAAATTATTGAGCTGAGATCCCTGAGTGCTGTGTTAACTAGTGGGGGAACCTGAAGCTGTACTGCTCAGTGGCTGGCAGAGCAGAGCAGTTTGCAGGATGGTTGGTGTGGCTCACAGAACAGTGAGTGGAGCAGAGCAGTTTGTGGGATGGTTGGAGCAGCCCACAGAACAGTGAGTGGAGCAGTTTGTGGGGGATGGCTGGAGAGGCTCACGGGACAGCTGGAGGAGCAAAGCGGCTGGTGGAGCAGAACCGTTCGTGGTAAAGGCTGCAGCAGAACTCCATGGAGAAGTGGGGCAGTTGGCCTTGGCCCACGTAAGGTGCCCCTTAACACTCTATGTGCTCCCCCCATTTCCACCCAGGCTGGGGGGGTAAAACTCTGCAGATAAACTTTTGAAATCTGGGGCGGCACTAACCAGGGACAGAGACTTTTGGGTTGGTGGACTTTTGGGTGATTGGGCTTAAGACCCTGAGGGGAAAAGGATACTGCCAAAACTTACTTGGAGGTGGGTCTTTTGCTCATGGTTTGTGTTATGAATCTTGTTTGGAGTGTTTCCCCAACGTGATGCCGCATTGTTTCCCTCCTTTATTAAAAGGATCTTGCTACACAGACTCCATGCTTGCGAGAGGGGAAGTATTGCCTCCTAGAGGCACCTGGGGGGGTGGTACGTAATTGTCCCAGGTCACTCGGTGGGGGCTCGAGCCGGTTTTGCATTGCGTTATTGAAATGGAACCCCTGGATACTGAACCTGACCCTTGTTGCTGTCAACTCAGAGCGGCAGAAGGGTTACATGGGGAATTGTCTCTCACCCACATTCCAGAGAACAGGAAAAACGTTTGTTCTCGATGCACTGGCTGAGCCATGTGTCCAGAATTCATGGCAGATAGAGCAGCCTCTGAGGCCCAGGAAATGCCTGGGCACTGGCAGCACTGGTATGGCTGCTATCTAAGGGGCTGCCTGACATCAGCACCTCCCGGAGCCTCCACAAACTGCACCAGCCAGAGCCACCTGAAGCCTACACCCTGAACCCTCTCCTGCACCCAAATCCACTGCCCCAGCTCAGAGCTTCCTCCTGCACACAAACTCCCTCCTGGAGCCTGCACCCCCCTCCCACACTCTGAACCCCTTGACTTCACCCCAGAGTCCTCTCCTGCACCCAAAACCCCTCATCCCCAGCCCCACCCCAGAGCCTGCACCTCAACCCTCACCCTCTCCCACACCCCAATCCCCTGCCCCAGTCCGGTGAAAATGAGTGAGCGAGCAAGGGTGGGGGAGAGCGAGTGACAGAGGTGTGGGGATGGAGTGAACGGGGATGCGGCCTCTGGGAAGAGGCAGGGAAGAGGTGTTCAGTTTTCTGAAATTAGAAAGTTGGTGACACTACTGAGGGCTGGGGAGACACAGTGGGGAAGCCAGATCTCTGGCCCTAGGGCTGGAGATGCAGTGGGGCAGCTGGAGCCCAGGCCAAGACTGGTATCTGATGGTCCTGTTTTCAGGATGCTGTTCATTTGCATGGGGTTCAGAGGCAGGGGCTGCACACACAGCATAACCAGGCCAAGCCAGTGCCCCAGCAAGCCATAGGTTGCAGCACCTCATGCTGCTTGTCTGGAAGGGAATAGTTGGAGCTAGTAGCTCATCATGTGTTTCTCTGTTGGCTGGGGTGCGTGGAGCTGATCACTCGGCATGCATCAGAGCTATGTGCACAGGCCATCCTCAGGGCCCAGTGCGATGGTGTTTGCTCCAGAGGCATCAGGGACACGGTGTTTTTCAGGCTCTGGGCTGCATATTGGGTCAATTTGGGCACCTGCTGAAGCTCCCGATATAGCATCACAGGCACAGCCTTTGCAGCGGAGCCCTGGCAAGCTGCCCCTACCATGCAGTTCTAGCAGGGGCAGGTGGGTCGTGGTGGGAGGGAAGCAGACACCTCTGGTGTTTGCTGTCCTGCTTTTCAGCAGGTGGAGGTGCCATTCAACCCTGGGATGCCAGAGTGGCAGTCTAATCCCTGTGCATTTACTACTCGGACAGTCAGAAAGCGATTTCCTTATGCCCCTCCCCACCCCCGGTCCATAGCAGTTGCTCAAAGAAAGCTGACATTGAGGGCTGCATGTGTGCAACGAGATGTGTGTATGTGTACAGCTAGGGGTGTACATGTGCGTGTAGGCAAAAGGCTGTATGGATACAGGCATGCACCCACCACACATGCAAAGAGGAGTGAGCGTATATGTGTGCAGAGGGGTGTGGGAAACAAGGTTGGTGTGAGAATGGTGGGAGTCCTCCACAGGTCCCCATGGGAAAGGGGGAGCAGGAGCGAGTGGTGCAGGCACCTGGCTGGTGTTCGGGGATTGGGAGGGTGCATACTCAGTCCCATATGTCCATCCTAACTGTGCACAGTGCTCCCTGCCTTCCCGACACCGCAGGCTTGCTGGTTTCGGGGGGCTCCTGAGGCTCCTTATGGGTCAGAGTTCATGCTGCCAGCAGGACCCTCACAGTGCAGCTGGCATGTAGTCTAGAGTAGTGGTTCTCAGCCTTTTCCATACCAAGCTGCTCCTACCTTCTAGCTGGGATCTGGCTGTGACTCCCTTGCCAGCTAGCCACCAAGTGGGAGAGTCAGGGTGGGCATGACCCAAGGCTCAGGGCCCCTGCTCGCGCTCAGTTTCTGTAGGACCATGCAGGGAATGGTTTTTCCCAGCAATTAAACTCCACTTGCCAGTGGAGCTGCTGCAAAGAATTGTTGGCAGAACTTTCCTAGTGTAGATGGGGGCCACGGGGCTATGATAGGCGACACCTCACAGCTGCCAAAATGCATGGCTGAGTAGTCAGAATCATGGCCCATTGCTACACTCTTCCCATCCCTGCCCACTGGCCCGAGGGCTGCAGCTCAGCACCTGAGCACAGGCAGCACCACTTGCACCAGAGTAGGGAAGGCCTCTGCGTTGTCTGTGCAGGGTAGTGCCCCCTGTTGTTCACCTACTGTGTGGTGCTGATTTAGCGCCTACAATTATGTACTCTGCTGGCAGAAGAGGTGGGGGGGGGGGGGGGAAACCTGTCATAAGGTCTGTAAATGGCTATTAGCCAAAATGGTCAGGGATGCAATCCCATGCTCTGGGTGTTCATAAGTCTCTGACTGCCAGAATCTGGGACTGGATGACAGGGGATGGATCACTTGAAATTGCCCTGTTCTGTTCATTCCCTCTGAAGCATCTGGCATTGGCCATTGTCAGAAGATAGAATACTGGGTTAGATGGACCATTGGTCTGACCCAGTATGTCCGCTCTAATATTCTGTAGTTTCCTTGGAAGACTTATGCCTCATGGACTCATACACACAATAGCACTTCATGGGTTAAATTTCACTAGTGTTTTTGAGGAGTCAAAGGGTACATGGATGGGTATTAAGAGTTAATCCACTGAGGACTGTTAAATACACATCTCAGTGTACTGCCATTTCTGAGCAAATCCCAGACACGTTCCTAGGATCTGCTGGGTTGGAAGAGAATTTCTGTGCATCAACTAGTCCCCTTATAGCATTGTGTCAGAGCTGATTTCATTACACTTAGCTGACTCCTGCTTGCTGACCTTAGCCCATGGACTTCATTGGAACACTGGCTATCAGAGGAGGATCTCCGATACCTCTCTTTGGGCCAGAGAAGATCGAGCTTCCTAAAGCAGCTCCGAAATTAAACGAGAAACTTTTATAAAATGAAACTATGCAGAGTCCCTGATCCCTTATCAGCGAGTCACAGGGAGCTGAAGTCAATGGAAGTTGAAGTCAATAGAATTGTGCTGGCTTACATAAGAGACGAATTTACTGCAGAGACGCATTCGCATCAGAAGACTCAGAAGAAAAGCCTCTATGGAAGTCCCAGTGTAATTTTGCAGACTAATTTCTTTGGCTAAGCTATAGAAAGTAACACCCACTGCGGGGCACTTCCCAGAACTGAACCCAAATTCCAGGACTTGTGATGTTCTCTTGTCATTAGATTATAACAATTAACAATATTAATTGGTTAATATTAATTAGCAGAGCTTGAGGGCCCCAGTTGGGACATAATGAGCTATGTTTTATGTACATTCAAATATCAAACCTTTATTCCCTCATATGAGTGACAGAAAAAAAATCTACCTGAAATCACAACCATGTATTTTTGTCTTGTTCCCTGGGAAAGAAAAGAAAGTTCTTGACAGATTCCCCTGGAGCTGTGAAAGCAACATCTCCCCCTCCCGCCCAAAACCAGGGCACATTCGTAAGGAAAATGCATTGTAATGTTCCCAAGTTTGAAACAATTGACTTGCAAGTCCAGAGGTCCATGTCCGGATAGGGCAGAACCCCACGGTGAGTGAAGAGGTGCTGGAGAAGGCTGTGCCATGTGAACTAGGAGCAGGGATGATGCTAGTGTCATGCAATCCCACTGTCTCTGCTACAGCACAGTGGTGTGAGTGATTGTCTCGGCCAGTGGCTCTCTCACTGGGATCTGTGGATAACTCCTTTGGCTGGCTGGCTCCTCCTTCTCGTTTCCAGCTGTTTCTGCAGATGTCCCAGCTCTTCCTTGCAAAGAAGAACCACCAGGCCTATAAATGCAGCTGGAAGCCAGAAGGCGCAGCCGTGCTGCCATCTCTAGGAGCTGCTGCTATGTAGAAGGAGAGGGATTGAGAACTGCTGTCAGGGGCCAGAGCAGAGTGTCAGGGCTTGAGGCAGCTGGGTGGGTTGTGTGGGAAAGCAGAGGGTGGGACAGGAATGGAGTTGAGGGGAGTAGGTTGTGGCCAGAGGAAATAAAGAGTCAAAAGGGCAAAAGACCCATCACGTTCACAGTGCTAATGTTCTTGATGACATTGCTAACACAACTTGCCCATGTCAGCCCTGGCTGTGGCAGCCACAGGGATGTCATGAATGGGAGGGGAAGGGGCCCGCATCCGAGACTCCATCTCTTATGGAAGAGAGTGTGCACTAGTCTGCTTTGAGGGGGGAAGACAAAGTGTATTTCCTACAGAAACCAAGAGATCTGCCTGGAGAGGCATGTCCTGGGCTAATACAAATACCAAGCACTTCTCGTCAGGAAATCTCAAAACACTTTACCAAGGAGGGCAGCATAATTATCCCCATTTTACAGATGAGAAAACTGAGGCACAGGGCAGGGATGTGATTTGCCCCAGACCACCCAGCAGAGCAGGAGCCGATCTGGGAACAGAACACCTATCTCCAGAGTTAAAGGCTCCATCTGCTACACCACACTGCCCCCTGATGATTTGAGGGGAGAAAGCAGAGCTATTATACAGCTGCGCTGCTGGGCTAAGAACACACAGCCCCTGTGAAGACTCTGGGGTAGGAGATGTGACAAAGTTGGGGATTTTTGTAGTGTTTTACATGAATAGTGTCTGAGCTCCTCAGTCTCCCTGTGTGCTACATGTCTAACAAGGTGGTTGGAGAGGGTTTGTTGTTGCAGAGAACCAGGTGCGACCTCACCTAGCAGCCCAGCTCCACAGACAACGGCCTGGAGATGGGGAACCCTAACACTGGTGACCTGGTGACTAAGAGGCCCACTCCAGCTTGGAAGTCAGCCAGTTCTGACCAGTGGGAGGACAAAGGGCTGAGGAGAGAGGACTCCGGTGACCTGACCAACCAGTTCCTGCCGGAGGGGAACAAAGGATGGAAGACAGGAGCCCCAGCGACCTGTTTACCTGGAATGAAGGCGAAGGACAGGGGAGGAGCTGTTGAGGCTGGTGATATTGCCCGGCTCGAAAGCGCAGGGACTGGAGCAAAAGCAGGCAGAGCCTACCTGAATGCAGGGGAGACTTAGATGTACTGTGGTGAGGGAGGCCAGGCCTGAGGGTCCTGATAGTTTCCTATTCTGTGTTCAGACACTCAATAAACACTCCTGTTTTACGCTGGCTGAGAGTCACTCCGGTCTAGAGAACGGGGTTGCATTATTCCCTCTGGGAGTGGAGGCCCTGGGGATCCAGAGCAAGTGGACTCTCTGAGGGGGCCCATGGTCAGGGCCAGCTCCAGCTTTTTTGCCACCCCAAGCAGAGGAGGGACCTGCCGCCGAATTGCCTCCGAAGAGCTGGACATGACCCCCCTTTCCATTGGCTGCCCCCAGCACCAGCTTCCTGTGCTGGTGCCTGGAGCCAGCCCTGCCCACAGTGAGAGACAGGCGTGCTAAGACTCAGAGAGGTGCATTTCCAGGAGGCAGTGGGGCCTATGGCTGAACCCCTGAGAGTGTGGACCCCCAAGAAGGGCTGTCTCACTGAAGGGGACTGTATGGGGCCAAGAGTGGGCACTACCTGGGAGTCTGTGACAGGGGGTCCCTTACAAGGACCATTTCTTTACTAATTTGTGTCTTTACAACTGTTTTTTTAGACAAGAGAATGTGCCTCGGTGTCTGTGTATCCCAGCTCTGGGTAGGTGGCAGTGGGATCAGTACAGAGGAGGCCCAATGAGTCAATCTAAGCAGAATTATATTAGATCATGAATGGGGGAGGAAATAGAGGAGAAAAGCAAAAAGCGTGAAGGACTTATCTCCCTGACCTCAGACTCTGCCCTGAAGCTTTGGGCCTTGCTAGCTACTCATTCCATAGGGATCACTCTAGTGACAGTCCTCTTCCAGGCTTTCCTTTGCTTTCTGGACTTTGCCAATGAGCTTGCATGGCTTTTAAGACAGCCTGGATCTGGAGGCAGAGATAGTTCCATTAGCGTTACCCTTTGGATGGCATGATGGACTGTGCTCCCCACTACGTCTCTGAGAGATGGGGGTGGTGATGCTATCAGCCAATTAGCCTAAATCTCCCCCTGCCTTTGCAGCTTGAGTGGAGGGTTCTAATTAGAAGGAAGCTCACCTATGTGGGAACAGGTGTGGCTTCTATAAAGCCAGGAGGAAACCTGTAGGCTCTCCCTGAAGTAAGAGAGAAGGAAGGGGAGCTAGGAACCCCTGCAAAAAGGGGTAGGAACCCATGAGGAAGGGATTACCTAGTAGGCTTAAGAGAGAGGGGTCTGGCTAGGAAGGCTGGTAAAGAGAAGCTTAAAAAAGCACAATAGGGAATAGTCCAGGGAAGAGACCAGTAGGATTGGTGAAGGCTCAGGCCTTCACTGCTTGCTGTAGGGCCCTGAACTGGAACCCAGAACAGAGGGTGGGTCTGGGTTCCCTGCCACCCACTGCAGAGTGGTGTTGGCGGGGGCAGAGATGCCAGAATCACTGTGGGAACAACATAGGGCAGTGAGCATGACGGCTGCCTGATGCTGCTGGTGCAGAGATACATGGAAAGATGCCCCCTCCTACTCAGAATGGGAAATCACAGCATGACCTGGCTGGAGTGTCAAGTCACAAAGCAGTCGTACTGTGACTCCATGAGCGGGAGAACAGCAATGGCAGGTAACCAGAAAGTGGGCATTGAACCGGGCGGACCTAATTCCCAGAATCTCCCGAAGGGTGCATCACCCAGCGGTGAGTAGAGCACATTGCTCCAAATGAGCTGGTGTGGGAAGGAGTCCACAGCAGGTTTGAGGGAACCATGTGAGCCCTGATTGAGGTGCTCCACGGAGCACAAGACCCCAGCAGGTGAGAGACAGCCATGTGCTGACTGGAGGAGCCACTTCTGAGTCAGTTTTGTGGGTTCGTGTGTTGTGCTCAGCACCGTGGTGTCTGGGTGCCCTGCAGCTGGGCATTGAGTGGTGTGACTCACATCTGTCCCATGTGGTTAGCCACAGAGATTAAGGCCAGAAAAGCCTGTCACCTGACCTGAATATCACAGGCCACCTGCACCCACACACTACACCCAACCACTGAAATCAGTCCAAAGAGTCACAGCCCACAGAAAACTAGAAAGTTACATGCCACAGACCCAGGTGCACCAGTGCCAAAGGCCCCTGCCATGGCAGGGAAATGGCACCTGTGACCCAAGAATTTTGTCAGACCAGCTGGCCTGGGGGTGCAGGGAATCTCTTGAGTCCAGTATGGTCATTCTAGTTCACTACAGAAAGTCACATGAGGTCTTAAATAAAAGCTAGTGGGGTGTCCCTCTGATCATGATCTCTGTGAGACACGTCTGAACAGATCCTAGGTAAGGAGCCATATGCCTGAAAGCTGTAGGGATTGGTCACCAGTGAAGGTGAAAACCAGGTTCTCTGTTAGCTGAGAACACATCTCCTGTTAACCTGCTGACATGTAAACTGAGTCTTGTCCCACTCACAATGGGTCTCCTCTCACCCACCTGAACTGCATGTAAATGAAGGGCTGTAAGAACTGCAGAGAGGACCTAGCAGGGAGAGAGGAACAGCAGGGAGGAAGGTGGATTTGAAGAGGTTGCTGGACTATGTTTGTGGGGCAGAGAAGACACCCAGCCCCCTTCAATTAGGACACAGGATAGTGGCCTTGCTTCAGAAGAAAGGGGTCTCAGCTGGGCTTGCCCGAAAATGCTGGTGAGAACTTTAGGTGAGATCAACCTTTTTTGACAGGAGGTTAACTCATTAGTGAGGTTGTGACAGGTGCGATCAGCAGCACCATGGGGCAGGCTGCAAGCCCAGATGAGGACAGTTCTATGCTTTCTGGTGGGGGCCATGAGCCCCTGGGTAACAGTCACTGGGCTAGCCAGGTAACTGGGGAGGAAAAGGAAGCAAGGGGCAGCTCAGAAGGAGCTCAGAGGGTGAGCATGGGCTGGGGAGTGAGGGCTGCAGGGAAGCCTACCTTGGCTGTAAGCCTGTATTGCCTGGTGTTACTACGTGAGAGGGAAATAAATACACCCCCTGGGGTAAGATAAACAGCCCAGTGTGTATCTGCACTGGCCAGGTGCCTCGATTTCTAGTTGGCAACCGGTATCAAGCAAAGTGCCCCAGGGGTCGGTCCTGGGGCTGGTTTTGTTCAACATCTTTATTAATGATCTAGATGATGGGATGTGTGACGTTGCATCCCATAATGCTTTATGGAAATATGCTTATGAATGTATATCTGACATAACTGGAATATGTTTCATGCTACATATGCAATGTAGCAGATCTCCGTAAAGGTTATGATCTACTAAATATATTCATCTTATTTGCATGCATGTAACATTTTTGTATTCAAAGTTGTGAATATTGGCTGTATACTTGTTTGATTTTAAGTAGCCTTAGTAAGGCATTTGGTCAGCTTCTTTAGAAAGGAATTTGCAAGTTAAGTGCCCAATCAAGAAACACATAAGCTAACAGTGAACCTTGAGATGCCAATCCACATCTGAGCTTTCCTGGGAATGTAGCCTGGCTTGTAAGGACTGAGTCATGCATGGACATGTGACTTGCCCATGTGACTCCAAAACTCCATCTTGGGGCTGGATTTTGCATAGGAGAGAGGAGAGAGTCTTCACCCACAAGAGAGAGTCTATTTAAGTCCCTGGGAGACCCCTCCATTTTGTCTTTGGCTGGTTTAAGAGAGAGCCTCTTCACCCCCAAAGGATACCTGAAAGAAACTGGAACAAAGGACAGTAACCATAGGGGTGAGAGTGATTGCTGGACCCAGACTAGAAGGAGGCTAGTCTGTAAAAGAAGCTCATTGGAACATCTCTGCGGGTGAGAGTTCATATGTAATTACTTTTTTACTGTATTAGGTTTAGATTTGCAATTTTATTTTATTTTGTTTGGTAATTCACTTTGTTCTGTCTGTTATTACTTGGAACCACTTAAATCCTACTTTTTGTATTTAATAAAATCACGTTTTACTTATTAATTAACCCAGAGTAAGTATTAATACCTGGGGCGGGGGGAAACAGCTGTGCATCTCTCTCTATCAGTGTTATAAAGGGCAAACAATTTATA
The DNA here is from genome assembly GCF_025201925.1 of Gopherus flavomarginatus. Classification (NCBI taxonomy): domain Eukaryota; kingdom Metazoa; phylum Chordata; order Testudines; family Testudinidae; genus Gopherus; species Gopherus flavomarginatus. The sequence continues at coordinate 50,141,318 of NC_066622.1, read as the reverse complement.
TGTTTATCCTCTGTAAGCGTTATACAGAATAAAATGAATTTATTTGGGGTTTGGACCCCGTTGGGAGCTGGGCATCTAACCATTGGAGACAGGAACACTTCTGAAGCTGTTTTCAGTTAAGCCTGCAGCTTTTGTGGGACGTGGTTCGGACCTGATCTGTGTTGGCAGCAGGCTAGCATGTCTGGCTCAAACCAGGCAGGCTACTGAAGTCCCAAGCTGCCAGGGAAAATAGGTTCAAAGGTAGTCTCAGCACATCAGTTGGCAGTAATCAAGAGGGTTTCTGTGATCCAACCCATCACAGGATGGATTGCACCCTCAGCAAGTTCACAGATGACATTAAGCTGGGGGGAGAGGTAGATACGCTGGAGGGTAGGGATAGGGTCCAGAGTGACCTAGACAAATTGGAGGATTGGGCCAAAAGAAATCTGATGAGATTCAACAAGGACGAGTGCAGAAATCTGCACTTAGGATGGAAGAATCCCATGCACCACTACAGATTGGGGACTGACTGGCTCAGCAGCAGTTCTGCAGAAAAGGACCTGGGGATTACAGTGGATGAGAAGCTGGATATGAGTCAGCAGTGTGCCCTCATTGCCAAAAAGGCTAATGGCATATTGGGCTGCATTAATAGGAGCATTGCCAGCAGATCAAGGGAAGTGATTATTCCCCTCTATTCGACTCTGGAGTATTGCATCCATTTTTGGGCCCCCTACTACAGAAAGGATGTGGAAAAATGGAGAAAGTCCAGCTGAGGGCAACAAAAATGGTGAGGGGGCTGAGGCACATGACTTATGAGAAGAGGCTGAGAGAACTGGACTTGTTTAGTCTGCAGAAGAAAAGAGTGAGAGGGGATTTGATAGCAGCCTTCAACTACTTGAAAGGGGGTTCCAAAGAGGATGGAGCTCGGCTGTTCTCAGTGGAGGCAGATGACAGAACAAGGAGCATTGGTCTCAAGTTGCAGTGGGGGAGGTCTAGGATGGATATTAGGAAAAAAATTTTCACTAGGAGGGTGGTGAAGCGCTGGAATCGGTTACTTAGGGAGGTGGTGGAATCTCCTTCCTTAGAGGTTTTTAAGGCCTGGCTTGATAAAGCCCTGGCTGGGATGATTTAGTTGGTGTTCTTCCTGCTTTGAGCAGGGGGTTGGACTAGACAACCTCCTGAGGTCTCTTCCAACCCTAATCTTCTATGAGTCTATGGTTCACTGGGTAGGGCCCGCGACACCCTGTGACAAAGGTTGAGTCTCAGAAAGCATGTTAAGACTTTGGGCTTGTCTACATCAGAAAGTTGCAGCGCTGGTGAGGGAGTTACAGCGCTGCAACTTAGGAGGTGTACACATCTGCAGGGCACCACCAGCGCTGCAACTCCCTGTTTGCAGCGCTGGCCGTACTCCCGTTTTGTCTCGGGTGTAGAGGATCCAGCGCTGGTGATCCAGCGCTGGTAATCAAGTATAGACACTTACCAGCGCTTTTCTTGACCTCCGTGGAATAAGCAGGTATCCCAGCATACCTGAGGAAGCCTCTGGTAATCAAGCTGGTCTCCTTCCCCGGCTTGCTCTCGCGTTCCCCGAACCCCGAGCAAGCAGGTCTCCTTCCCTGCGGTTTGCAGGGTGGTTCCGGGAACGCGAGAGCAAACCGGGGAAGGAGACCAGCTTCGCCGCGGTTTGCTCTCGCGTTCCCCGAACAAGCAGGTCTCCTTCCCTGCGGTTTGCACGGTGGTTCGCGGAATGCGAGAGCAAACCGCGGCGAAGCTGGTCTCCTTCCCCGGTTTGCTCTCGCGTTCCCCGAACCCGAGCAAGCAGGTCTCCTTCCCTGCGGTTTGCAGGGTGGTTCGCGGAACGCGAGAGCAAACCGCGGCGAAGCTGGTCTCCTTTCCCGGTTTGCTCTCGCGTTCCCCGAACCCGAGCAAGCAGGTCTCCTTCCCTGCGGTTTGCAGGGTGGTTCGCGGAACGCGAGAGCAAACCGCGGCGAAGCTGGTCTCCTTCCCCGGTTTGCTCTCGCGTTCCCCGAAACCCCTTGAAGCCGCCCAACAGCGCTGCAGTGTGGCCACATCTAACACCACTTGCAGCGCTGGTTGCTGTAAGTGTGGCCACTCTGCAGCGCTGGCCCTATACAGCTGTACCAATACAGCTGTAACAACCAGCGCTGCAAAATTTTAGATGTAGACATGGCCTTTGTTTGCTATGTAAACATTTGTTTCCAGCATTCTCACTCACTACTAGAACCTCTAATAAACTCGCCTAGCCATATATCTCAATGGTGGGATTCAGAAAAGTGAAAAGTACCCTGTGCAGGAGGGGCTGGACTTGGCAGGGGACACTCTGAGGACTCAGAGACTGGTGTATGACTATCTCTAGCTGTGCAGATAGTGCGAGGCCTTTGGGGGCCCGGGAAGTAGGGCTGGTACTGCTAGCAGCTGGTGGATTTCCCTGGCAGGCACAGACAAGTCTGTTTCCCAGTCAGGGCAGGTGGGGGTGAGGTGCCCTGGGGAGTGTCCCAATACCCAGATAATCCTGGCCAGTGTCCAGCACCCGCACGCTGCACAGGAAGGGGATCTCCCCCAGCAGGTCCCTGTCAGTCTGAGCTGGGAGGGGATTTCCTTCCTGAGCCCACCTATGGCAATCAGTTAGACCCTGAGCATGGGGGGCAAGACCCACCAGCCATGCACCAGAGAGAGACAAGGCTCAATGCCACTTCGGAGCCCTGACCTGTGTTCCATCTCTGGCCGCGGCCACCCAAAGGGAGGAAATAAAAAGCCAAAACCGAACACGTTTGGGGAGGGGGAAATCCCATCTGGCTCCCTGCAGGTGGCGACTGACACCCTGATGTATGAGCTTCTAGGGACTTGAATCAGATGTGAGCCCCAGGCAGCTAAGCCCTGCCCCCCACCTCACATGCAGCCCCATCATACAACTGCACTCAGACATGTGTCCGGCTCGCATCCAAAACTAACTACAATGGTTTGCTCCCACAACTCCTCCGGGGGTGCTGCTTCAGAGCCTCACCCCTCCTTTCCAGCCTGAATGTGTTTATGGCCAGTTTATATCCATTAGCTCCTCTACCAACCTTGTCCTTAGGGTGATTGACCTTTGACCCCTGACCTGAGCTCTTAAGCTTTATTTAGGGGGGCTTTTGTCTTGCCAGTTATATGTAAGGATAAGCGGAGATGCTATAATGCAAGTAGGGGAGAATACACTATAACGCACCCTGCAATAGGCCTACTGAGGGCTGGCAGTGAGTGTAAGTTAGCCAGAGTGTTTGATGAAGGGTTATGAGGCTCCCAGGGGGGTTTGCAATACACTTCTTGTAATAAACAAGTAAACCACAAAAGAAGTGTTTGGGCTTGAAACAACAGATTTTGAGGGGTTTTTCATGTATGTAACCATGGAGCTAACTTCATTGCCGTGTTGAAAGTATTGGGCAATGTAGTGAGGCAAATAACTTGTTAGCAATCAGAACCCCAATTTTTTAGGGGCTTTTTGAATTTTTGACTGGTTTTGTAATGTCAGGAATATAGACCCTGGTATTCTTGAGATTAAGGGGGAAAAAAAGAAGCCACCCCAAAATAAGCATTCAGTCCTTTTATTTTACATCACAAGAAGCTAGAAAGGGTGGAAGCCCAGTTTAGCACCCACTGCAGGTCACAGCTAAACACACCGCATAGCCTGAGCACAGGGCGAGTCACTTTGTGCGCACACACGGAAGCTAAACCGTAAAATGGGGATTACAATGGTAGCATTTTGCACTTCTATAGTGCCCTGACCTGCAGATCTCAACCTGCTTTACAACCTTAGATGAGTGACTCAAACACAAACCCTAATGGGATAGTTAACAGGGAAACTGAGGCACGGGACAAGTAGGGGAGAGATTTTCAGACATGTACATGCATCAGTTTGCCTCCTTTGCATAGTCACTCACCACAGCTGTTTGTGCAAATGGCCAACTAGACCCAGAAATGGTTGTTTGCCCCTGGGTGTGCCATCACCGAAATGATGCATGTAATTCTGAAAGTTTGGCTCCAAGTTCAAAACAGCAGGTCTGTGGCAGATGCATTAGTAGAACCCAGACATTCTGATCTGCAGGCCTATGCCTGGCTCACAAGGGGCTCATGGGGAGCGGAGTGTCCTTGGGGGGGCGGGAACTAGTGGATACCTGCAAAGTGTCTTGGCCATGAAAACCATGATGTAATTGCTAAATACGCAGGAACACTGGGCATTATCATGCCACTGTGGCAGGTGGATGGCCCTAGTCATGTGCTTCCTGCGTCTCCGCTTGGGCAGTAACATGGTTCGGATGTTGGGTGCAGTGCGCGGGTGCTGCAGGAGCTGGTGGTTTGTGATATGCCGGAGGTCAGACTGGATAATCTGATGGGCTTTATGACGGTACAACGAGAAAACCTGTTTTTATCCAGATCAAGTGTCTCCAGTCCTCAGCTGTACTCTGTGTGTGTGATCAAGTGTCTCCAGTCCTCAGCTGTACTGTGTGTGTGTGTGTGTGTGTGTGTGTGTGTTTGTTTGTTTTTGGGCCAGTTAGTTAGAGCAGGGGTTCTCAAAATTCATCAGACTGGGACCCCCTTCTGACAACAAAGTTACTACTGACCCCAGGAGCGGGGCAGAGGCCAGGCCTCATCTTCTTGGGTGGGGCAGAGAGGGGAGCACAGGCCGAGCCCTGCCACTCTGGGTGGGGGTGGAGCTCAGGCTTCAACTTCAGCCCTGGGTCCCAACAAGTCTGATGCTGGGGCCCTGGCAACCCCGTTAAAATTGGGTTGCGACCCACTTTGGGGACCCAACCCACAGTTTGAGAACCGCTGAGTTAGGGAGTTGCTGGAATGGCAGAAAGACTTCAGGTCTGAGGTGAGGTCTTTCATACTTCGTGATCAAGTCCAAAGTGGCATCTTGCTTTATGCTGTGGGGGTTGTCTCTGCACCCTGCCAACCTTCCCACCATCTGTCCCACGTGCCAGGCAGTCTCCTTGCCATCTGCGATAGAAACACGGAGCAGCGTGGAAACCTGTAGAACAGCACAACCAAACCCTATCCTTCCATTTAATTTAAAACTGGGCAGTCAACTTGTCCTGCCTTGGTTTCCATGACTCTGTCCTCTCCAGAGTCTCCTCCTACCTCTCTAATAGCTCCTTTGGCTGTTCTTCACAGGTTTCTCCTCATCCCCTCTCCAGGTTTCTATTTGGGTTCTTTGTTCCCTTCTCTTCTCCCTCTGTACCTTATCTCTGAAAATTTCACCTGCAAACACAAATTCAACTACCATCATTATGCTGACAACTCTCAGATCCCTCTTCTCCAGACCTGACTCCAGTCCAAATGAAAATCTCAGCCCAATTCTATGGTAATACAAATAATAAGTAGTTAGGCACCTTTTTGGTGTCAGAGAGCCGAAGCAATGGGAGCTGATGCCGAACGTGCCGGACTAGTCAGGAGCTGAGCAATCTAGGCAGAGGGATTTTGCTGGGGGCAGCACACAAATGCTGCAGGGAGCTATGCATATCTGTGTGTCGGAAGCGGTCAGTGGCAGGCAGAGAGAAGCAAGAAAAGTGCTGGTAATGTGGTGCTGAGAGAAAGCAGAAGAGGGAGCTTTTTGGGCAGAGGGCTGGCTAGGAAGAGACTTGGAACTATGAACAAAGAACTTGCCTCCTGTCTGAATCCTGCTGTGCTCAGGGATACATTCTTTGTAAATTAGCAGGATTGTCGTTTCCTCCTCCTGATGGAAACCACCCATGAGACCCCTCCCCCCAATACTGAATAACCACTAAGGGCAAACGAGGTAACGGTACTTAAGTGGTTTTCAGTGGCACTCAGGCTCCCAAGTCACTTAGACGTTTTCAGCAACTGTACCTGTGGTCACAATACCCACTGCTAAACTTTTGAGACCCATTCGGCATTTGGTGGCTCAGCTATGCTCTAAAACTGTCAGCAGGTGGTGCTGGGGAGCACAGGAGCAGAGAGACCCCTGGGGGCTGCAAACAGAACACTCTATAGCTTAACCAAGAGCCATCATAATCACCTTATCACACACTGATCCCCTCGTACAGAGCCTTACGCAGAGATCCAAGAATGTACTGCTAGGGAGAGCCAGGCCCCAGTTCCGAGCCTGTTGCCCAGGCCAAGCGCAGGCAGAAACACTGCCAAATCTGTCTGCCTGTGAGTCCCCACAAGCTCATATATTTTTATCAGATGCATTAAAATACGGTGTGAGGCAAGAGCAGGTGTTTCTTACTCTGTGACTTGGGGTTACAGGCAAAGGGGTTGGATATTTAACTCCTTCCTGGGAGTTTGGATGCGTGGGTCTGGCAGACAAAGCTCAGATAGGAATGGGGAGAGCAGAGGGGTTGGTGCTGGTGGCTGAAATGAACCAGTGGCTGTTTGACCTGTGCTGTTTCATCACAGCAGGCTGTTGCTGGACTCGTTTGGGAGGGGTGAGTGTTTTCAGCTGCTTTTGTACCCTGCCAGTTGGAGGCGATGAGCTTTGCTGGTGAGTGGGAGGGTGGGTGCTGGAGCGCAGACCAGCTGTTATTTCCCTCGGAACAGCTGCAGGAGTTCTGCCAATGGTAGCAGGGCCCAGTGCGCAGGACACTGGCCTGGGAACCAGGAGACTTGGGCTCTGTTCCCAGCTCTGCCACTGACCTGCTGGGTGACCATAGGCAAGTCACTTGGGCTCAGCACCTCAAAGGCATTTAAGCGCTAGCTGATTTCAGTGGGAGCTCATATCTTTGAACGGCTGGGCCTTCATGTTTAGGCACATTGTAAGGTCTTTGTGACAGGGACTTTCTCTCTCTTACTATGTGTTTGTACAGCACCGAGCATGCTGGGGCTCTAGATCTTGACTCTGGCCTCTCGGGGTTACTGGATTATAGAGTGCTATTCACAGCTGGCCCACCCCGACTATCTCAATCATGGTGAGCCCCATCTTCCTGCTCCTTGCCCCTTTGTAACACTGAGCACAGAAGCCTCCTCCAGGTTTTTTGGGGGACTCAGGCCATTTCTGAGGGTGCAGCTGTACCTTGGAATCCCTGGCTCTGGGGGTGGGTTGGTACCTTGCACTTGTCACAGGCATCCTACAGTGCAGCTTATTCTGCCAGATGCGCTGCTGCACCTCACAGCCAGGCTGCAACTGCCAGCACCGAGTCTCCTTGGGCCTCCTATTCCCTCTCGCTGAGGTCCTGCCCCCCAGAGTGTCGCTGCAACCCCTGACCTCCAGTGATCTCAGCCAACAGAGCGAGTTGTCCTGTCCCACTGCAGCCTGGAGTGGAAATCTTCCCACTGAGGTTCCCTCGCTCTGTTCCCCTCCACATGGGGGGAGGGGATGCAGTTAAAATCTCCCACCCACTTCAGCTGGCGCACAGAGCCCCAGAATGCCTGGTTGCCAAGGTTACCCACCTGCAGGGGTCCCTAGGGCGCAGCAGAGCACTCTCGCTAAGCCAGCGCAATTAACCAGGTGGATTTTTCTGGTGGAACTTTATTGCCTGGTGGGGACGCCCATTTCCTCCGCACACTCCGTCTCCCACCTGCCATTCACTCTGGCTTGCTTCCTCCCCCAGTTGAGGGAATTGGCGCGTCTCTTGGTATGCTCTGCCGGGGAGTCTGCCTGTGTGTAATGGCGGGGGGGGGGGCAATCCCCCCACCCCAGCCTGTCACTGGAAGCCTCGTGTTAGTGTCTCTGCATTTGTTTCCCTTTCTGCCTTTGCATGGCGTTGGGCTCCTGGCTGGGACTGCCGGCAAAGGGCAGAAGCTGGAAACCTTCTTGCAGAATCGAGTCTGATCCTGGAGGGACCCCCCCATGCCATCGTCAGGCTTGAGCAGTTTTTGTGGGATAGGCTCCAGACCCAGAGCCTGGTGTCAGTCATAACACAGATTTGAGGGGTTCACTTGGCCCAGTCTAATCTAAGGGAGATTTTGAAGGCACCAGATTTTGAAGTTAGGCACCAGAGCCTCAAAAGTATTTAGGCACCCAACTCACATTCGTTTCAGTAGCAATGGGAGTTGGGCACCTAACTGAGGATCTGGTCCTCAGTTCCCATTAAAAATCTTGTCTCTGGTTCATTTACCTGCCTCCCCAGCCAAAATGGTGCCAGTGGCTGTCTCTGGCCTTTGGTTGTTTACACACCTGGCCTAATCTGGTTCCAGGCTCAGTTTCCAAGCACCATGCCCAAGTTTCTGTGGTGGGGGGTGCAAGGTTTTGGTTCAGGCCCATACTTGCTTGGGGTGAGGCTGAGCTCCCACGCCCCAGCCAGGGGGCAGCTCTCCTCCCTCCCTTGCAATGCAGCAGATGGCCAGGAGGGTGCCGCAGAGCAGGGAAGGAACAGATGCTGCTCAGCACGCTCCTGGTGCCAGCATTGCTGTTGGGAGACAGCACCCCTGTTGCCTCCTGGTAGCCGCACGGCTGAGCCCAATGCTCCTGTTTAAACGTTGCAGGGAGTGGCTTTCAGTGCATCTTAATCCAGTCATCCTTGAGATCCACAAGCAGCCCCTGGGATGCAGGTGGGGCACCCGGCCTGGCTTCTGTGTCCCCAGTGGTTGGATGCAGGAAACCAGCTGGTGCAGTGATGTCCAGTCATAGGCCCACACTCAGCCCGCAGGTGGAAAGCATGCCGTGGCTCAGGTCTGGGAGTTGGGACTGCAGCCCAAGGGCCCTGTTTTGCAGTGAGGGCCCCTCTCGGGGAGGGGGCTAGTGGCGGCTCAGCCCGGATGGCTCCCTGTTCCCTGGCAAAGCTGCCATCCCACCAGCTGTTGTCCCGCTGATCTCTGCACCTGTAGCCAGAACCCACCAGCCATTGCAGCAGGGTGTTGGGGGCTGAGTCTGGGAAGGCTGCTTTCTGGGTCCTCAGGAAAGTCACCAAGAGAGGGCTCAGTCTGTCTCATTCCAGCTCCCCATGATAGTCAGGAGACACTCAAAGCCGCAGCAGCCCAGAGGCAGGGCTATACAAGCTGGGGTGGGGGGAAGTTCAGGCTCTAGGCCCCCCTTCAAGGGTCCTCCAGCATTAGCACTGCGATTGCACCTATGTGCTGCACTGCTGCCAGAGCTGTGCTGGATGTGGATGAATGGACTGTGTGCGCTGCTCTCAGCATGTTCTGTGGGCAAGAGTTTCAAATGTGCATGGCTGTACATGGGAAACGTGTGGTGGGTGCATGTGCATGGTGGATGTGTTAAAAGTGCTATGTGGCTGGATATGCACATGCCTGGGTGGGTGCAGGTGTTTGTGTGCAGTAGGAATTGTGTGTGCGTTGGGTAATATGTAGAGTGTGTGCATGTATGCGCAGTGTGTAGGGAATGTGTGTGGATATATGTGTGTAGCATGTATTGGCATGTGCTCTGTTGCAAGCTAAAGCAGGAGCAGGTGTGACCTATTTCTTGCTGCATTGTTCTGCGTCTCCTTGCTGCAGCCACATCCGTTCATGTCTCTATTAACACCTCCACTGGCGCAGAATAGAGCCACTTCCCGGCAAATGTGCTGCTCCAGCATTCCTGAGCAGCAGGGCCCAATCCCCCACACAACGCAACCTCCACCCACTCTGGTGTGGCCCCCGGCTCGGCTGGAGACACAGCAGGTGTTTCCGTTTGCAGCTTCCCTGATGCTGCTTTCCTCTGGGTGCTTTTCATTTTCTGGCCCTTCTCCCCAAGGAAACCTGGTTATTAAACTGGGAGGCATGTGAATTCCTTTGCAGCTCCCTCACCTCTGACTGCTGCTCCTGATTGGCCAGCTGCTGCAGAGCATTGTGGGAGATTAGCCTGCAATTTATCATCCTTATGGGGCAACCTCTCTCCCTTCTCATTGTGATGCACTGCTGCCCTCTACTGGATTGAATCAGAACTGGGCAGATGTGTGTGGTCCCTCTGTGGCAAAGGGGTGGGAGTGATTGCCATTTAGCTGGAGTGGAAGGGGTTGGGGCAGCAGGCATGGCCACATGGGAACAGCCTTTGCCATTGCTGGGAAGTTCCACATATCCCTGATAGGCAGCAGGGTGGCCACTGTGGACTCCTGCCTTTGGGCCTGCAGGCTTATTACAAGATCTGGCAAGGCTCATGGTTTAATGGGTATTGCTATGCAAAGGCCGTGGACTGGAGAGTCCTGCAGGATCCCGAGAGCAATATAGGAGGAGATCAGTGGTCACCAGCCACTGGGATGCTCCTCAGCACTGGTGCTGCATGCACTTATTCAATAGGCCCAATCCCCCAGGGTCCTCAAGGAGGCGCTCATGTGCAGGGCCTGGTTTCACCATTGCCTGCTTCTCATCCACTCAGTGGGGGCTGGGCTGGAAGCAGCCCAAGTCCCATGGTGGGTTGCAGCTCGCACTGTGGAGCGGGAGGGGTTCACCACTGGCTATCCCACAGCCTGAGGAAAGCAGCTAGAACCGAGGCTCCTGCAAACATCACATGTTGGCTGCCCATTGGGGGTGCTCATGCTGCATTTATATTTGGCCCCATTAAAACGCGTGTTTGCTTGTGCCCAGCTTACCAAGCCTTGCAGATGGCTCTGTATTAATGACCTATTCTCTTCACTGTTTACACCCCCTCAATCTTTGTGTCCTCCGCAAACTACAACAGCGACGATTTGGTTTTCTTCAGGTCACTGACAAAAATGTTAAAGCACAGGGCCAGGAACTGAACCCTGTGGGACCCCCAGGGGAACACACCCGCTAGATGATGATTCCCCATTTCCAGTTAGAGTTTGGGGTCCGTCAGTTATTCAGTTTTTATTTGATTTAATGTGGGCCAGGTTGACTTTTTGTATCATTTTCGTTTCTTAATCAAAATGTCGTTGCGGTACCAACAGGGCTGCTGACAGCAGGTTTGGGCCCTGGTGAAAATTTTTTTCAGGCCCCCCAGCAAGGGCGGTCCGGCTAAACAGGGCCAATGAAGCCAGGGAAGCCGGGCTCTGGGCCCCCTTCCGGACCGCCAGGCCTCGGTAAATTGTACCTGCTTCCCCACCTCGTCAGCCCTGGGTACCAAGTCAAATGCCTTACAGATCTCTAAATCTATTACATCCACACCATTGCTTTCATCAACCAAACTTGTAATCTCATCAAAAAAGATATCGTTAGTTTGACAGGATCTATTTTTCCTAATCACATATTGATTGACATTAATTATACACCTCTACCCCGATATAATGCGGTCCTCGGGAGCCAAAAAATCTCACCGCCTTATAGGTGAGACCATGTTATATCGGGTTCGGTCCGGCAGTGGGGCTCGGGCAGGGATTTAAAGGGCCTGGGGCTCCACACGAATTTGGATATAACACGGTAAAGCTGCAGAGCTTGGATGGCACTTTAAAGAGCCTGGGACTCCCCGCTGCTTTACTGTGTTATATCCGAATTTGTTTTATATCGGGTCGCGTTCTATCGGCGTAGAGGTGTATTACCCTCATTTAATTCATTATTGAGTCCCATGTTGGCTGCTCCATCATCTTGCCCAGGATCAGAGTCTGACTGACAGGCCTATAACTAGTTGGGTGTCCCATTTACCCTTTTAAAATATAGGCACAATGTTAACTTTCATTCAGTTGTCTGGAACTTTCCCAGCATTCCAAGACTTATTGAAAATCCACATTAATGGTCCAGAGTGCTCCTCAGACAGCACTTTTAAAACTTCTGAAGACAAGTAACCTGGACTGCTGATTTAAAAATATTTAGCTTTAATAACTTTCTCCTGAGTTACTGCTGGAATAGAGCAGTGGTTTTCAAATATTTGTATTGGTGACCCCTTTCACACAGCAAGTCTCTGAGTGCAACACCCTCACCTCCCCCTTATAAATTAAAAAAAACTTTTTGTGTATTTAACACTATTATAAATGCTGGAGGCTAAGTGGAGTTTGGGGGTGGAGGCTGACAGCTCGCGACCCCCTCCACCCTAAGTTTGAGAACCCCTGGAATAGAAAGTGTTTCTTCCTATGAAATGACTACACCATCTGACTTTTTCCCAAATAAAGACTAGAAATATTTATTGAACACTTTTGACTTTTCTGCATTATTACTGATAATTCTACCATTTCCATCTAGTAATGGACCAATGCCATTGTCAGGATATATTTGGAAAACTCCCTTTTGTCCTCACCTCTGCTGGCCATGGAGTTCTCTTTGCGTCCTTCTGCTTCCCTTATCCATTTGTTTACAATTCCTAGCTTCTGATTTATATTGATTACTATCAACATCTGGTCTTCCATTTGTTATATATATTTTATAGACACACACACACACACAGACACACACACACACACACTCTCTCACTCTACCTGCTTTGGCTTTTTCTGTAAGCCAGTATTACTTTTTAATCATTTCCTTCTTTCTCAATTATGGGATTGCGGCTGTTGGGGCATCTAGCAAAATGTTCTTAAACAGTTCCCAATTATCATTCACATTTTTCTGTTTAAATTCTCTCTCTGAATAGATTTGGCTCATAATTGTTATCAGCACCACGTATCTATATTATTAGTTTGAACTTTATTCTGTTTGCGCATAACACATGTATTGAAATCATGATCACTTGTATCTAAGCTATAACTATGTTTTAGGTCTTTGATCAATTCCTCCATATCTGTCAAGATGTAATTGAATATAGAACTCCCCTGGGTTGAATGTACAGTAACAATTTCTGAGATATGTAGATGGGTATGAATGGCAATAGATGGAGGGGTGTCTATTTGGATAGATTATAGTAGTGCCAGCTCTAATGTAATTGAGGTTGAATGTAGCTTTCTGTTTAAAGGTGGACTATTCTAAGCTCTCTAAAATTAGCCTGCTGGCTAAGTGTGTATTGCAATTTGCTGGACCTCATGTGGGTACTGGGTAGGGTTAGTGGTCCAAAGTTGGGGTTGTTTGAGCAAGAGATTTCTGAGATACATATCCCCTAAAAACTGCATTTTACAAAACCAACTTGTTCTAACTTCTAGTGCACAAACTCTGGCTCTGAATCCTCCCCAAAGAAGTTATGCAGGGTTATGTTAGGAACAGGGGCAGCTCTAGCTTTTTTTGCCACCCCAAGCACGGCAGTCAGGCAGCCTTCGGCGGCTTGCCTGAGGGAGATCCCCGGTAACTTGCCTGTGAGAGGTCCACAGGTAACTAGGCCACTCCATGAGTTCAGCCGCCTCAGTCTCCCTGCCACCTCTAGGGCTGTTCCCCTGCAGGAGCTGCGGGACCCCTGGATGGGGAGCAGCCATGCCAAGGGCATCCTGCGGTTCTGACCGTATATGTGGCAGTGCCACGCCCTGTCACCATGGTTGGTTGGATCCCACCTGCAGGAAGGCCGTGACGGGCACATCTGACCTGCGGGGATGTGGTGGCATCTGCTTTTGTCATCTGACCCCCGGGGGCAGCGCTGAGTCTGATGGCTGGAGTCCCTGCAGACTGCTTCCCAGGGCCTGGCAGCGCCTGACTCCAGAGCCGCCCAGCTCCTGCCAGCTGCCAGTTGCTCCCCAGTGAGGCCATATGTGGAGACCCCGGGGAGTGAGGAGTAGGAGCTCTGAGTGTGCCCAGCTGGCAAGGGGGGCGCCAGTCTGAGAGCTGCTGCGAAGTCTTTGCTGGGAAGTACAGCGCAGCTGTGCCATGAAAGCGCCTTTTCTTCCTTGCTCTCCTTTGTTGGTTTATTTGGGTGATCGGGTGGGAGCTGACAGCATCTGCCTCTGAAATCACGCCCTGATTAGTCATTACAGTGCCAGCCATTACCTGCAATTTCAGCTGTCACTGTGTCAAGCCCGCTGCTTCCGTGCCTCCAAAGCCATGTCCCCCCCACCCACCTCCCCCATTTCTTTCATGAATTTCACGCCAGGCGAGGGACCGGCAGCTCCTAGGAGGGATTTGTGTGTGGCGTTATTTGCCCTGAAGCCTGCCCTGTGATACACAGGCCCACTGGTGCCAGCAGAACAGCAACACCTGGCAGGCCTTGTTTGCACAGGGAGTCCACACTAGGACGTGAAAACACCATGGCGTGAGCACCCTAGGAAGGGAATGATTGCAGGGTCAGCCCCACTCTGGGGCTTACACAAGGAGTTTGGGGAAATATAAGGAGCAGCAAAAAGATACTTGGTTTCCTCAGGATCCTGTAGGTCCAGCCCCTGGAAGATGAAGGGAGTGTTTATGGCAGCCTGGATCCTGGTGTGGCTGAAAGCCAGCTAGTTCTGTCCCAGACTGAATTTGTTGGGGGAAGACCTACTCTGTTACATAGGAAAGGTAACCACTTGTGTTGGATGGTCTTGTTCTCGAGGTAGCCATTCTGTTTCCATTAACCTTACTCACTAGCTCATGGATCTTAATCTTCGTGGAGAAACATATGGGTGTTTTCACTGTAAATCTATCTCAGTGCTGCAATGTTACCTAGTAGCTGATTCTCAGTGGAGTCAAACGAACGTGTGAGAGCTGTCCTGCTGGACACAGACAACCTGGTCACTTCCAGGGGCTGGACCTACAGGGTGGAACACTTCAAAGGGTGCTCAGGAACTGGGATGCCCCCATTGTTAACCTGCAAGGCAACACGAGGGCTGGCAGAGCTCAGACAAGAGTACATGGATGGCTGGCAGGCTGGCGGGAGCAGGGAGCAGACACTCAGTTAAACACAAGCAAGTCTCCCTTGGATTAGAGGTAACAAGGTGACTCGATCCTGGGCACCCCGTGAGAGCATCCCATGCCCAGTTTGCTGTGAGATGTCGTGTGTTGGAGCATTACAAGGCGCCCTCTTGGAATCTACCTAGCTACAAAGCCCACAGGCTTCCCCCAGGCTATCTCAAGCTGCTGTCCTGCATAGCTCTGGCAGTTATCCCAGGTTCTGGCTAGAACATCAGTTGCAACAATGTCCAGCATCCCCCTTTTACTGTTCTCACCATGGCTTGCTTTTTATTTCCAGTTCAGAGGGACACAGATGCTCATGCAGACTCAAGCTGAGCCTGTTTGCATATCTAATGACCCCCAAGCCTTCCTGGATTGTCACATGGACTTTAAGCCTATATTCCTTGATCTAAAGGAGAACTCCTCTAGCTGCCAGCTGTAGCAGACTTTTATCCTCTTACATGGACTAGCCCCTAGAGGGCAATACACACCCACATGATCCTACTGGGACTTGCACAGGCTAAGACCATTAACTCTTTAGTTGCTGGAATGACAGTCTGCAAAGTGCATTCACAGTGCAAGCCAATCCCTGTTAGGGACAGCTCCTTGCCCCACCCTAGATTGTCCTGATTAGCTGTTGTGCTTGGCTGGAGGCTGAAACAAGGTTGATCTGATTTTTAGTGCCTAAGAAATAGCCCTCAGCTCTTCCAACCTCTGTCCTCCTGCCCCACCGCTCTGTGCCCCCTTCTCACAACTGTCTCTCTGTCCATGACTTAGGGAAACCCTTGCTGGCGATACCAAGCAGCACAGGAGGAGAGCCAGTGAGGGCCATGGGGTCTGTCTGTGTCCAGCAGCCAAAGTATCGAATTCCCCTTTGGATGGTGGGCCATGTAGCCGGCTCCTCACTTCATCCTTGGGGGCAGGGCCCACGTCCCCCTCAGATGGGAAGCAATGAGCTGCATTGTCAGAGTTGAGGATCGGGCATGTGGGGCCATCTAGAGTTTGGCTCTGGGCTGGAAAAGCCCCCAGTGGTTCAGGTGTGGCTGTGATCTTGAAGCCTTTTGTGACTGATGCCCAGTAATTGTGTCACCCAGCATGGAAATGTAGCCACCTCTGGGGTGGCACGTGGCATCCATTGGCTAGCACACTGCAGAGCGGCTCAGGGCTTTAGGGCAGGAAGTGAAGAAGCAACTCCTAACCATTTGATGCTCTGTGGATGGACATTAACAGCCCTGCTCATGTGAACGGTGCCACGCACGATGCCAGCCACATGCGGCCAAGACCACAGGTTAGTGCTTCTGGTTTAAAATGTTCCTCCTGGCACTCTGCCTACAATAAGCCAGGCTCCACCCTCCCCGCTGGCCTGCACTGACTCTGAGGGGCACAGATCTGTAGCTGAAACTGTGTGCCCCAGGTAAGAGGGAAATTGCTGTCTCCTCCGCCCAGGCAGAGCCAGCAAAGAGCTTGGCGGGGGCTGAGCAGGGCCCCAGGCTCCCTACAGGAGGAGGTTCTGACATAGCCAGGGCCCCCGAAACAGGGCAGGAGGCAGAGCATGGAGCTGTATGCTCCAGCCCACACTCCTCTTGTCATCTTTATGGGAGCTGGAGCCTCCACAGGCCTCAGTTCCAGCATGCTCCATCTTGCCTCATGTGGGTACTGCCCTATCCATGGATCTGGGTGCATGTGGGGGGCGCCTGGGCGGCAACGGGCTGGGTACTGTGGAGGGCTGGCAGGCCAGGTACTTGTGGGGGTGACTGGAGGCTAGCAGGCTGGGTACCTGTGGTGTGGCGGCTGGCAGGCTGGGCACCACTGGGGGCTTGGGGCTGGGTACCTGTGGGGGAGGTGAGGCTAGAGACAGGCTGGGTACTGATGTGGGTGGAGGGCTGGGTACATGTGGGGGTAGGTTGGGGCAGAGGGTCGGGTACCTGCAGGGGCAAGTGGGAGCTGACAGGCCCTGCACCCATGGGGGTGGGTTGGGGTGGAGGGCCAGGTATCCATGGGGGAGGCTTGGGGGAGGCTGGGTACTGGGTACCTGTGGGGGTGGGTTGGGGTTAGGGGCGGTTCTATGATTTTTGCCCCAAGCACGGCAGTCAGGTGGCTGGTCACGCGGATTCGGCGGTGTTTCTGTGGGTGATCTGCCAGTCTCGCGCCTTCAGCGTACCCACCGCTGAATTGGGACCAGCAGACCTCCCGCAGGCAGGCTGCTGAAGCCTGCCTGACTGCGACCCTCATGGCAACTGGCATGCCACCCCCCGTGGCTTGCCACCCCAGGCATGTGTTTGCTGTGCTGGTGCCTGGAGCCGACCCTGGTTGGGGTGGAGGGCTGGATATCCATGGGAGAGGCTAGGGGCACGCTGGGTACTGGTGCGGGTGGAGGGCTGGGTACCCGTGGGGGTGGGTTGGGGTGAAGAGCGGGGAATCCATCAGAGAAGCTTGGGGCAGGCTGAGTATTGGTTGGGGTGGAGGGCTGGGTACCCGGGGGGAGGCTAGAGGCAGGCTGGGTACTAGTGTGGGTGGAGGGCTGGGTATCCATGGGGGTGGGTTGGGGCAGAGGGTCAGGTACCTGTGGGGGCAAGTGGGGGCTGGCAGGCTGTGTACCCATGGGTGTGGGTTGGGTGGAGGGTTGGATACCCATGGGGGAAGGTTGGGGTCGAGGGCTGGGTTCCTGTGAGCATGGCTGGGGACTGGCAAGCTGGATACTGGTGGGTATGGAGGGCTGAATACCTGTGGGGGTGGGTTGGGGTGAAGGGCTGGGTACTAGGGTTGCCAACTTTCTAATTGCACAAAACCAAACACCCCTGACAAGCCCCATCCCTGAGGCCTGGCCCCCGGCTTGCTCCATTCCCGCCCCCTGTTGCTTATTCTCCCCCACTCTCACTCACTTTCAGTGGGCTGAAGCAGGGGGTTGGGGTGCGGGAGGGGGGTGAGGGCTCTGGCTGGGGGTGCAGGCTCTGGAGTTACACCAAGGATGAGGGGGTTGGGTGCAGGAGAGAACTCCAGGATGGGGCATGGGGTTTGGGTGCGGGGGGGCTATAGGTTCTGGGCTGGGGGTGTGGGCTCCAGGTGGGGCCAGAAATGAAGGGTTCAGGGTGTGGGAGAGGGCTGGGGCATGGGGTTGGAGTGCAGGGGTGTGAGGGCTCTGGTTGAGGGTGTGGGTTCTGGGGTGGGGCTGGGGATGATGGGTTTGAGGTGCAGGAAAGGGCTGCGAACTGGGGCAGGGGTGTTGAGGTGCAGGGAGGGGAGTTGTGTGGTGCAGGCTCCAGGAGGAAATTGGGGTATAGATACCTGTGGGGGTGGCTTGGGTGCTGGCATGTGGGGTACCCGTGGGGGTGGGTTGGAGTGGAAGGCTGGGTACCCATGGGCATGACTAGGGGCTGGCAGGCTGGTGACTGGTGGAGGTGGATGGGATCTGGAACTATGTCCCATCTTGGCCTTCCTCTCCTTTGTCATGCTGGGTTGTGGAGGAAGTGCTAGGCTAGGGGATGAGGGCACAGTGCTAGGAAGGGGATGAGGGCACCCATGTCTCTCCGAGGCTTGGCCTGCTGGCAGGGAGCCATTCCCCTCCCTACCCCACGGGTGTCCTGCTCTGGGCATGGGCAGAACCGACACTCCTGCACATGCTTTGCGGGACTCCCATGTTGCATCCCCCTGCTCTGGCTAAGGGTGATGTTCCTGGGCCAGAGCCAGCCACGAGCAGCTGGCACTGGGAGTGAGTGGCCGTCACTACGTGGAAAGGCATCTGGCTTCATGGGGAAAAACTGCAGCTTTTCTGCTGTGCTGCCAGTTGTGTGTGCCAGTCTGGGGCTCTCCAGGCAGGCCATGGTATGGCATGCCCAGTATAGGGCAGCTGTGGTGGAATGGCTCCAAGGGGGCGCGCACACATGCCTCTGAGACTGGGCCTTGGACTTCAGCTTTCCCTATCTCTCTCTGAGGCTGGCTGCAGAGACTGCAGCCCAGGCAGACCCCTGCAGGAGGCCTGTACCGGACCCTTTGGAACACCAAGCACCAGGCACGAGTCACAGCAACCTGGGCAGGTTGATTGCCACCTGGCTACAGGATCCAACAATCTTGAGCGTGAGAGGCAGAAGTTACCCTATAATCCACCCTGCTCAAACCAGGGCTGTGATGTGCCAGCCAGGTTGTGACAGACTCCAGCTCTTGCGCTCTCGCCCTGTCTCCCCCTTGTCTTCTAGCTCCGGGCTCCTGAGGCCCTTAAAAAACCACCCAGCTCCACTCACCTGATGCCTTGTTCCCCTGTTCTGGTCCCAAGACCCTCCCATCCAGGATTGTTCAGCCCCTGTCTTGCTGGAACCTCTTGTGGATTTGGGTTGGTTTGTGCCAGTTCTTTAATCAGAGCCAGCTCCAGCTTTTTTGCCGCCTCAAGTAGCGTAGAAAAAAAGATAAAGCCGCGATCTATGGCACTTCAGTGGCTGCTGTACCGTGCCGCTTCATTCTTTGGCAGGAATTCAGTGGCCGGTCCCTCCGAGAGGAACTGAGGGTCCCGCCGCCGAATTGCTGCCGAAGATCTTCTTTCCATTGGCTGCCCCAAGCACCTGCTTCCTGCACGGGTGCCTGGAGCCGGTCCTGTCTTTAATGACTCTATTCATGCCCCCGCCCCCCAACAGTGAGATGACACCCCCCACCTCGTGCTATTCCAGGAGCTGTAGTAATCCTTTTGTACCCATTGGGTAGCAATGCCATGTACAGAGGGAAACTGAGAGAGGCCCTAGCATTCATAAAAATATTCTCGAAACTTCTCACTTCGTCACAACTCTCCCCTATTTAACCAGGGACCTGGGGAAGTTCGACCCCGCCCAATTATTAGTCACAGACAGGCCTGCTGACTGGGAGGGAGGGAAAAGGGGGCAATTGCAGGGCCTGGGTGATGTAAAAGGGCCTGGGGGACCCCAGTCACTGCTGGCATTGCAGTGCAGCAAGGCTAAGGCAGGCTTCCTGTCTGTCCTCACACTGCACCACTTCCAGAAGTAGCTGGAATGGCCCTACAGCCCCTGGGTGAAGGGGAAATGTGGTCTCTGTGCACTGCCCCCGCCCCGAGTGCTGAGTCTGCAGCTCCTATTGGCTGGGAACTGCAGCCAATGGGAGCTGTTGGGCGGTGCCTGCAGGCAGTGGCTTGTGGAAACCCTCTCCTGCACCCCAACCCCTTACCCCAGCCTAGAGCCTGCACCCCACACCCCTTCTTGCATCTAAACTCCCTCCCAGAACCTGACCCCTCCCCCCACACCCAAACTCCCTCTCAGAGCCTGCACCCCACACCCCCTCCCATACCCCAACCCCTGCCCCAGCCTGGTGAAAGTGAGTGAATGTGGGGAGAGCGAGCGACAGAGGGATAGGGGATAGAGTGAGCAGGGGATGGGGCCTTGGAGAAGGGGTGGGACAGGGCCATGGCCTCAGGGAAGGGGTGGGGCAAGAGTCTTTGGGTTTGCACAATTAGAGAGTTGGCAACCCTACCGGACGGGCATGTGGAAGCCCTGGCCATGCTGGAAGAGCGTGCCCAGCAGTGCAGCCGGCAGCAAGCTGGGCACCAGCCAGCGCAGGTGCAGCACCACCCAAATGTCAGACGGACTGTGTCCACATGGGCGTGGCTTGTGCATGTGTGTGGGTCCATCGACTGTTCTGCCCTGGGTCCTGGAATTGCTGTCAGTGGGCCTGGCCACAGATGCCACAGCCTGTTTCCCATCCCTGGGTAGTTGGCCTACAAGGCACTTCTAAGCTTCTTCCAGCACAGCTTCTAATCAACTACACTTACAGTTTCCAGTGTAGCCAGGGACAGGTCAAGCAATGAACCGGCCCCTTGTGCCACCAACAGGGATTAACCCAAAGGGCAGGGGCATGGCTGCATCAGAGTAGAGGAGCGAGCAAAGGGGTCATTTGGCTCAGGACTTGAAAATCTCCCAGCCGTTCAGCTGCTTCTGAGAGCCTCCCCCAGGCTTTCTGATCTCTCTAGCTGGGCCAGGGACATGCTGAGATTGGATTTCTGCCTATCTGCACTGGTCTGACCACATCTGGGATGGGCTGGGGCTGCAGCTAGTGACCTGAGAATGTCAAGATGTGTTCAGACCCAAACTGACGCTTCCCCTGAGCCTGTGTCAATGCCCTGCCACCTTGTCCCTGGGGCTTGGCCCGGTGGCTACTTCTCAGTCCCCATGCCCTTGCCCTATCTCCCTTCTGCCTATGGGGTCGGCATGCATGCCTTGCTCCTGCCAGCCGCTGCCGCCTGCTGCACTGCAGTGTGAGAGGTGGTGTGACATCGTGGCCCACTCACTCACAGCCCCCGAGGGCAGCAAGGTGGCAGCCACAGGCAGGGCTGAGGCAGCCGGCCACCGCTAGGCCAGTCCCACAGGCAGGAGAAGGAGATCAGAGACCACCGCATGTGGGTACTGTCGGCTTGCGGGGCTCTAGCAGCAGGGAACACACATTGAACTTGCACTAACCCACTCGGGCAGAGCTTTGCCCCCCTCTAGTGGCTGCACCTTGTATGAGGTGTGTAAGTCTGTTACAGCCTTGGAGGATGCAATGGGTCAGACCATAGAGTTCCCCAGGTGACTTCGGGGCCCATGGCTGTCTCTAAGTCTGTTTGCCTGAGTAACTTGCAGATTCTGGTGTCTGGCGGCTTACCCCTGCAGAGGGGGCCTCACCATGAGCTGTCAGGACATTTCTCTTAACCCCCCTGCTGAGCAGAGTGAAATCGACACACTCTGTGGGGAGTCACCATGGAGATGCTCATCACGAGAGACAGACCGCTCCCCCTGCTAAACCGTCCACCTCGCTGGAGCTTGTCCTTCTGGGATCCTGCTCACCTTGTCTTCTACTCCATCAGTGCATCCATCCTGGTACACATCTGACCATCTCCAGACCTTTTGAACAGTTCCTAGCTACAGCACAGCTCTTTCTTTCTTTCCTTCCTCCGTCTCTCCATCCCCACGTGTTTGGCAGCTCACCTGTACTGCTGTGCTCTGCAATCTGAGCTGTAAGTGAACAATGGCACTTTGTGAAGGTAAATTTATTCCAAAGCCAGAAGAAAAGCAAGTGTGCAAATGGTGCTCCCCTTTGTTCTCCGAAAGGCTCTTGTTAACTAGGAGATTTTTAACTAGGGTGCCGTTGTCCTGCGGTCAATAAGTAACTCTGCAGTGCTGGAGAAATCCTTATTACCTCCGTCTCCCAATGCAGTCATAAGGGCCACAGCAACCAGGAGCACATGGCATAACTGGGGGCAGGTTCTCTCCAGGGAAATGGATTTGCCTTTAAACAAAGGATTTTTCTTCTTTCACGTGGCTCTGCCAACGCCCCTTGATCCCAACATGCAGCCCCTGCCATTTCTCCCCTCCGCCCCCAGATCGGTGGATTCCATTCAATCCTGACCCACAGCTCCCTGCCCCATCCTGCCTCCACCTCTGCTGATGCCCCTCCATCCCGACCCAAACCCCCCTGCTATCCAATGTGCTGGAATTCTACTAATGCGCCTCACAATTAACAGTCATGTATTTTGGCAGCAATTTCACGTATGGGAGCCTTCCCGGGGAAAGAGCAGAAGGGGGAAGGGTCAGCATGGAGGGGGCTTGGCAGAGCTGTGTGAGCATCCTGGACTTCCAGAGCAGAGGCTGCTGAGGTGCATTGGTAGAACAGAAAAAACAGGCTTGCTGCTGGTACAGATTCTTGGCTGGAATTTTCAAGGCACAGCTCAGAGGAAGCTCACGGTGTGGCAGGCCTCGTGGCTGTTGGCACGGCACTGCTGTGAAGAAGCTCATGGTGCTGCGGGCCTGGCAGCCATTGGCAGAGCACTATTGGGAGGAAGCTCACGGCATGGCAGGCCTGGTAGCTGTCAATAGGGCACTGCCGCGAGGAAGCTCACGGTGCTGCAAGCCTCTTGGCTGTTGGCATGGCACAACCGCGAGGAAGCTCACGGGGCTTTGGGCCTGGCGGCCATCGGCAGAACACTGCTGCGAGGAAGCTCACAGTGCGGCGGGCCTGGCGGCCGTCCGCAGGGCACTGTCATGGCAAAGCTGCAGCCCCAGCTAGTTAAATTGTTGTCATATTT
This sequence comes from Gopherus flavomarginatus, assembly GCF_025201925.1. NCBI lineage: Eukaryota > Metazoa > Chordata > Testudines > Testudinidae > Gopherus > Gopherus flavomarginatus. The sequence goes on along the minus strand of NC_066622.1, from coordinate 50,118,718 downwards.
GAAGCTTCCTGCTTTGCCTGCCCCATTCTGCAGGTTGAATTCCTCTCCTGCCTCCCCCAGCAAGGAGGTCTGAGCCCAGCCCGGCATGCGGTGAGGCTGTGTGTCACATGCCCAGTGTATGCCTGCTTGTCCCGTGCCCCTGCACTGGGTGAGAGTAGGGGTAGTATGTCTGCAGGGCTGGGTGTGGGCTGAGGGCAGAGACTTTTCCTGAACCAAAGGGGAAAGGGGAGGGAAGGAGTGGAGATGGTGTGGTGGGGAGAAGGAGCAGATAGGGAGAGGCTGGGGACTAAGGCAGAAAGGTCTGTGATCATTAGAGCGTGCTCCCTGGATGAGTCTGGAAACGAGCTGTGATTCTAGCTGGGAAAGGCCGGTTGCCTGCCATGTAATGGTAGAGGTGGGCAACGCTTTTGGTCAAAATGTTTGTAGGTTTCCGATTTGGCACCTTGGAAACATTGCCTGCATGGGCATTGATTTCACTGAATGTGGCAGCTCAAAAAGCCAGAATGTAAGCGGGGGATTTGTCCTGCTGAGGTGGAGGGGGGGTGTCTCTCTGTCCACAGGACCTCGGCCAAACTGAGTACTGACAAGGACTGAGTCACGCCTCATGATTCACTTCACCCTGGTACCTCCCCATCCAGCCTGCATGAGCCTGCCTCCCACCATGCAGGGAAGACTGAGCCAGGGCTGGCCCACAACATTTTGGCACCTAAGGCGGGGAGCTCAAATGACACCTCCACACCCCCTCGCTTGGGCCAACACTTTAAAAGGTCTCAATTCTGCCTTCTTCCTGTTCTACTCCTCTCATGATTCTACTCTACTACCTACCCCAATAAAGGAGAACTAACAACTTAAAATCCCTTGTTCAAAAATTTTAAGTAACACTTAACTTTCAAATGCCTGAACAGCAAAAGTAACTTTTCTTGCCTGCATAGTGAACACTGGCATTTTTATCTGTTTGAATAATCAAAGTGGTGCTTTCCATGCCTTCTTGGTTGCAAAGGTTTGAATTGCTTCCTTCTGAAGGTCCACAGTCTGGGCCAGCTCATGCTCTGTTGAAATGGTTGCAAGGCTGACCAGCCTCTCCTGTGTCATTGTGGAGCGTAGATGTGTTTTTATTAACTTCAGCTTGGAGAAGCTGCGTTCTCCACTGGCAACTGTTACAGGAAGTGTTAGAAGTATGCACAGAGCAACAAAAACATTTGGAAAGAGAGTGATCATCTTATTTGTGCACATATATTCCAGAACAGCCTTTGGAGTTGATCCTGCTGAAATGTATCTTGAAAGAGCTTTCAGTTCATCACCTAAATCACTTGCATCAATATCTCGCATGTCATCATGTGTCAACACTGTCTCTAGTGCCCTGCATTGCTAGTGTAGGTCTTCTTCAGGTATAGTGAGGAGTTTTGGAATATCATACAACATCCCAAATATACTGCTGTGTTCCTTGAGCTGCATGAAACGTTCTTCAACTGACTGTATTGCACAATCTAGCACCTAGTTAAAGAATTCAACTTTGAGTTGTTGTTTGGGGTCTCTTATGGGGTTATCCCATGCCTCGTAATCAAAATGTCTTCTTCTGTGACTCTTGTATTCTTGAATGGGTGGGAAAATAGCTTCAGTGTGAAGTTCCTCTGCCAACTTCTGTGCACTCTTCAGAACTGTGATTCATCTCTGACCAAAAGTATTGCCAAGCGTAAAATGAACAAAGGCATTGTCAAGGTTAGGCTTCAAACTTCCGCTTTGCAAAGGTAAAAAGGGCACACTTTGCAGAGGTAAAAAGGGCAAGCTTTGCCAAAGTAAGCTAAGACTTGTGGTCAAAACGCGCTGCAAACAGATAACACATTCTAACTCCTATAAAGCGAGATAAGTTGTGCTTGTCTAACCCACAATTAAAACAATTGTCTACAAGAAAACAAGTAAGTATATATTATATGGTCAAAGTGACACAAGGAGATAAGTAAGCATAAATTATAGAACCAAGGCAACAATGCTAACCACATTAAATATTTGGCTGACCCTAATTGGTCAGTCTGTTTTAAGACACAGCCGACAGATCAGATAAAAAGTATGAAGGCACAGGACTGTGTGTGTGTTTTGGTCATAAGGGAAACCTGACCCACACCCTCTGAACTGAAGGGACATGCACTTTGCAACCATCTCTACCTGGCCAGTGTGGAAAACGGCCAACAGAAAGGTAACGTATTTTCAGGCGAATGCAGGGTAAGGTTATGGTGTAAAAAATTCTGATTGCTCGAGCAGAATTGATATCAAGTTGTATCGATACTATAGTGTTAAGATAGTAAGTAGCTAATAAATAATAATTTTACATGCACTCTATACTAGTATTCAGAATAGTAGTAAATAGCTAATGAATGATAACTTTACACGTGCCTGTGCTTGTCTTCAGTATAACTTGCCATTTATATTAATCCTTATTCAGTGCTGGTCTTTAATCTTGCTTTTCTTATTTTGTCTGTGTTGCCTTTATAGTCGAAAGGCATTAAAAACCTTTTTTGAGGAATAATCAATAGTTTTAACTTTTCTTATATGGGCACTACTCAGCCTCATTACATCCGTGTTGTGTGGTGGGAAGTAGTGATCACCCAGGGCCCAATTAGGGTCCTGACGCGTACCTCCTTCTTTTATCTCCGCAAGAACATTTTGAAATCCCTCATCTGACTGGTAAGATTGTAAGTGTGACTTTGCTTTGTCCAGTTGTTCCATTGCTCCAGATATATCAAGGTCAATACCTTGGAGTCTCTTGCTTACAACATTTATTTCAAACTGTCATAAACAGATTGTTAAGGGTTAATGTCTCTTGTACCTGTAAAGGGTTACAAGCAGGGAACCGGACACCTGACCAGAAAACCAATCAGAAGACAAGATACTTTTAAATTTGGGCGGAGGGAAGCTTTTGTGTGTGTTCTTTGTCCGTTGTGGTCTCTTCTCTCGGAGGGTCTGAGATAGACCAGACATTACTGCAGGTTCTCTAAGTTTCTTTCTAATAGTAAGTAAAAACAGGCGGTTTAGGTTTTTGGTTGTTTTTACTCTATTTGCAATTGTGGATCTGGTTGGTTAACTTTTATATGTGTAGTTGCTGGGAATATTCTGATTTGTATTGGTACTGGGGGGAAAGTCTCTTTCTGGTGTCTGTAAGCTATAGGACCCTGTAATATTTACATCTTGAAGTTACAGAGATAATTCTTTATTTTTTTCCTTCCTTTTATTAAAAGATTTCTTTTTTTTTAGAGAACCTGATTGATTTTTCCCCCCTTGTTTCCCTTGTGTTATTCCAGGGAATTGGGATAACTCACCAGGATGCGGGGGGGAGACGGGAGGGGGAGAGATAGAATCCCTCTTTGTTTTCCTTGAATCTGTTTGCCTCTTTGTGGAAGGGAAAGGAGATGCTTCTCTGTATGGTGATTTAGAGGTTAGATCAGTATCTCTCAGGATAGCCCAGGGAGGGAAATTCTGAGAGGGGGAAAGGTGGGGGGAATGGTTTATTTCTCCTTGTTTTAAGAACTCAAGGGATCTGGGTTCTTGGGGTCCCCAGGGAAGGTTGGGGAGGTCAGAGTGCCCCAAAACACTATATTTTTGGGTGGTGGCAGTGCTATAAACCGTTTGTCATGCCACAACACTAAGTCACACAGAAATTTGAAGTTATGTATGTTTCTGGTGATTCCATTTCCCTCTGCCACTGTTCTCCCACGAACAGTTCCTGTCATAGCATTATCCTCCATAATGGCAACTATGGCATTATCTGTCTTCCCAATTTGGTGTTTGATAGGCTTTATCACCTCCACTCGGCTTTCCTATTGTGTGGTACTCAGTGGTTTCAGTGTCAGAGAGGATGTTCCCAGATGTTGCTTCAAAATTTGCCACTGATGAGTTGATGCAGAAAAAAATACATAGATGCTTTGAATTACATTAAAAAATTCAGCAGCGTCACTAGAAGCTGATGCTGCATCACTGACTGCCAAGTTCAATGAATGAAAACTGCATGGGACAAAAAAAGCTCAAGGGTTTAACCCTTGGATCTGTGTCTGTACTTCTCTGTTCTTTCCATTATTGTTGCTCAGACCTCTCATATCCGCTCTCGCAATTCCTGTATCTTCCAGCTTTTTAAGAAGCACATTTGTCATACCAGTTCCTGTAGTATCATCAATGTCAATAAATTCTAGAAAATGATCTCTGACAGTCACCATTGTAGGGACATTTTCACTAGGTTCTGTTGCTGTTACAAAATTCACCATTAAAGTAATTTGTTCTGTATGGCTGATGTCAGGTGTGCAGTCCAGAATAACAGAGTAATATCTTGCTGACTTCAGATCTGCCACAATCTTCTGTTTGACTTTTGTTGCCAGTAACTGTATGATCTCATTTTGAATAGTTTTTCCAAGGAAGTGGTGTGTGTACATTTCTTGGGTGCAGCAAAGAGTCCTGTGGTACCTTATAGACTAACAGACGTTTTGGAGCATGAGCTTTCGTGGGTGAATACCCACTTCATCAGATTCTTGGGTGGTGACTCTTCTTAGATGCTCCTGTAGTACAGCATCAAACTCAGCCATCTGCGCCACAATTTTAAGAAAATTTCCATTGTTTGGCACATACAGCTGATCTGAACTGCCAAGCAGTGCTAGGTTTTGGGTAGCAAGCATTCTCACAATGGCAATGAGCCTTTTCAGGACATTTTGCCAGTAAAGAGACTCTGATGCAATCTTCTCTTGATGCTGGTCAGCTATGGTGGCCTTTAACCTTAGTCTCATCTCAAGCTCTTTCCACCTATGGAATGCTCTCTGATGACTTGCTGCCTTCTCATGGCATGCCAGATTTCTAACCAGATTTTTCCAGTCCTTTGTTCCTGTAGAACCCAATGTGGCTGGAACATTAGACTGGAAGAGATTGCAACAAAAACAGTTATGCAGCATTCTGGGTTTTTTCGTACACAACCCCTGGTCTCCACTTTGTCATCATTGGGAATTTCTCTCCAGTAATGCATTGGATGGAAACTTCTATATTCATTGTCTTTGGGGAACATGAAGTTTTTCACTTGCTGTGGCCCATGCAGTACAAGGAAATCCCTCAGGCTACTGCTCAAGTGCGTCCACAGTCCTGGATCATCTAGACTTAGAGGAACTAAACTCTGCAGCAGCTGTTTCTTGCGCCTCCACCACACTCTTCTCTGATCTACACTTTTCTTCAGGAATGTGCATGGTTACATCCATTTGAAATGGAGATATGGATGCTGCAGTAGCTGCCAGGTCACCTGCACTCTGACTAACTGAAAGATCAGGCAACTCCTCACCACTCACATCCTCATCAGGGCTGGAAAGCTCACCATGAACATCTGTGTCTATGTTTCTCAGGAGATCTCCTTCCTGCTTAGATAGAAAAGTTTCCTTTGCTTCTTTTTTTTTCTGAATGCTGCCCCAGAGGGGCATTTTTCTTCTTTCACTCATGACTGCTGTTCTGTGCCAGCTATAGTGGCTCTCAACACTCAGTTGAAGGGGACAAATTAGCAGGCTGGTAGCAGGGCCTGAGTGAGGGAAGATACCAGCATCTTAAGGGCCTAACTGGCTCCTGCTACTTCAGCTGACTGCCTGTTCTCCTCCAGTGGGTCCAGGAAAGCAGCAGGAAACGTGAAGCTCCCTGAGAAACTGGTGTTAATCAGTCCAGGCTCCTGGAGGTGCTAGAGAGGTACATAAGAGGCTCCTCCTGCTCTTTCTACCTGCAGTTCCTGCTGCTTTCTGTTATTCCTTCTCATCTGCCTGTTATGTCTCTTGTGCCCTCTTTCCTCAGCACAGCACTCCACCATCTCTGTGCATCTAGAGCAGAGAGAATACATGCAGCAGCAGCAGACACAATTTTCTACACTTTGGGTCCTAGTGGTGTCCCCCCACAGTCTGGCACCTGAGGTGGCCACCTCAGTTCACCTTATGGTAAGGCCAGCCCTGGACTGAGCCCAGGGACTCAAGGATCATGAAGCAGGTCCTCAAGGAATCAATTCTGAAGCACTTAGAGGAGAGGAAAGCGATCAGGAACAGTCAGCATGGATTCACCAAGGACAAGTCATGCCTAACTAACCTAATTGCCTTCTATGACGAGATAACTGGCTCTGTGGATGAGGGGAAAGCAGTGGATATGTTATTCCTTGACTTTAGCAAAGCTTTTGAAATGGTCTCCCACAGTATTCTTGCCAGCAAGTTAAGTATGGTCTGGATCATTGGACTATAAGATGGGTAGAAAGCTGGCTAGATCATCGGGCTCAACGGGTAGTGATCAATGGCTCCACGTCTAGTTGGCAGCTGGTTTCAAGTGGAGTGCCCCAAGGGTTGGTCCTGGGGGTGATTTTGTTCAATATCTTCATTAATGATCTGGAGAATTGTGTGGATTGCACCCTCAGCAAATTTGCAGATGACTCTAAACTGGGAGGAGTGCTAGATACGCTGGAGGGTAGAGATAGCATACCTATGGACCTAGACAAATTAGAGGACTGGGTCAAAAGAAACCTGATGAGGTTCAACAAGGACAAGTGCAGAGTCCTGCACTTAGGACGGAAGAATCCCATTCACTGTGACAGAGTAGGGACCGAATGGCTAGGAAGCACTTCTGCAGAAAAGGACCTAGGGGTTACAGTGGACGAGAAGCTGGATATGAGTCAACAGTGTGCCCTTGCTGCCAAGAAGGCTAACAGCATTTTGGGCTGTATAAGTAGGGGCATTGCCAGCAGATCGAGGGATGTGATCATTCCCCTCTATTCGACGTTGGTGAGGCCTCATCTGGAGTATTGTGTCCAGTTTTGGGCCCCACACTACAAGAAGGATGTGTAAAAATTGGAAAGAGTCCAGCAGAAGGTAACAAAAATGATAAGGGGGCTGGAGCACATGACTTATGAGGAGAGGCTGAGGGAACTGGATTGTTTAGTCTGCAGAAGAGAAGAATGAGGGGGGATTTGATAGCTGCTTTTAACTACCTGAAAGGGGGTTTCAAAGAGGATGGATCTAGACTGTACTCATTGGTACCTGATGACAGAACAAGGAGTAATGGTCTCAAGCTGCAATGGGGGAGGTTTAGGTTGAATATTAGGAAAAACTTTTTCACTCAGAGAGTGGCGAAGCACTGGAATGGGTTACTTAGGGAGGTGGTGGAATCTCCTTCCTTAGAGGTTTTGAAGGTCAGGCTGGACAAAGGTTTTGAAGGTCAGGCTGGGATGATTTAGTTGGGAATTGGTCCTGCTTTGAGCGGGGGGTTGGACTAGATGTTCTCCTGAGGTCCCTTCTATCATAGCATTCCCTCTCAGATCTGAACCTTAGAGTTCAGAAAATGAGATACTAGCACCTGAATCCTCTAAGCTTAATTACCAGCTTAGATCTGATAGCACTGCCCCCACCCAAAAATATAGTGTTTTGGGGCACTCTGACCTCCCCAACCTTCCCTGGGGACCCAAAGAACCCAGATCCCTTGGGTTCTTAAAACAAGGAGAAATAAACCATTCCTCCACCTTTCCCCCTCCCAGAATTTCCCTCCCTGGGCTATCCTGAGAGATACTGATCCAGCCTCTTAAATCACCATACAGAGAAGCATCTCCCTTCCCTTCCACAAAGAGGCAAACAGATCCAAGGAAAACAGAGAGAGATTCTGTCTCTCCCACCTCCGGTCTCCCCCACCCGTCCTGGTGAGTATCCCAATCCTCTGCAATAAAACAGGGGAAACAAAAAAAAAATCAATCAGTTTCTCTAAAAAGAAATCTTTTAATAAAAGAAAGGAAAAAGTAAAGAATTATCTCTGTAACTTCAAGATGTAAATATTACAGGGTCCTATAGCTTACAGACACCAGAAAGAGACTTTCCCCCCAGTACCAATACAAATCAGAATATTCCCAGCAACTACACATATAAAAGTTAACCAGCCAGATCCACAATTGCAAATAGAGTAAAACAATCAAAAAGCCTAAACAGCCTGTTTTTACTTACTATTTGAAAAGAAACTTAGAGAGCCTGTAGTAATGTCTGGTCTCTCTCAGACCCTCCGAGAGAAGAACCACACAACGGACAAAGAACACACACAAAAAACTTCCCTCCACCCAAATTTAAAAATATCTTGTCTTCTGATTGGTCTTCTGGTCAGGTGTCCGGTTCCCTGCTTGTAACCCTTTACAGGTACAAGAGACATTAACCCTTAACAAACTGTTTATGACACCTTCCAACCCTGATATTCTATGATTCTATGGCTCACAGGGGTTCACCTCAGTTTCTTCGTGGGCAACGCTATGGCAGGACACTCCGAACTCACTTGTCACCCTTGTAGCCCAGAATCACTGCAATTTACTTACACACACAGACAATTGCTTTACACCAGAATTGTGTCTTTGGGGGCCAAAGAGCCTTCGTAGCACCAGCCTGGTGAGGACCTGGCTGGAGTGAGGTTCCATGCAGCAGTCTCACCAGTGCAATAAACTTCACAGCTACAAGTCTGAAGTCATCTTCCTGGGCCTGCATGTGCTGCTGGGATGACACTGCCCAGGATGGACTTGAGCTCTGTGACACAGAACCTGTTCAGCACCTGCAGTTCTGGTCTCCTGAATGGCCATGTGCCCCTTTGTGTCTGGCACTCAATGCCCACTCTAGCTTCTTTGGGAAGGGGCCGTCTCTCCCTAGCACAGCACATACAATGCTGCTGTCAGAGCAGGGGCTTCAGCCCGCTAACATCACTCTGATGCTCACACCCCAGCTGTCACCCTGCTGACCAGTGCTCAGCCGCCCACTCCCCATGCAGCTTCCTTCCTGACCTTGTCCTGCTGCCCCTCACTGCTGGGGGCAGGCGGACTGTCCCGTGGAGGAGCTGTGGCCACACCCATCATAAACTGAGGCAAGGCAGGTCAGAGCCAAGCTTGGATGGGAGCTGGAATCAGGAGCCAGGAGCAGAGTTGTGCCTATACACAAATGCAAGAAGCCTGGGAAACAAGCAGGGAGAACAGGAAGTCCTGGCACAGTCAAGGAACTGTGATGTGATTGGAATAACAGAGACTTGGTGGGATAACTCACATGACTGGAGTACTGTCATGGATGGATATAAACTGTTCAGGAAGGACAAGCAGGGCAGAAAAGTTGGGGAAGTTGCACTGTATGTAAGAGAGCAGTATGACTGCTCAGAGCCCTGGTATGAAACTGCAGAAAAACCTGAGAGTCTCTGGATTAAGTTTAGAAGTGTGAGCAATAAGGGTGATGTTGTTGTGAGAGTCTGCTATAGACCACCAGACCAGGAGGATGAGGTGGAGGATGCTTTCTTCTGGCAACTAACAGAAGTTACTAGATCGCAGGCCCTGGGTCTCAAGGGAGACTTTAATCACCCTGATATCTGCTGGGAGAGCAATACAGTGGTGCACAGACAATCCAAGAAATTTTTGGGAAGTGTAGGGGACAATTTCCTGGTGCAAGTGCTTTAGGAACCATGAGGCAGAGCTCTTCTAGATCTGCTGCTCACAACCCAGGAAGAATTAGTAGGGGAAGCAAAAGTGAATGGGAACCTGGGAGACAGTGACCATGAGATGGTCAAGGTCAGGATCCTGACACAAGGAAGAAAGGAGAGCAGCAGAATAGGGACCCTGGACTTCAGAAAAGCAGACTTTGACTCCCTCAGGGAACTGATGGGCAGGATCCCCTGGGAAAATAACATGAGGGGGCAAGTAGTCCAGGACAGCTGGCTGTATTTTAAAGAATCCTTACTGAGGTTTCAGGAACAAACCATCCAGATATGTAGAAAGAATATGGCAGGCAACCAGCTTGGCTTAACAGTGAAATCCTTGCGGATCTTAAACACAAAAAAGAAGCTTACAAGAACTGGAAGATTGGACAAATGACCAGGAAAGAATATAAAATATTTCTCAGGCATGCAGGAGTGAAACCAGGAAGGCCAAATCCCACTTGGAATTGCAGCTAGCAAGAGATGTTAAGAGTAACAAGAAGGGTTTCTTCAGGTATGTTAGCAACAAGAAGAAAGTCAAGGAAACTGTGGGCCCCTTACTGAATGAGGGAGGCAACCTAGTGACAGAGGATGTGGAAAAAGCTCAAGTATTCAATGCTTTTTTTGCCTCTGTCTTCATGAACAAGGTCAGCTCCCAGACTTCTGCACTGGGCAGCACAGTATGAGGAGGAAGTGACCAGCCCTCTGTGGAGATAGAAGTGGTTCAGGACTATTTAGACGAGCACAAGTCCATGGGGCCGGATGCACTGCATCCGAGGGTGCTAAAGGAGTTGGTGGATGTGATTGCAGAGCCATTGGCCATTATCTTTGAAAACTCATGCCAATTGGGAGAGGTCTCGTATAACTGGAAAAAGGCTACTGTAGTGCCCATCTTTAAAAAATGGAAGAAGGAGGATCCGGGGAACTACAGGCAGTCAGCCTCACCTCAGTCCATGGAAAAATCATGGAGCAGGTCCTCAAGGAATCAATTCTGAAGCACTTAGAGGAGAGGAAAGTGATCAGGAACAGTCAGCATGGATTCACCAAGGGCAAGTCATGCCTGACTAAGCTAATTGCCTTCTTTGACGAGATAACTGGCTCTGTGGATGAGAAGAAAGCAGTGCACGTATTATTTCTTGACTTAAGCAAAGTTTTTGATACGGTCTCCCACAGTATTCTTGCCAGCAAGTTAAAGAAGTATGGGATGGATGAATGGATTATAAGGTGGATAGAAAGCTGGCTAGATCATCAGGATCAACGGTTAGTGATCAATGGCTCCATGTCTAGTTGGCAGCCTGTATCAAGCGGAGTGCCCCAAGGGTCGGTCCGGGAGCCGGTTTTGTTCAATATCTTCATTAATGATCTGGAGGATGGCGTGGACTGCACCCTCAGCATGTTTGCAGATGACACTAAACTGAGAGGAGTGGTAGATATGCTGGAGGGTAGGGATAGGATACAGAGGGACCTAGACAAATTAGAGGATTGGGCCAAAATAAATCTGATGAGATTCAACAAGGACAAGTGCAGAGTCCTGCACTTAGGATGGAAGGATCCCATGCACCACTACAGACTAGGAACCAAATGGCTAGGCAGCAGTTCTGCAGAAAAGGACCTAGGGGTTACAGTGGATGAGAAGCTGGATATGAGTCAATAGTGTGCCCTTGTTGCTAAGAAGTCTAATGGCATTTTAGGCTGTATAAGAAGGGGCATTGCCAGCAGATCGAAGGATGTGATCATTCTCCTCTATTCGACATTGGTGAGGCCTCACCTGGAGTACTGTGTCTAGTTTTGGGTCCCACACTACAAAAAGGATGTGGAAAAATTGGAAAGAGTCCAGCAGAGGGCAACAAAAATGATTAGGGAGCTGGAGCCAGTGGTGAGCTCGAGCTGGTTTGCACTGATTAACAGGAACCGGTTGTTAAATTTAGAAGCTGTCCACCCGGCCCCCAGCCCCAGCTCACCTCCCCCTCTCCCCTGAATGCTCCATCCTCCTTCCCCTCCCCTTCCCCTGCTTCCCGTGAATCAAATGTTCGCGGGAAGCCTGGAACAAGTAGCAGGCAGGTAAGCCGGGCGGGGAGGGGGACGTGCGGAGGACTCCAGGGAGGCATGGCGCTTGCGGCCCAGTCCAGTTCCACCTGAGCAGCTCCCCCTGACCCCTGCTGAGCGCCCCGGCTCAGGCTGGTCCTGGCTAAGCGGCTCTGAGCCGGCTCGGGGAGTCAGGCCCCGTGACGCCAGTCCCGGTGCCGGCTGAGTAGCTCCTGCCCAGGTCGGCCCTGCTCAGGGAGTTGGGCCCTGTGGCGCCGGTCCCGGTGCCGGCCTAGCGGCTTCGGTCTGGCCTGGCTCAGGGAGTCGGGCCCTGTGGCGCCAGTCCCTATGCCGGCCGAGCGGCTTCAACCCAGCCCGGCCCGGCTTGGGGAGTCAGGCCCTGTGACGCCAGTCCTGGTGCCGGCCGAGCAGCTCTGGCCCGGCCTGGCCCAGGGAATCGGGCCCTGCAGTGCTGGTCCCAGTGCCGGCCGAGTGGTTCCGGCCCAGGTAGTCGGGCCCTGAGGTGCCGGTCCCAATGCTGGCGGAACAGCTCCGGCCAGGTCCAGGGAGTCGGGCCCTACGGTGCTGGTCCTGGTGCCGGCCGAGCAGCTTCAGCCTGGCCTGGCCCAGCCCTGATTGGGGAGTCGGGCCCCGCAGCGCTGTTCCTGGTGCAGGCCGAGTGGCTCCGGCCCGGGGAGTCGGGCCCTCCGGTGCCGGTCCCAGTGCAGGACAAGCAGCTCCAACCTGGCCTGGTCCGGCCCTGATTGGGGAGTCGGTCCCCTTGGTGCCGGTCCTGGTGCCAGCCGTGAGGCTCAGGCCCGGCCTGGCCTGGCTCCGGGAGTCGGGCCCCGCAGTGCTGGTCCCAGTGCCAGTCAAGCAGCTCTGGCCTGGTCTGGGGAGTCGGGATCTGCGGCGCTGGTGCCGGTTCCAGTGCCGGCTGAATGGCTCCAGCCTGGCCCAGCCCAGGGAGTTGGGCCCCACGGTGCCAGTCCCGTTTCCGGCCGAGCAGCTCCAACCCAGCTCGGGGAGTCGGGCTCTGAGGCGCTGGCACTGGTCCCGGTTCTGGCCGAGCAGCTCCGGCACGGCCCAGCTCGGGGATTCGGGCCCTGCGGCATCAGTCCTGGTACCAGCCAAGCAGCTCCGGCCCAGCCCGGGGAATCAATCCCCGTGGCGCCAGTCCCGGTGCCGGCCGAGGGGCTCCAGCTCGGCCCAGCTTGGGGAGTCGGGCCCCGCAGCGCTGGTCCCGGTGCCAGCCGAGCGGCTCCGACCCGGCCCAGCTTGGGGAGTCGGGCCCCGCAGCGCTGGTCGTGGTCCTGGCGGAGCGGACTCGGTCTTGGTCCTGGCCCCAGGCAGTGTAGTAAGGGGGCAGGGAGTAGGGAGGGGGTGTTCAGTGGGTTGTGGAGGGGTGGATAGGGGTCGAGGTGGTCAGAGGGCAGGGAACAGGGGGACTGAATGGGGGCAAGGGTCCCGGGGGGCAGTCAGGAAGGAGCAGGGTTTAGATGAGGTGGTTGGGGACAGTCAGGGACAGAGAGAAGGATTGGTTGGATGGGGCAGGGGTTCTAGGGGGCCATCAAGAATTAGAGGAGGGGTTGGATGGGGCAGCAGGGGGCAGTCAGGGGACAGGGAAGGGGGGGATGGGTCAGGAGTCACTGGTGGGATGTCAAGGAACATGGGGGGGTTGAATGGGGCATGACCTCTGGGGGGGGCACGACCCCCTCGTGAGGTGAGGAAGAGGGAACCTGTTGTTAATATTTTGGCAGCTCATCACTGGCTGGAGCACATGACTTATGAGGAAAGGCTGAGGGAACTGGGACTGTTTAGTCTGCAGAAGAGAAGAATGAGGGGGGATTTGATAGCTGCTTTCAACTACCTGAAAGGGGGTTCCAAAGAGGATGGATCTAGATTGTTCTCAGTGGTACCAGATGACAGAACAAGTAGTAATGGTCTCAAGTTGTAGTGGGGGAGGTTTAGGTTGGATATTAGAAAAAACTTTTTCACTAGGAGGGTGACAAAGCACTGGAATGGGTTACCTAGGGAGGTGGTGGAATCTCCTTCCTTAGAGGTTTTGAAGGTCAGGCTTGACAAAGCCCTGGCTGGGATGATTTAGTTGGAAATTGGTCCTGCTTTGAGCAGAGGGTTGGACTAGATGTTCTCCTGAGGTCCCTTCCGACCCTGATATTCTATGATTCTATGAAGAGCAGGGCTGGGCACTAGGCTGGATCAGGGGAAGGCCAGCGGAATCTGACACCGCGAGCAGGCAGTGAGGGTTCCAAGCCACCCAGGGATGCTGGGCAGACTGAGCTGCTGTTTCTCCCATGAGACTTATATACCTGCCCTGAGCATCATCAGACCATCTCCTGCCTTGTGGATTGGCTTGAGACTAGCACAGGAACATCTCAACCCTGCATCTTTAGTTGGGGGGTGGGGTTGGGTATTGGGCTGTACCACTCAGCTCCCTGAAAAAAACAGTGGCCCCAGCATTTCTTTCCATGGGCTCCCACATGCAGGATGTCCCACCCCCTGTCACCAACCATCAGCTGGGGCGGGGAAGGACCTGGTCCCTCTGGCAGGGGGCCCCGGCATCCTAGCCTGGGATGTGTCTCTAGAAGACAGCTGCTCCCCTTATGTTGCCACTTGCTGAAATTCTGTTGACAGCAGGACCTTCACACCTGCACACCCAGTCCTATAACACAGCACGTGGCAATTCTAGACATCAGATCATATCCCAAAAGCTTTAACAATCTCTGACAAGCACCAAACGCATCAGATGTTCTGTTTGTGTACCTCTGCATGCACGTAGTATCGCTTATCAGCACGGTGCATGCAACCAATAACATAGTCATCTCTAAGTCTAATTCTCTGTGACCTTCTCAGTGCGATGGGTTCGTTTCCCACCTCTTCTATTCTCTTAGGTCCATCTCTTTCCCGTGCTACTTCTTCCTTGTCCGTGGACAATGTAGTGGCAATTTGAGGGCTCTGCTCATTCTCATTAGGGTCGGGGTCTATCCCATCCTGGTCCCTTAGATACCCAACCTACAGGATCAAATCCATACCTCAGTCTGTCTCCACCTCCACCTGGCATTGTACTTGATGCATCCTGTTATTTGTGGCTTGTGACGAACTGGGCATGTTCTTAAATGTTTTCTCTGAATACTGTGTTGGTGCCTCAGTGTCCCCTATGCAGTTCTTAAGTATCTAGGTGGTGGGATAAGGGTGTATGGTTGAAACAGAGCAAAGGACCAGTGTACTTAAATGTCTGACACTCTGTCTCCTAGCAGCTGAGGGCCTGGGCCCTTCCTCTGCAAAGGTGCCAACTAAAGGTGTTGGAGACAAAGAGGTCAGGTGACCTCCTGGCCCGGGAAAGGAACTAAGCAGAGAAGGAGGGGCTGGAGGGGGTTTTCAGGCTGGAGCTGGCTGGGGGACGAGGAGTGAAGTGCAGACATGGGTGTCTGGCTCACTGCCCCCCAAAATGGACCCGGCTGAAGGGTCCCGTTCGCTGTACCTACAAGCTCTGTTTTAGACCGTGTTCCTGTCATCAAATAAACCTCTGCTTTACTGGCTGGCTGAGAGTCACATCTGACTGTGAAGTGGGGGTGCAGGACCCGGTGGCTTCCCCAGGACCCTGCCTGGGTGGACTCGCTGTGGGAAACACATGGAGGGGAAGAGGATGCTGAATGCTCCAAGGAGAGACCCAGGAGGCGAAGCCATGTGAGCTTCTTGCCCTGGAGACTGTCTGCTCCGAGGGAGAGGAGGCTCCCCCAAAGTCCTGACTGGCGTGGTGGGGAGAAGTTCCAGAGCATCGCCCAGGGACTCCATGACATGGCTAAAAGTACATCTCAGTTAGTCTCCAGGCACTTTCCTCCTAAGACCTCCTTTCTCCGCTCAAACAGTATAAACTTGGTTTCTGTGAGCAACTGTCATATAATGACTTAACTCCCACTTTTCCTGTATTTTATTACACCTGTGGTGCTTATGGCTACATACCTGTACACTGTCCACAGGTCTGATGAGAGCCCCACTGATGTACAATCATAAGGAGAACAATTTATCACGCTCCTCTTTATAACAACATTTACATATTTGAAGACTGTTATCATGTCTGCCCCTCAATTTTCTCTTCTCCTGACTAAACAAACCCAACTTTTTTCAATCTTCCCTCATAGGTCATGTTTTCTAGACCGTTTGTCATTTTTGTTGCTCTCGCTGGACTTTCTCCAATTTGTCCCCATCCACCCTGAAATGTGACACCCAGAACTGGACACAATACTTCAGTTGAGGCCTAATCAGCGCAGAGTAGAGCGGAAGAATTACTTCTCGTGTCTTCCTTACAACACTCCTGCTCACACATCCCAGAATGGTGTTTGCTTTTTTTGCAACAGTGTTACATCGTTGACTCATATTTAGCTTGTAAGCTGCTATTACCCCCAGATCCTTTTCTGCAGTACTCTTTCCTAGACAGTCATTTCCCATTTTGCATGTGTGCAACTGATTGTTCCTTCCGAAGTGGAGTACTTTGCATTTGTCCTTATTGAATTTCATCCTAGTTACTTCAACCCATTTCTGCAGTATGTCCAGATCATTTTGAATTATAATCCTGTCCTCCAAAGCACTTGCAACCCCTCCCAGCTTGGTATCGTCTGCAAACTTCATAAGTGTACTCTCTAGGCCATTATCTAAATCATTGATGAAACTATTGAACGAACTGGACCCAGAACTGATCCCTGCAGGACTCCACTTGATATGTCCTTCCACTTGACTCTGAAGCACTGATAATTACTCTCTGAGTATGTTTTCCAACCAGTTGTGCACCCATCTTATGGTAGGTTTATCTAGGCTGTATTTCCCTAGTTTGCCTATGAGAAGGTCATGTGGGACAGTATTAAAAGCCTTACTAAATTGTTCTTGACAAATCCAGGCTGACTGTTACTTATCACCTTATTATTTTCTAGGTGTTTACAAATTGATTGTTAGATAATTTTCTCCATTATCTTTCAAGATACCAAGCCCTGGTCTACACTATGGGGTTAGGTCGAATTTAGCTGCATTAGTTAGATTTAAAAATGACCGCATCCACACAACCAACCCTGTTCCGTTGACCTAAAGGGCTCTTAAAATCGACTTCTGTACTCCTCCCCGGCGAGGGGAGTAGTGCTAAAATCAACCTTGCTGGGTTGAATTTGGGGTAGTGTGGATGCAAATCGATGGTATTAGCCTCCAGGAGCTATCCAAGAGTGCTCCATTGTGACCACTCTGGACAGCACTTTGAACTCCGATGTGCTAGCCGGGTACACAGGAAAAGCCCTGGGAACTTTTGAATTTCGTTTCCTGTTTGGTCAGCGTGGTGAGCTCAGCAGCACTCAGCAGCACAGGTGACCATGCAATCCCAGAAATGCAAACAGGCTCCAGCATGGACCAAAAGGGAGACACTGGATCTGATTGCTGTATGGGAAGAAGAATCTGTGCAGGCAGAACTCTGATCCAAAAGAAGAAATGCAAATATATTTGCCAAAATCTCACAGGGCAAGTTGGACAGAGGCTACAACAGAGACACACAGCAGTGCCATGTGAAAGTTAAGGCGCTCAGGCAAGCCTACCAAAAGACAAAGGAGGCAAATGGTCGCTCTGGGTCAGAGCCCCACACATGCTGCTTCTATGAACAGCTGCATGGCATTCTAGATGGGGACCCTACCACTATCCCACCACTGTCCATGGACACCTGCAAGTGAGGAATCTCATGGAACACGGGGGAGGATTTTGCAGATGAGGAAGAAGAGGAGGAGGAGAATGCACAGCAGGCAAGTGGTGAATCCATTCTCCCCGGCAGCCAGGAACTTTTCATCACCCTGGAGCCAATACCCTCCCAAGGCGGGATCCCCGACCCTGAAGCTGGAGAAGGCACCTCTGGTGAGTGCACATTTGTAACTACAGTACAGAGTTTAAAAACAATAGCGTTCATGGTCACCTGGTTGAAATAGGGGAAATTTTGTAAGGGGGACCCTGTTCATGCTGGGCTGTTTGCGCTTGGCTAAAAGGGATCATCCTGGAGAATAGCCATGCGATGGGGTGGGGGTAGGTGTGTGCTGCACATCTACCTGAATACTGCAGCCCCTCCTTGTAAATGTGAAACCCAACCCATTGCTTGCTCTGGGAAAGGGGGAGCACTGCAGTTTGAAAACATTCCCACATGTTATGAAGGAGTAAGAAGCCAACCCAGATTTACAAGAGCAGGAGAGCAGAGTTGCAGCGGAAACTGTGGATGATGACAGTTAGCAGTCCTACTGCACCGTCTGCTGACAGCAGCACCCAGGACACAACAGCAGCGGTGACGGTGAGCTTAGTTGAGCGGGCTCCATGCTTGCTGTGGTATGGCATCTGCATGGGAAAAAGGTGTGAAACAATTGTTTGATGTTGATTTCATGGAGGGAGGGACGACTGATGCCATGTACCCCAAACTACCCTGTGACGATGCGGTTCCGGCGGGACCCAACTGAGAGTGCCAATTCAGGACAAATCACTTAAAACAGGGCAATTACAGCCCAAGGCTGGGGTTTTTCCACCTCTAAGGCAAACCAAACCAGCCAGACAAAGAGGACTTTGGTCTCACCCCACTGGCTAATCACAAGTCACACAAGCAATTCCGTTAGACACTCCAGTTTCCCAGTATCACCACCAGTGCCACTCGTCCTGGGGATGAATGGTTATGAAAAACACCCCAATAAAAGAAAAAAGGTTCTCTCGATCCCAAAGAATCAAGCCCCAGACCCAGGTCAATATACAAATCAGATCTTACCCACAAATCACGCTGTTGCCAATTCTTTAGAATCTAAAATCTAAAGGTTTATTTATGAAAGGAGAAGGATATAGATGAGAGCTACAGTTGGTTAAATGGAATCAATTACATACTGTAATAGCAAGTTCTTGGTTCAGGCTTGTAGCAGTGATAAAATAACTACAGGTTCAAAGCAAGTCTCTGGAGTACATCCACAGCTGGGATGGGTCATTCAGTCCTTTGTTCAGAGCTTCAGTTTGTAGCAAAGTCCCTCCAGAGGTAAGAAGCAGGATTGAAGACAAGATGGAGATGAGGCTCAGCCTTTTATAGTCTTTTCCAGGTGTAAGAACACTTCTTTGTTCTTACTGTGGAAAATTACAGCAAAATGGAGTCTGGAGTCACATGGGCAAGTTCCTGCATACTTTGCTGAGCTACAAGGCATATCTGCCTTCTCTCAGTGGGTCAGTTGTATAGCTGAGGGTCCTTAATGGGCCATCAAACAGGCTAGGCAGAGCTAACACCAACTTGTCTGGGGTGTCACCCAGAAGCACAGCATAAGTTTGAAATACAGACAGTATAGAGCCAATATTCCTAAAGTAAAAAATGACACATGCATACAGACAGCATAATCATAACCAGTAACCTATAACCTGGCCTTAGAACCTTATATGACTCCCTTTACTTAAGATTTGGTGCCACTACAGGACTTTGGTTGCAACCATGTTCTATATGGTCCCAGATTATATCAATAACGTCACACACCTGCAACAATGTTTTTGCCCCATCAGGCAAGCTTTTTTTTGCCCTCTATCATTGCAGCAGCTTGGGGCTGGGGGAGAGGCTCCTCTTCCCAGCCGCAGCAGCTCCGGCAGGACTGGGCCGGGCCGAGGGAGGGGCTCGTCTTCCCAGCAGTTCTGGTGGGCCTGGGCTGGGCCGAGGGAGGGGGTCCTCTCCCTCAGCCAAAGCAGGTCCGCACTGGGGCTGGCAGAAAGGGGTGCCTCTCCCCGCTGCTGCAGGTCTGCGCTGGGGCCAGTGCAGAGGGGCATCTCTCCCTGCCACAGCCCTGAGCCTCTGCGTGTGGCTTAATAGGCAGCCGCGAGGCTGTGCAGCTTAGAGAGAACTTAGGTCACATTAGCTACCCTCCAGTCATCTGATAGAGAGGCTGATTTAAGCGATAGATTACATGCCACAGTAATTAGTTCTTCAGTTTCATATCGAATTCCTTCAGAGCTCTTGGGCTGAATACCATTGGGTCCAAGTGACTTTAGTATTGTTCAATTTATCAATTTATTCCACAATTTTCTCTATTGACACCTCAGTCTGGACAGATCTGAGATTTCCTCAGATTTGTCACCAAAAATGAATGGCTCAGGTGTGGGGCTCTCCCCCACATCCTCTGCTGTGAAGATGGATATAAAGGTTCATTTAGTTTCTCCACAGTGGCCTTGTCTTCCTTAAGCACTCATTTAGCACCTGGATCATCCAGTGGCCCCACTGAAGGTTTGGTAGGCTTCCTGCTGCTGATGTACTTTAGAAAAAATGCTGTTAGTTTTTGTGTCCTTACCTAGTTGCACTTCAGATTCTTTCCTGGCCTCTCTTATTTTACTTTTACATTTGACTTGCCAGAGTTTGTTCCTTTCTATTTTCCTCAGTAGGATTTGACTTCCTCTTTTTAAAGGATGCCTTTCCACCTTGCACCACCTTTTACTCTGCTGTTCAGCCATTTTGGCACTTTTTTGGTCCTCATACTGGTTTTTTGTTTTTGATTTGGGATATACATTTAGTTTGAGCCTCTATTATGGTATTTTAAAATACTCTCTGTGCATAAGAACATACATAAGAATGGCCATACTGGGTCAGACCAAAGGAGTCCAATAGGCGAGGGAGGGGGCGGAGTTGGGGTGGGGCTAGGGCCGGGAAGCGGTGGGGGCACGAGTTGGTGCCTGTGGTTAGCTTTCTTGGCAACAAGGGCACACTGTTGACTCATATCCAGCTTCTCATCCACTGTGACCCCTAGGTCCTTTTCTGCAGAACTGCTGCCTAGCCATTCGGTCCCTAGTTTGTAGCAGTGCATGGGATTCTTCCATCCTAAGTGCAGGATTCTGCACTTGTCCTTGTTGAACCTCATCAGAATTATTTTGGCCCAATCCTCTAATTTGTCTAGGTCCCTCTGTATCCTATCCCTACCCTCCAGCATATCTACCACTCCTCCCAGTTTAGTGTCATCTGCAAACTTGCTGAGGGTGCAGTCCACACCATCCTCCAAATCATTAATGAAGATATTGAACAAAACCAGCCCCAAGACCGACCCTTGGGGAACTCCTCTTGATACTGGCTGCCAACTAGACATGGAGTCATTGATCACTACCCATTGAGCCCAATGATCTAGCCACCTTTCTATCCATTTTATAGTCCATTCATCCAGCCCATACTGCTTTAACTTGCTGGCAAGAATACCGTGGGAGACTGTATCAAAAGCTTTGCTAAAGTCAAAGAATAACATATCCACCACTTTCCCCTCATCCACAGAACCAGTTATGTCATCAGAGAAGACAATTAGGTTAGTCAGGCATGACTTGCCCTTGGTGAATCCATGCTGACTGTTCCTGATCACTTTCCTCTCTTCTAAGTGCTTCAGAATTGATTCCTTGAGGACCTGCTCCATGATTTTTCCAGGGACTGAGGTGAGGCTCAGTGGCCTCAAGGGAAGCCCCAGGGGAACCTCTGCTGGATGCAAGGGGACATGTGCACCCACCCAGCATGTCTCCCTCTCCCCGCCCACTGCCTGCCCCTTCCTCTTTGAAGAGTCTGGGGCTGAACCCTCTATCTGCCTGTTGGGAGGGTGTAATATGTCCCCTCCTTGCTTGGATCCTAGGAACACGACTGGCCCCATATTAATCATCTTCACTAAGAGTTAGTGCTGGGACATCCATGAGTCAAAGAAATAAACTCAAAGCAGGGGCTGTGCTGCACCACATCCCATCCCAGGGGAACGTGGCTGGGAAACCAAATGCAGCCACTGCACACCCACCCGGCTCCCATGCACCATGTGGTCTGTAAGCAGCCTGGCCCCACCAGAGCCCATGGACAGCACCGCACGGCCCTACCTTCAGTGTCTGCCTGCCAATGTCCATGCCCACGCTGGCCAGGCCACTGGCTCAGGCGCACACCTGTCTGCATGTTCCTTTGACCACTGGGAGTGCCCCTGAGCCAGCCATCGATGCCAGCTCCAATGTCTGCAGTCTGTGTCTCTTCTCCCAGCTCACACTTGCCAGGCTCAGCTGGCAGGACCATGGTACAATCTGGAAGTGCTCCATCCTTGAATCAAGGGTCTAAATTTGGGATCACACCTCATTGGTGCCATGGGCAGAAGCTTGTGATGTCAGGGTCACTGAGCTGATGGGCACTGCTACCCAGGGCTGGCTCCAAGTTTTTTTGCCGCCCCAAGCAAAAAATTTTCCAATGCGCCGCTAGCCCCGCCCCAACTCTGCCCCTTCGCTGCCCCATTCCAACCTCTTCCCCAAATCCCCAGCTCTCCTCCTCCCCCGGGTGTGCTGCGTTTCCCTTCCTACCCCTCCCTCCCAAGCAGAGTGGTGGTGCACTCAGAGGAGGAGGTGGAGGTGAGCTGGTGGGGGAAGTGGTTCCTCTGCCCCCCCTGGGTTACTTCCTGTGGCCCTCTCCATGCCCCCCCACTGCCGCAGCTTCTCTCCCCTCCCTCTCAAGCTTGCCACAAAACAGCTGATTCACGCGGCAAGCCTGGGACGAAGGGGGGAGAAGCAGAGAGGCGACGCGCTCAGGGGAGCAGGCGGCAGTGGAGCGAAGGTGAGTTGAGAGGGAGCGGTTCCTCTGCTCCCCATCAGGGTTACTTCCTGCAGTCCTCCCCATGCCCCCTACCATAGCAGCTCACCTCTGCTCAGGGCTGGCTCTTGGCTTTTTGCACCCCAAGCAAAAAAAAAAAAAAGGAGACCCTTGGAAAGTGCCACCCCAAGCTATGCCTCCTCCCTGTGGCCCAGGGTGCTGGAGGAAGACAGTTTGGGGTGTCTCAGAGGGCTGCTGAGGCGTGGCATGGAACTGAATTCTCTGACACAGCAGCTCACTCAAATCACAGCTCATCGCTGGAACCACGTTCCCTCACAATTGGCAGGCGTGCCAGAGATCCACAGCAGGGTTGGCCGTGGTTAGTATGGGTCCAGGGATCGACCAGCTTCCAATCAATATGGGTGCAGCCCAAGTGGCGTGGCTGAGACATCAAGGAGCCACCGAGTCCTCCTGTGAAACCCTTGTAAAACTTTCCCATAGATTGCTGTGCTGAGTTGTAGCTTTTCCACCCAGCTCTTCCCTTCAGCTTCCCCAGGAAGGGTGGTTGAAAACAGTTTTGCCCTTCGGTCACCTGCTGATCTCCAAGCACTTTAGCAAACTTGTCATGAAACCCTATGGACCTCCCTGATCCCCCTTTTACATCTGTGGCAACAGGAAGATAGCGGAAGTGACAAAAGGTGCTTTGTAAGTCATGGCCGAGATGGGACAGAGATCCCAGGAGTGCTGATGCCTGGTTGCGTGTGTAATCTACAAGCTGAGCCGGCTCAGTCAGCATCACTGTGTGACCTCAGCAAACCTCAGTCCCACTCAGTACCTCAGTTTCCCCAGCTGTAATATGGGGATAATGAGCTGGATCTCAATGTGGGGGGAGAGCTTTGAAGGGTCTTCATGAACTGTTCAGATGGCCCAGGGCAAGAGGCTTAATCAGCGAAGGTTTGTGGAAACTTTTTGAATTCCCCGGAAGAAAAGGGTTCTGTGGACGGACAATCTAATTAGCTGTGCAACAAGCAATGGAGATGTTCCAGCCAGCAGGGGCTGACTTCAGGCGGGAGGGAAACGAAGCAGAAATAGAGCTGCTCTTAAGAACCGCCGAGCTGGTTTCCATGCAGAAGTCCTTCAGGCAAACAGAGCCACCAGGCCCACAGCAGATGTAGAAGTGGCTGCTTTTCAAAGGCAGGGGGTGGTGGCCTTGCAATCCACACGGACCCTGGCTTTTCAGGACACATGAGTGGGTCAGTCTGCTGGGAAGCCAGATGGTATTCATCAGACTCTGAGACAATGGGCCGATCCTCCTTAATGAGTCCTGGGGGAGGGGTGGGTTAGCTGCCATGGTGAGGGAGAGGCTCTCATCCTGAATTCCTTGGCAAAGGCCCATGCGGGGGGAAGGGCAGCGTCTGATTGGGCCAGATGTCCTGCCTGCTGTGGGTGGACACCTAAAAAAAGTGCAGGGGGCAGGTAGGGTTGCCAATTTGGGTTGGATGTATTCCTGGAGGGTTCACCACATGACATAATCTTTAATTACAAATTAATCTTTAACTCCTGGCCACTCCACCACAGTCCTGGAGGGTTGGCAGCCCTGGGGTCTGTGCGCACTTGGGGTAGGTTTGCATGGAAATCTCCAGAGGGAGGCTCCCTGAAATTTCTGTGTTGGCCACAGGAGAGCAGTACTGGTTCACCACTGTGGCTTGGCTGCACTCTGGCAGTGGTTTAGTGTGGTGGCTTTGTGTGTGAGATGGTGCCCCCTAGTGGCTGGTTCACAGAGAGGATAAGGGACCTAGTACAAAAATTAACTGAGGGAGATTTCCTTTATCCCGAGCAGCAGAGGCCTGTGTTTTTGCAACGGATGGACCATAACTCACATCCAGCGTGACAGAGGGTGTGTGTATTGGAGTGTAGGGATTTCATAGCATAGGAACTCAGTCAAGGACACAGTGAGACAGGGCGGAGGAGCAGTCTGGCTGCGCAGTGCCCCCCTGCACCATGCTGGGGCATTGGGATCAGCACTGACTGCCAGGGTGAGTCCCCGCTCCTGAGCCCCTCACCCTACTCCTTCAGCCCCTGGCTTTCCTTGGTCTCCAGCCAACAGAATTCTTTCCTTCCTGCTCCGTCTGTGAGAGGCTGGAGCTGTGCCAGTGGCTGGCATGGCTGGCATGACTCCTTTCCATTCCTACCCCAGAGAGGTCCTGACTGGACAGGGATCAGGGTGATTTGGAGTCCATTGTCCAGAAGCTAGACAGAGCAACAGCTGCAGGCAGGAGATCCAGCCCAGAGCCCTCATTTGACCCCTGATATCCCCAGTCAAGCCTCATTAGTGCTAATGGGCATGGCAGGGGGGACTGTGCAGGAGAAGTGCCTGTGGGAGCAGGGTCTAGGCAACAGGGCCCCTGGCAGCCTGCCTGCGGGAGTCCAAAAGGGGTACTGAGCACGGGAGAGGCTGCCAACAGGAACACCAATTACCTCTTTGGAAGTCCATCAGCAGGGCAAGGAGGAGGGGCAGCAGAGGAAGAAAAGGAGCAGTGTTCACTCACCAGAGATGGGCACAGAATGCTGACAGAAGGGAATGAGGTGGGAATACAGCCTGCGAGCTGGCCTCCCTGGCCTGCCATCAGACGGGAGCCACTCTGCTTGCTCCAAGGGCCTGAGCTCAATCCTGCTGTGTGCCTCCAGAAGAACTTGGCTGGCCAGTCCAGGGATTTTAGCAAGGTTTTGGCTGCGCCCTCACTGGTAACGGGGATTTGTGATGCAGCGGAGTGGGGAGATGGGGCGTTGTGCTGGGAGCCCTGCCCCAATGGCAGAGCATTGCTGGGTGGGGAGCTCAGCTGACGCTGCCAGAGCAGGGGAAGCAGAGGATTCCAGTGGGGAGAGAGTGATCACATCCAGAGGTACAGCAAACAACCCAGCGCCAGTGGCCTTGGGATGTGTGGCAAGACACCAACATCATGCCACAGCTAGGCTGCAGGGTGGGCGGAGGAAGGTCTAGGGAGCAGCCTGTGGGGAGGCCCAGAGCAGGTGAGGGCCAGAGGGTGCAAGAGGGTTGTGGCTGGCTCCCCAGAGCAGTCACTCTCAGCACGTGAACCCTTGTCACAGCAAGGCACTGCTGCCTTGGAGGGGATGGGAGGATGGGCGGAGCCTGACACTCACTCTTACTAGACCTCCTTGCCTGCACAGGCTGGGCACCCAGCCCCACATGCAGAGCCCATCTGACGCCTGGCTGAACAGCTAGGGTGACTCCCCAGGGAACTCAGAGTCACAGGTAGAGTGGGAACCTTGAAGAGAAACATCCAGGCAGCGAGATGGGCAGAATAGGGAGGCCTTCCTGGCACAGGGTTGGGGCATGTAGCCACCTGCAGCAGATAGAGACTCCAGAGATTCTGGCTCAAGCTCCATTCTGCCTGCAGGACCTTGGCTGCCTCTCTATGGCCCAAATCCTCAAAGGTACTTAGGTGCCTCACTCCCATTGATGTCACCTGGAGGCACCTACGTACCTTTGATCTGGGCCTTAGTCCTGCTGTGGCTCTAAGGAGTGCGTGAGGAAGGGTCTGTCATAAACATACAGCTAAGGGTAGCATAAAATCCCTCTTTTACCTGTAAGGGGTTAAGAAGCTCAAATAAACTGGTTGGCGCATGACCAAAAGGACCAATAAGAAAAGAAGATACTTTCAAATCTGAGGAGGGGGGAAGGTTTTGTTTGCGCTCTCTTTGTGTGCTTTCTTGGGACAGAGAGAGGGACCAGGCAGGAAAAAAATCTCTCCTAAAACCCTACCTGAAATAAGCATTTAAGATTACCAAAATTGTAAGTAACAGCAAGGAAATGCGTTAGATTATCTTTTGTTTTAGCTTGTGAATTTTCCTTATGCTAAGAGGAAGGTTTATTCCTGTTTTTGGAACTTTGAAGTTGAGCCTAGAGGGAAATCCTCTGTGTTTTAAATCTTTGTGTTACCCTGTACAATTACCTTCCATCCTGATTTTACAGAGGTGCTTCTTTTACCTGATTGATTTTAGGGTCCTAAAGAGAAAGGGTCTGGTCTGTACTTTTATTAAAGGCAATTGGTTAGTATATTATTCTCAAGCCTCCCCAGGAAAGGGGGTGAAGGGGTTTGGGGGGATATTTTGGGGAAACAGGGACTCTAAGTGGCCCTTTCCCCTGGATGTTTGTGTAAAACACTTGGTGGTGGCAGCAATACCGTCCAAGGACAAAGAAAGGATTTATGCGTTGAGGAAGTTTTTAACCTAAGCTTGTAAAAATAAGCTTAGGGGCCTCTTTCATGTGGGTCCCCACATCTGTACCCCAGAGTTCAGAGTGGAGAGGGAACCCTGACAAGGTCCCAGCAGTGTCTCCACAACTCAGTTCCTGCAGCAATGAGAGGGGATCTGGCAAGAGATTTCTACCAGCTCCTCTGTCTGTCCAGAGCAACAGCAGTTCCCGCACTGCTTGCTGCAGCTGGCCATCTGCCAAGGACAGGGTTAACAAGACCTCTTCGGGCTTGTCCAAGGGTCAGTTCCCGTTTATTGTCAGTTTCTTTCTCTCTTTCAGTCACAAACTGTACTGGACCCTTGTCCCAGGAGAAAGGCTCCAACAACAGGTGTTTTCAACAGCCCTTAGGGTGACACTTCAAACAACCTTTTGCATAGCTCAGTTTCATTTTGGGCAACATGTCTGGGGCCAGGAGATTTTTTTCAGAAGGAAACGTTTCAGGGAAAGCCCCCAAATATTTTGCAAGTTTGAGGTTGCCACTGTGGAGTTTTTCCTCCACTTCTCTTTTCCACCTGGCCATAACAATAAAAAGGTAAGGCATAGTCAAAATGTGGTGGTGGTGAGGGGGCGGCAGGGATGGGGGAACCCAACTTCGTGCAGTTTTGATTTTCCCCCAAAATTGCCTACTTGAAAAATTTCAAATGGGAGTTTGCTTGTGACTACTGTAGCCTGGTTTTCCAGCCAGCTGCCCTTGGCATCTTGCCCTTGGCCTGCTGTGTAGACCTTTCCAGCATGCACTGAATGAGTAGCTCTATCAGCAGTAGTAGGCTATTATTTTCTAGTAGCCTAGCCACTAGAGAAAGGCCCCAAGCACACCTCACCAGTATGTTACATACACACGCTCCATAGTGCAGGGCTGGATTAACTTTTTGTGGGCCTGGCGCTAAAAACATATTTGTAGGCCTCCGTTGGGGAAATAAGGCATGTGATGGGGGGCGGTCCGCAGAACGAGGGGCTGGCTGGGGGCAATGAGATGCAGTGCAGCAGGAGTGGCCCCACTCAGCCCAGCACAAGGGCACTATTTACAAAGCCCAAACTGCTAGATGCACACTGGCCCACCCAGCTTTGCACTGCCAGCGTGCCCCTTCCACACTGCCCCCCTGCCTAGTGCCCTGCCCTTATGCCAGTGCCCCCTCAGAGACTTCCCCCACAGATCCCTATGCCCAGCATCCCCTGCCTAGAGACCCCTCCTGCTGACATCCCATCACAACTACACAGCACCCTGCACACCATACCCCCTGCCCAGCTCCCACACCCACAGATCCCCTACTGTCCAGCACCCCCTTCACAGTCCCACCATCACAGCTGTACAGTGACCCATATTCCTCAGGGAATTCTGCATCAAATTCTGTGCATAGTATTTTAAAATTATGATTTTTTTAATAATAAATAAATGTGGAAGCTCCAGCATGGCAGTGGGGAGCACAGGCCACTGGCTGCATGGAGGTGGGAGAATACCCTGCAGCCTCCCCCACCCTCCTGGGCCAGGGTCTTGGCAGTGAGACTGAACCTGACCCTGACACAGCACAAGGGCCAGGCCTGCCACAGAAACACCCTGGGGCCGTGCCCCTTTTGTGCCAGGCACACCAGGTGTGGGCAGGGAGGCTCAGCCCAGCAGCAGGATCCAAGTGCAGAGGGACTGAGTGTGGGGGTGTCCAGATGGGAGTAAGAGGGTTCTGTGGGGGCGGGGGGGGGTAAGAGGGTTCTGTGGGAGGAAGTCTGGGTGCAGGCAGCTCAGTGGGGGATCTGGATGCACAGGGAGGTGCCAGGTGCAGGGGCAATGGGAGTCTACGGGGGGACCAAGTGAAAGTGGTTGGAGCTCAACGGGTGGAGGGGGAATCTGGGTGCAGGGGAGGTGGGGTTGTTGTACTTAAAGTACAGCACAGGATCTTTTCAGGGGGAATAAGGCAAATGCCACATTCATTGGTAATACATGTATCAATCAACACTGTATGATATGCATATGATCTATATACACTCATGCACTCACACACACATACACACTCTGTCTTCTTGTTGTTACCAACTAGTTGCTGTCCTTAACTTCACTGGCCAGGTGAGTTAAATGGGGGAGGGGTAGAGCCGGGCTTCTGCCGATCTGGATCAATGTTCCGATGTTGACAAGACCCAGGGTCCTCTGCAAGACACCTCACATTTATAGCAGCTTCCCTCTCATGCAAATCTGTGCCAGATTCAAAATATGAGTCTGTTGGTCCTTTGTGCTGCTTCCTTCTGGGTGTTGTCCCAATACTGTTCAAAGAGGGTGTTTCCAAAAGAAGGTGCTTGATTCTACCCCCGCCCCCGGCCGTCAATATGTCTGCTCTTTTTTAGTGAGCCCACTTGACAAGTTTGATTGTCCTTGGGTCTGGCTTTCATCCCCTCTCCAACTAGCTGTCTGGAGGTGCTGCCTTCCATGCCTCGTTCATTCAACATGCCAATTGATTAAGGGAGTATGGGAAAGGGGAATCTTTTTCTACTCCTAGCAAAAAGATTTTTCTTCTACTTTAACTAGCCTTAGGGGCTATAACATTATACCAAGGCTTAACACAAAGTTTTCTATAGGTTTTCTACAACAGAGATCTGATACAAAATTCCTATATCAAAGGACTTGATACAAAGTTGTATGAAAATAGCTTAATACAGGGTTATATGAAGAGGCATAATACAAAGTCATATGAAAGTTAGAGGTTATATATGGATAGGCTTAATACAAAGTTATATAGAGAGGCATAATACAAAGTCGTATGAAAGTTATGTGAAGATGCTTAATACAGAGATTTATCTACAGGGTTCATTTGGGTGGGGGTCTAGGTGTAGGTGGTTGGGGCTCAGTAGGGAGGGTGTCTGGGTGAGGCTCATCGAGGTGGTACAGATGCAGGGGAGGTGGGGCTTGTCAGGGTGAGGGTTTGATGGGCCTGCTTAACAGGGGAGCCCCAGCTGCTGCCAAGGGGATCCACATGCTGGGCCCCCATTTCCCCTATCCCAGGGATCGGCAACCTTTGGCACGTGGCCCACCAGGGTAAGCCCCCTGGTGGGCCGGGCCAGTTTATTTACTTGCCGCGTCCGCAGGTTCGGGTGATTGCGGCTCCCACTGGCCGTGGTTTGCCGCTCCAGGCCAATGGGGGCTGCGAGAAGCCGCGGCCAGCACATCCCTCGTCCTGCAGCCCCCCATTTGCCTGGAGCGGCGATTGGCCGAACCTGCGGACGTGGCAGGTAAACAAACTGACCTGGCCCATCAGGGGGCTTACCCTGGCGGGCCATGTGCAGAAGGTTGCCGATCTCTGCCCTATCCCTTCTCTTCCCCATCCCATGCCCCTTCCTTCCCCACTGCCTCTGTCCCCCTGCCCCACCACAGCACTCACTGTTGACATGCATCCGACGAAGTGGGTATTCACCCACGAAAGCTCATGCTCCAATACGTCTGTTAGTCTATAAGGTGCCACAGGATTCTTTGCTGCTTTTACAGATCCAGACTAACACGGCTACCCCTCTGATACTTGACAAGATGAAGGATGGCTCCCAGCGCACAGAAGGGAGCTCAACCAGCACTAGGACCCAGAAGGTGGTGTCCAGCTGCAAAGTCTGGGGAGCTGAGCAGCGCCTTCTTTTTTCAGCCTGGCTGTACAGCTCTGAAGTCGCAGAGTAGGTATGTTCGTTCCACCCCCATCCTCAAGGCCCTACCCCCACCTCTTCTCTGCCTCCTCTCCCCTGGTGAGCATGCTGCAGCTGTGCTTATCCCCCACCCTCCTGCTGGCAAACAGCTGATCAGCAAACAGCGGGGCAGGGAGGGAGCAAGCTGTGAGAAGAGGCAGGGGAGGGGGAGCTTGGCTGCCCTACTGCAGCAGGAGCCTCAGTGCCAGGAGCACCAAGCTTCTGCCCCCTGCAGGAGAAAGCGGGGTGTGGAGAAGAGTGGGCCTGGTTGGGGCACCCTGGAATGTGGGCCCGGCTCCATGGTAAATCCGCTACTGCCATAGTGTGCTACTGTATCACAGAGCAGAGGGGGCAGGTGCTGGGCCAGCGTTCATTCCCCTTGGAAGACCCAGCACCCACCTTGCCTTCCAGCATAGGTTGCCCTCTGCCAGTCACTGAGCCCCATCATATTCCTAGAGGTGCTCTTTCTGCCTGGCATGGGGGTGCAGTAATCTGAGCTGGGGGCCACCCCCAAGCCAAGAACCACCCCCTCCTTTCACATAGGTGGCAGCTGGTCCATGCAGAAAGCAAGGTGGGGCAGGAAACCATTCTTTTATTTTAAGATTTTCCCTTCCCCAACACACACATGCACCCTAGTTTCTGAGTGGCAGCAGGTGGGCACCAAGTGTGGCGCTTAGTTCCTTCTGGTTGGAGCCATGCCTCCAAGTAATGGGGAGGCAGGAGCCCAGCTGCAGCAATGGGGCATGTGGGGGAGTAGGGCTTTGGGAAAGGATCTGTCCAAGTCACAGAGCCCTGTGGGGACAGGAAGGAGAGTGCCCCACTGGTTGTCCCCCCACCCTGCACCAGCCAGCATTTGTGGCCTGCCACCAGTGCTGTGTGGTGAGAGGAAGGTTTCTGGAGCAGCTGCAAAGGATCATAGGCTGACATAGGGCCTCTCTAACTAGCCAGGGTTTTCTGCCATGGCCCCACCTGCCAGATTTGTTTGCCCTGTTCTTATGCTCTCTTGGGGTTAGACTCTGCAAGCCTGGCACTATGGAGCTAATGCTCCAGCCACGCAGACTGGATAAAACCAACAGTGTGGTATCCTGCCTGGCTGGCAAAGCGGCCCTGCCAGCACCTCCTCACCCCACTTCACACTAGATCCCCCTCCGTCCCACACAGGCTGGCTGTGTCTCATCACCATGCACCAGCAAGGACCAGGAGCTCACAGTGCTCCGGCTGAGAGCTTCTCTCTAATGCAAAGTGATGCAGTGTCATCGTCTTGAGTCTGCAGGCAGCCAGCTCTGGGGGCCTCCATGGCTGCTCAGAGCTTTCCCGGATGCAGCCACGTGACAGTGACAAGACCTGGCTGAGGTTCCTGACTCCCCCAATGTAGAGTCCAGGAAAGGATCAGAAACACCTCAGCATCACCCTGCTGGGTGAAACTGAGAGCAGTCGATTTGGGCCACTGGAGTTTGGATGAGGGATAGCCGTCTCCAGCATCACTTGTTCTGAACACTGGCTAGGTGGTAAATGGCTGGCTGGATGGAATCACAATAGGTAATCTAAACTAATCTATCAAAGAACCAGGTGAAGAGAGCGCTCATAAATCTGAGATGATGGAGGCTCCTCAGAGGATGGGAAAAGCCCAGCTGGGGACTTGTCCCTTCCCACAGGGACTTCCCCCTGTCTGACGTGTGCAGCACTCTGGAGGCAGGAGAGAAGCCGTTGGCAGAGCGGAATGTGTTTGCGCACTGCTGTCAGTATGTGGCTGGGGCTTCCCTCGCCCATCAGTCTCCTCCAGCTCTGGCCCACTGCCCAGCCCCGAGTCACTGGGGTCAAGCAAACACAAACACAGCCAGTGTTTTCTCAGGCTAGGTAGGGGACCTGCTGCCAAATTCCTGCCTGGCTTCAAAGCATAGGAAGGTGTCTGCACAGCTTTCAGATAGGAGAGGTGGGGCCTAAAGTGCTCTCCAGCCCTTCTGGTTTCTCCATATGTGAATTGCAATGAATTGGCTTGCATGCGTGGGTGCTGCACCCCCTGCTGGGTGGAACTGGGATGCCCAGGCTGTGTCTCTTTGGCCGGATACTGCTCCCTCTGATGGGGATTCTCCCCTACCTCTGCTGGGGGAGACCGGTTCAGGAAAGGGCGAGTGACTGTGGTTTTGGCTGAGGGGCACATGGGGGGTTGCCCCTTGGGGCTCTGTCTGTGTGACCCTCTGTGGTGCCAGGGAAGGTTGGAGCTGGTAATAGTCATGTCTGGGAGCAGGGCTGTAAGGGGAGGCTATCGATACCTTCTGTTTGGGTCAAAACTCCCTACCTCCCCCCACATGCCACCCCAGCTCAGCATGTGCCAAGCTACCCTCTGGTGGCTGGTTCTGGTGACACAACTCGGCAGCTGCTCTGTGAGCTGGGGTGGTGGGAGCAGATGCTGAATGTCTTTGCTGGGAGCATGGGAGTCTGTCCGTGGGGACAGTGACTCCAGGAGAGCGCGGTCCCCACTGGCGGGTCTTGCCCATGACTTGCCCAGTCCCAGGTGCTGATCACTGTGATGGTGATGGGAAAGTCGCATGGACCTCCGAAGCATAGGAATAAGGCAGATCCTGGGGAAAGGCTCACTGGAGCCCACTGCTGCCTGCTTCGACCTCCCCTGCAGAGGGTCTGTGGCTGGGGAGCGCTGTTAGCATTAGGATCTCTGCTGTTGTGAGTAGAGACGTAGGCCCTCAGGGGCGGTGGGGGTGCTAAGCACCAGCCTAAGCAGTATTTGCCTAGGATCCCAAGGTACAATTTTCCAGCTCTGCTACAGCCTCCCTGGGCCGGTCTCTAAAATGGGCATAACTGCCTTTCCTCTGGGAGTTCCTTGGGGAAGACTGGTGTCTTGGCAGCCCATGGGACCTGAGCCTCTCTAGGCTACATCCAAATGTGGGAACACAGTGTGAGCATGGAGAAATGTGGTGCTCAGATGTGTCAGTGTCTCCCCAGTCCGTGGGACCTTGGCTCCCCCCTCACCCTGCCCCGCTGACAGATGCTATTCGCAGTAACTGTGAGTTGTGCAGTGTGGAATTCAGTGCAGAGAAGCGCGGCAAAGGAGGCAGCTCTGGCTGCCTCAAGTTCCTATTTATACCTGAGGATCAAGAAGCCTTTGGGAGGCAGTCCAGGAACTGCAACTCCGCAGCTCTTATCTCCGGAGACCTGGCTTCCAAAGCACCTCTTGGCTGGTTTCATTCCACATAAATTAGCTCCACTCTTTGCACTGAACGAGCCAAGGACTAGAATAACAGGTGGGGGGTGGGGAGCCTGTGGGTAGGGCTTGAGGGGGCACCCGCAAAACTGTGTGTGGGGGGAGAGCTCTTCTGCTCTCCACTGCACCGGGGCGGCTGCATGTCGGGGAGCAACAGCCAGGACCTCTCTGCAAGACCAGGGAGGCTGGGCGGGGAGAGTGGGGCTGGCTCCGTGGGCTTCTTGACTTGTGGCTGGGCCTGGCTGTATTGGCAGTGATCAGGACGAGGCTGGGAGCTTGGTGCTGATAAAAACAGACAGACTGCCCTGTGCTGCCCTGCCTGCCTTCTGCAGGAATGGAGATGTGCTGCCTGCTCGCCAGGCCCAGGCCTTTGCCTTAGTCTAGTGGCCAGGACAACATTGGCTGGGTCCACGTCTGAGGAGCACGTGGGAGCAGCCACTGCGGGTCAAGCTGCAGCTGTAACTCCAGGTGCCCCCTTAGCTGGCATTGCCTACGGCTAAGAGGTCCCCACCCCATCATGGTGTAAATCAGTCGCGGCATCAGCCAAGGCCATGGCGCCCCCGCGAGAACCAGCCCCAAACTGTGCCCCAATGATCAGCGTGGGACAATCCCCGGCATAACAGATTGGGGTTTGCTTGTAGGGGGAGTTGGCACAAGGGTGCTGTCCTCAGCCTCGCCATGCAGGAACGGAGGGCGCAGAAAGTGGTTTGAACTGGTAGCCAAACCGAGGGCCGGGCCAGCCTCTCCCACCTTCTACCCTCCGCCTAGAGACAAAAGGAAAGCTGCCGAAATGAAGGATGTAGCTATGCACTGGGATCCTGCTTTGGGTGGGTGGCAGGGCTCGCTGGGCAGAACACCCCCCAGGAACATCACCCAGCATCTGGGCGGCGTCCTCCAGGCCACCATCATCACCACTGCTGGGTAGGGGAACATGGATTGCTGCTACCCTGGGCCCCAAGCAGGTCTCTCCAGGCTGGGGAGCTGCCCAGAGCTGAGCCTTTAGTGCAGAGATGGCTACTTGCAGGGGAAGTGGCAGGGGGCAGAAAGTGCCTTGATGCACCTGGTGCTAGGTGGTGCCAAGCTGGGAAAGGCTCAACCAGTCCATGGCAGAAAGAGATAAGGAATGTGTCTGGCTCTGTGCCACCTGCCACTGGGCTCGGGGAGAGCTGGCTTGAGAAATGGGGGGAAACCCAGCTGGAAGGCTACCAAGGTGTAAGAATGGCCATACTGGGTAAGACCAAAGGTCCATGTAGCCCAGTATCCTGTCTTCTGATAGTGGCCAATGCCTGGTGCCCCAGAGAGAATGAACAGGATAGGTAATCATCAAATGATCCATCCCCTGTCACCCATTCCCAGTTTCTGGCAAACAGAGGCTAGAGACACCATCCCTGCCCATCCTGGCTAATAGCAATTGATGGACCTATCCTCCATGAACTTATCTAGTTATTTTTTGAACCCTATTATAGTCTTGGCCTTCACAATATCCTCTGGCAAGGATTTCCACAGGTTGACTGTGTGTTATATAAAGAAATACTTCCTTTTGTTTGTTTTAAATCTGCTGCCTGTTCATTTCATTTGGTGACCCCTAGTTCTTGTGTTATGAGAAGGGGTAAATAACGCTTCCTTTACTTTCTTCACACCAGTCATGATTTTATAGACCACTATTATATCCCACCTTAGTCGTCTCTTTTCCAAGTTGAAAAGGCCCAGTCTTATTAATCTCTCCTCATATGGAAGCTGTTCCATACCCCTCATCATTTTTGTTCTTTTCTGAACCTTTTCCAATTCCAGTATAACTTTTTTGAGATAGGGCAACCACATCTTCATGCAGTATTCAACGTGTGGATGTAGCATGGATTTATATAGAGACAATATAGATATTGCCTCTATATAAATGTAAGCAAAGTCAGGATGAGCTCTACCCTGACATCTGGTGGTGAATTATGGGAAGTGTGGAAAGAATTTCAGGAACTGTGAAATCTCAGATATTTGCATGGGCACGCCCAGCATGGTTATTTTGACAGCTCTGGGATCCCCAATTTCTTTGTTATTGGGACAGGATAAATAAAGTGTTGCCACCTGGTTATGTGAATGAGGAACTAGGAGACTGCTTTATGACAGAGATGTCTCAATATAAATTAAGTGACACTTGCTAAACAAGGGACATGGGTTCCAAAACCCAGTGAATTGAAAGAGGTTGGGGACTGGTGTGTATATCTGATGGTATGGGCCCCTTTTGAGGGCCTAGAACACCAATTGCTGAGCGGAGATCACTGAGTGCTGTGTTAACTAGTGGGGGAGCCTGAAGACCTATCGTTAAGCAGCTGGCAGAGCGGAGCAGTTTGCAGCATATTGGAGCAGCCCACAGAACAGTGAGTGGAGTGAAGCGGTTTGCAGGAATGGCTGGAGGAGCAGCACAGCTGGTGTAGTGGAGCTGGTCGTGGTGAAGGCTGCAGCATAACTCCACAGAGAGACAGAGCAGTTGGCCCTGGCCCACGTAAGGTGCCCCGTAACACCTTGAGTGGACTCCCCTCCCCGCTCCGATTTCCACCCAGGCGGGGGGGGGAAAGGAAACTCTGCTGATAAACTTTTGAATTCTGCAGTGGCACTGACCAGAGACTTTCGGGTTGTTGGACTTTGAAGTAATTGGGCTTAAGACCCTAAGGGGGAAAGGACATTGCCAAAAGTACCTGGAGGTGGGTTTTTGCTTATGGTTTGTGTTATAATCCTGTTTGTGGTATTTCTCCAATGGGATGCCACATTGTTTCCTTCCTTTATTAAAAGGATTTTGCTACACTCAGACTCCGTGCTTGCGAGAGAGGAAGTATTGCCTCCTAGAGGCACCCAGGGGGGTGTGGTATGTAAGTGTCCCAGGTCACTGGATGGGGGCTCGAGCCAGTTATGCATTGTGTTACTGAAACGGAACCTCTGGATACTGAACCCAGCCCTTGTTGCTGCCAACTCACAGGGGCAGAAGGGTTACATTTTTGGGGGCTCGTCCGGAATCCCTGGATCAGTACCCCTCGCAAGCACCTGTTGAGTGTTCCACTGTATTGGGAAATAATTGTGTTTATATTTTGAGGGAATTACTGTTTGTATAATGGCTAATATGTCGGGTTTGTTGGGCCCCAGTCCTGCAGCCTCTAGCTCAGGGGCGGCAGACGCAGCCTATGACTGGGCAAAAGCACTGGGGCATATATTGGAAAAGATTGTGTTGGCCTATGCTACGTCAAACTCTTGTCGTAAGTTAAGGTTATTTGCTGGGGAACAGGAGTTTGAACCCTGGTTGGAGCATACCACTGAAATGCTGCGGGAGTGGGCCGTCCCCGATGTAGAAAAGCGAAGATGTCTAATAGAGAGCCTTAGTGGCCCAGCATTAGATGTAATTCGCACCCGAAGGCTCATTGACCCTGGGGTCAGTGTGAAGGACTGCCTAGAGGCCCTTGATAATACCTTTGGGAGCGTAGAGGACCCTGAGGACAGTTACTGTAAATTCCTTAATTCCCGACAGCAAAGGGGTGAGAAAATTTCAGCTTATATATAGAGGCTGGAGAGACTGCTTCAGAGAGGTGTTATGAGGGGAGCAGTGACTGCTGAGCAGATGGATCAGACCAGACTGGCTCAAGTTGTAAGAGCGACTCAGTATCAGAACCTGATCCTACTTCATCTCCGACTAAGAGAACGGCAGGAACATCCCCCAAGTTACTCCCAGCTGATAAAGGAGGTCAGGGAAGAAGAAAGGCAGGCGGCCAGCGAGTGTTGGGAAGCCCAAACATTGGAACCAGCCAGCACAACGCCACTGCCAATGGCCAGTGTACTGATGGTGAGCAGCACAGAGGAACTTGCCCAACAAATGCAGGTCCTGACGGAACAGATAGCTGAGCTGCAAAGCATCATTGACCGAGCTCAGATTTCCAGGAATAAGGAGCCTCAGACTATGGCGATGGAGAAGTCAGTATCTAGAGCCACCGTCCCACCCCGGCAAAGGGGGAAAGGAAAATTCTTTTGCTACTGGTGTGGTCAGGATGGGCACAGTGCTGCTAACTGCCATAAGGAAGAGAACTCCTCCTTAGTGTATGAAAAGCTGAGAATCAGTTGGGAGAGATTCAGTAGCTGCCAGAAGGTCTGGGGACGGAGACCACCTAGGCCTACAGGATTTGAAGATTCCCCCAGAAGAGACCGTCCAGCTGGGGTCCCTGCAGGACTGATAGGGCCTCGAGCAGAGGTCATGGTGAGGATTGAAGGGGCGGAGTGTAAAGCCGTGCTTGACACTGGATCTCAAGTGACTATTATATTTCAGTCATTCTACCAACAGATGCTTAGGCACCTGCCTATACAGCCACTGACTGGCATTGGTCTGTGTGGCCTCAGCATGGATGAATACCCCTATCAAGGGTATGTCATAGTGCACCTGGAATTCCCAGAGGAGGTTGCTGGGGTAAAGGAAGAGGTAGACACAGCTTCCTTAATATGCCCTGACCCTAAAGGACCTCTGATGTGTCTGTGCTGATAGGGACCAACTCCAGTCTCTTCAAGGTGCTCGCAGATTACTGCAGACGACGGGCTGGGGACCAGTACCTGAGTACCCTGATGATCCATACACTTTGTGCTGAAGCCTATAGGAAGATTGAAAGCGCTGAAAAGGAGACATCTGTGCTACCAATTGGGGCACTGAAGTACATGGGTACAGTCCCCTTAGTAGTGCCTGCAAGGACGGAGCAAGAAGTGCTTTTCATGAGTACCAGGCTGAAAGGCATTAAAGGGGCATTAGCAATGATAGAGCAGCCAGTTGAAGGAGAGCTCCCGGAAGGAGTGCTGGTCCCCAGTGGAGTCATAACCCTACCTGCTGAAGCCCAGGAAAAGGTGACTATACTGATTGCTAATGAAACAAGTAGAGATGTTGTTGTGAGGCAAGGACAAAAGATAGCAGACCTCTTCGAGCCTGAATCAATTGTAAAACCCCAGTGTGAGACTCAAGTTCTGACAATAGACCCAGCAAAGTTTGACTTTGGAGATTCACCATTGTCCGAGAAGTGGAAAGATCGCCTAAGAAGGAAACTTTGTGAAAGATCCAAGGTGTTCTCATTGCATGAATGGGATGTGGAATGTGCAAAAGGAGTAGAGCACAACATCAGACTACATGACCCTCGACCTTTCAGAAAGAGATCTAGGAGGCTTGATCTCTCCCAGATGGAAGGTGTGCGACAACATCTTCAAGAGCTGGCTGCAAATGGCATCATTACAGAGTCCCGCAGCTCATATGCCTCACCCATTGTGGTGGTCCGTAAAAAGAATGGGAAAATCCGGATGTGTATTGACTACCGCATCCTAAACCGCCGTACTGTGGTTGACCAGTACACAATGCCTTGAGTCCAAGATGCCTTAGACTGTTTGCTGGGAAGCCAGTGGTTCTCTGTGTTGGATCTTCGGAGTGGATACTACCAGATCCCTCTGGGTGAAGAAGATAAGGAGAAGACAGTTTTATCAGTTCAAACGCATGCCCCAAGGGATTTCTGGAGCATCTGCCACATTTCAACGTCTTATGGAGAAAGTTGTGGGAGACATGAATTTACTGCAAGTGTTAGTTTATTTGGATGAACTGATTGTGTTTGGAAGAACTTTGGAAGAGCATGAAGAAAGACTTCTTAAAGTGCTTGATAGGTTGGAGGATTATGGTTTGAAGCTTTCAATTGACAAATGCCAGTTCTGCAGGACCTCGGTGAAGTATGTGGGTCACATCGTGTCCCAAGAGGGTGTGAGTACTGATCCTGATAAAATAGAAGCACTCACTACATGGCCATGTCCAAGCAACTACAGAGAAACTCAAGACCTTCCTTGGGTTTAGTGGCTACTACCGCAGATTTGTGAAAAACTATGCTACAATTGTAAAACCCCTCAATGATCTTATCAGGGGATATCAGTCCAGCAAGAACAAATCTAAAACCAAGAATAAAGGGCCTTCCGTGCAGAGACACTATGGCCCCTTCGAACACTTTCAGCCACAGTGGGATGAGAGATATGAAAGGGCTTTTCAAGAAATAATTACTTGCCTAACTCATGCCCCGGTCCTAGTCTTTGTTGACCCAAGTAAGCCATTTATTCTGCATATTGATGCCAGTTTGGAGGGTCTGGGGGCAGTACTGTACCAGGAGGTGGAAGGCAAGCATAAACCTGTAGCCTTTGCCAGCCGAGGACTGTCTGATAGTGAAACCCGCTATCCCACCCACAAGCTGGAGTTCTTGGCCTTGAAATGGGCCATCACTGAGAAATTTTGAGACTACTTGTATGGGGCTCAGTTCCAGGTGTGGACAGACAACAACCTACTGACTTATGTGTTAACAAGTGCTAAATTGGATGCTACAGGGCAAAGAAGGGTGGCCGCTTTGGCTAGCTATGACTTCAGCATTCAATACCCATCCAGTAGAAGCAATGTAGATGCAGATGCGTTGTCCAGGCGTCCACAGGCACCAGGAGTTGCTGTGATACCCACAGATGGAGTGAGAGCTATTTGCAGTGTGAGTCGCCGAGAGCCGGAGGCCCATGAGAGCCTTCATGGATGTGTTGCTGAAGCTTTGGGCCTACCCCCTGAATGTGTGCCTTCTGCTTCAGTGAACTATATCGCTTTGGACCAATCTCCCTTGACCATACTCAATGCGGCTGACTGGCAGGAAGCCCAGCTGCAAGATATTAAGTATCATAGGGGTAGCCGTGTTAGTCTGGATCTGTAAAAGCAGCAAAGAATCCTGTGGCACCTTATAGACTAACAGACGTTTTGGAGCATGAGCTATCGTGGGTGAATACCCACTTCCTCAGATGCATGTAGTGGAAATTTCCAGGGGCAGGTATATATATGCTAGCAAGCAAGCTAGAGATAACGAGGTCAGTTCAATCAGGGAGGATGAGGCCCTATTCTAGCAGTTGAAGTGTGAAAACCAAGAGAGGAGAAACTGGTTCTGTAGTTGGCAAGCCATTCACAGTCTTTGTTCAATCCTGAGCTGATGGTGTCAAATTTGCAGATGAACTGAAGCTCAGCAGTTTCTCTTTGAAGTCTGGTCCTGAAGTTTTTTTGCTGCAGGATGGCCACCTTAAGGTCTGCTATAGTGTGGCCAGGGAGGTTGAAGTGCTCTCCTACAGGTTTTTGTATATTGCCATTCCTAATGTCTGATTTGTGTCCATTTATCCTTTTTCTTAGAGACTGTCCAGTTTGGCCGATGTACATAGCAGAGGGGCATTGCTGGCATATGATGGCGTATATTACATTGGTGGATGTGCAGGTGAATGAACCAGTGATGGTGTGGCTGATCTGGTTAGGTCCTGTGATGGTGTCGCTGGTGTAGATATGTGGGCACAGTTGGCATCAAGGTTTGTTGCATGGATTGGTTCCTGAGCTAGAGTTATTATGGTGCGGTGTGCAGTTACTGGTGAGAATATGTTTCAGGTTGGCAGGTTGTCTGTGGGCAAGGACTGGCCTGCCACCCAAGGCCTGTGAAAGTGTGGGATCATTGTCCAGGATGGGTTGTAGATCCTTGATGATGCGTTGGAGGGGTTTTAGCTGGGGGCTGTATGTGATGGCCAGTGGAGTCCTGTTGGTTTCTTTCTTGGGTTTGTCTTGCAGTAGGAGGCTTCTGGGTACACGTCTGGCTCTGTTGATCTGTTTCCTTATTTCCTCGTGCGGGTATTGTAGTTTTGAGAATGCTTGGTGGAGATTTTGTAGGTGTTGGTCTCTGTCTGAGGGATTAGAGCAGATGCGGTTGTACCTCAGTGCTTGGCTGTAGACAATGGATAGTGTGATGTGTCCAGGATGGAAGCTGGAGGCATGAAGGTAGGCATAGCGGTCGGTAGGTTTTCAATATAGGGTGGTGTTAATGTGACCATCACTTATTTGCACTGTGGTGTCAAGAAAGTGGACCTTCTGTGTAGATTGGTCCAGGCTGAGGTCGATGGTGGGGTGGAAGCTGTTGAAATCGTGGTGGAATTTTTCCAGCGTCTCCTTCCCATGGGTCCAGATGATGAAGATGTCACCAATGTAGCGTAGGTAGAGGAGGGGCGTGAGTGGACGAGAGCTGAGGAAGCGTTGTTCCAGGTCGGCCATAAAGATATTGGCGTATTGTGGGGCCATGCGGGTGCCCATAGCAGTGCCACTGATCTGGAGATATATATTGTCATCAAATTTGAAATAGTTGTGTGTAAGTATAAAGGCACAGAGCTCAGCAGCCAGTTGTGCTGTGGCATCATCAGGGATAGTGTTCCTGACAGCTTGTATTCCATCTGTGTGTGGGATGTTTGTGTAGAGAGCCTCTACATCCATGGTGGCTAGGATGGTGTTTTCTGGGAGGTGACCAATGCATTATAGTTTCCCCAGGAAATCAGTGGTGTCACGGAGATAGCTGGGAGTGCTGGTGGCATAGGGTCTGAGTAGAGAGTCCATATATCCAGACAGTCCTTCAGTGAGAGTGCCAATGCCCGA
Source organism: Gopherus flavomarginatus (assembly GCF_025201925.1). Lineage (NCBI taxonomy): Eukaryota > Metazoa > Chordata > Testudines > Testudinidae > Gopherus > Gopherus flavomarginatus. Next base: position 50,077,050 of record NC_066622.1, on the reverse strand, counting down.
GATGATGGGGCGTCCAGGATTTCCGGGTTTGTGGCTCTTGGGTAGTAGATAGAATAACCCTGGTCGGGGCTCTAGGGGTATGTTGATTTCTTCTGGTGTTAGTGTAGGGAGTGTCTTGAGTAGATGCTGTAGTTTCTTAGTGTATTCCTCAGTGGGATCTGAGGGAAGTGGCCTGTAGAATTTGGTATTGGAGAGTTGTCTGGCGGCCTCCTTTTGGTAGTCAGACCTGTTCATGATGACAACGGCACCTCCTTTATCAGCCTCTTTGATGATAATGTCAGGGTGGTTTCTGAGGCTGTGGATGGCATTGCGTTCTGCACGATTTAGGTTGTGAGGCAAGCGATGTTGTTGTTCCACGATTTCTGCCTGTGCACGCCGGCGGAAGCATTCAATGTATAGGTCCAGACTGTCATTTCGACCCTCAGGAGGAGTCCATGTGGAGTTCTTCTTCTTGTGCTGTTGGTGGGAGGGCACCTGTGTATCAGTGCAGTGTTCAGTGTTGTCCTGGAAGTATTCTTTGAGTCGGAGACGGTGAAAGTAGGCTTCCAGATCGCCACAGAACTGTATCATGTTGGTGGGGGTGGCAGGGCAGAAAGAGAGTCCCCGAGATAGGACAGACTTTTCTTCTGGGCTGAGTGTGTAGCTGGATAGATTGACGATATTGCTGGGTGGGTTGGGGTACCATGGTTGTGGCCCCATGTGGCAGGTAGGAGTTTAGACAGCTTACAGTCCTTTTTCCTTTGTAGAGAGGTGAAATGAGTAATGTAGATCTCCTGTCTTATTCTAGTGAAGTCCGTTTGTATAGAAGTTTGGTTATTAATGAGAGTCTCCAGGTTGGAGAGCTCTTTTTTGATGTTTTCCTGTTTGCTGTATAGGATGCTGATCAGGTGGTTCCTCAGTTTTTTTGATAGAGTATGGCATAATCTCTCACTGTGGTCTGTGTAGTATGTAGATAGCAGGGGATTTTTTACCTTTAGTCCATTTGGTATGATGTCCATCCATTTGCATTTGGAAAGGAAGATGATATCTGTCTGTATTTGTGCAAGTTTCTTCATGAGGTTGATGGATTTCCACTCCATACGGCTAAATGCAGTGCCTTGCATGGTGTCAAGTATCAGAGGGGTAGCCGTGTTAGTCTGGATCTGTAAAAGCAGCAAAGAATCCTGTGGCACCTTATAGACTAACATACGTTTTGGAGCATGAGCTTTCGTGGGTGAATGCTCCAAAACGTCTGTTAGTCTATAAGGTGCCACAGGATTCTTTGCTGCTGCAAAATATTGACATTCGTGATACACTACTTGCCAAAAGGGAGGGGAGAGGCCCAGCTGCGGTTGTCCCACCTACTCCAGAGGGCAAACTACTATTGAGAGAATGGACCAAATTAAAACTGATTCAGGGAGTGCTACACTGCATGACCACAGACCCTCTACAAAAGCAACGGAATCAACTAGTGCTGCCAAAAGAGTACAGAGCCCTGGCCATGAGGGCCCTGCATGACGACTTTGGACATTTAGGGATGGAGAGGACCCTGGAACTTATCTGCAGTAGATTCTATTGGCCCTGGATGGCTGAAGATGTTCGCAGGAAATGTGAGACCTGTGCTCGATGTGTTCAAAGGAAAAAACTGCCCACGAGGGCTGCATATCTGATGAACATCACCAGTAACAAACCTCTGGAGCTGGTTTGCATTGATTTCTTGTCTTTAGAAGTGGACAAGAGGAATATTGGGAACATTCTGGTAGTGACCGACCATTATACGCGATATGTGCAGGCATATCCCACACGTGATCAGAGGGCCACCACTGTCACTCGAGTACTGTGGGAAAAATATTTCTCAGTTTATGGATTCCCAGCCCGGATACACTCGGATCAGGGATGAGACTCTGAGAGTCACCTTCTGAAGGAGGTGCTGAGGATAGCAGGAATTAAGAAGTCGAGGACAAGGCCTTATCACCCACAAGGTGACCTTCAGCCAGAGAGGTTCAACCGAACCCTATTAGATATGTTAGGGGCTTTGCGGCCAGAGCAGAAAGCAACCTGGAGCCAACATGTTGCATTTCTGGTGCACGCCTACAACGCCACAAAGAACGATGCTACGGGAGTCACCCCATATCTCTTGATGTTTGAGCGAGAACCAAGATTACCCATAGATCTGTGCTTTGGTGTATCAGAGGATGGCAATAGCTATGAAACCCATCAGCAATATGTATCCCGACTACGAGAAAAACTGTGGGATGCTTATCACTTAGCTGCATCTGCAGCTCAGAAGAATGCAGACCGCAACTAACATCGATATGATGCTAGAGTGCATCTGCAAGAGCTCCAGCCAGGGGACAGGGTCCTGCTGCGAAATTTGGATATTGCTGGCAAACACAAGATAGCTGACAGATGGAAGGCAATACCTTACTTGGTGATGGAAAAGCTAGGAGACCTGCCGGTCTACAAGATCAAACCTGAAGAGGGTCCAGGGCAGACCAAAACCGTGCATAGAAACCTTTTGCTCCCTGTGGGGGAATTGGTAGACAGCCCTTATGAGATGGACCACAACAGGGCAACTGGGCAGAACGAAGGTGCTGTACCAAAGCTGCCCTCCAACGTGGACAGCCGGCCTCCTGCAGCTAACTTATCCCTACTCAGCACATCTGACATTGAGTCTGAGGAGGAAGACACAACCATGGTGTATCCTGGGATGAAGACAAGATTTCAGTCTCGATCAGCTGAATCAAAAGAGAGTACCTTCTCTTCCGCCCTAAACCCTATGGCAGAAGTATTTAGGCCCATTTCTGACACTCCTGAGCCACTGGTGGAACCCCCGTGGGATGACATACACAGGTTATTGGACAGTGGCGACATACAGATGGAGGATGTCCTGAGCATCTTCAACCCTCCACTGTTAGAACTAGAAATGCAGGGGCGTATGCCAGTATCCGAGGGAAACTCACAAGAAACCTCCCCATCCGGCACTCAAGAGGATGTCCCCCCTACCACAGCAACAGAGATTCTCAATAGGCGAGACAGGGTAATAAGACCAGTGAAACGATTAACTTATGATGCACCTGGGGCGACTAGTGAGGAGCCAATACATTTAGCACACAGGTTTGTGAAAGCTAAAGTGGGCTATCTGAGACCCTTTGGAGGGGACCAGTGAGTTGGTATAGTAGGGAATGTGATTTGTCGGGGTGACAAATTCTCAGCTGGGGGGAGGATATAAGCAAAGTCAGGATGAGCTTTCCCCTGACATCTGATGGTGAATTATGGGAAGTGTGGAAAGAATTTCAGAAAGTGTGAAATCTCAGGTATTTGCATGGGCACGCCCAGCATAGCCCAAGGCAGCCTGGGATGTTTATTTTGACAGCTCTGGGATCCTCAATTTCTTTGTTATTGGGACAGGATAAATAAAGTGTTGCCACCTGATTATATGAATGAGGAACTACGAGACTGCTTTATGACAGAGATGTCTCAATATAAATTAAGTGATACTTACTAGACAAGGGACATGGGTTCCAAAACCCAGTGAATTGAAAGAGGTTGGGAACTGGTGTGTGTACCTGATGGTATGGGCCCCTTTTGAGGGTCTGGAACACCAATTGCACATCCTCCTCTCTCCACTGTAAAAGAGTAGAGCTAATTTTGATTCCATTAGGAGTCCATCTAGAGACTGCTGAGCTGAATTCATGTTGGGCCAATGGTGCACCAGCACCAGGGCTCCCCTACTAAGAGCTGAAATTACTGAAAGAACTGAGCGGAGATCACTGAGTGCTATGTTAACTAGTGGGGGAGCCTGAAGACCTATCATTAAGCAGCTGGCAGAGCGGAGCAGTTTGCAGCATGTTGGAGCAGCCCACAGAACAGTGAGCGGAGTGAAGTGGTTTGCAGGGATGGCTGGAGGAGCGGCACAGCTGGTGTGGTGGAGCTGGTCGTGGTGAAGGCTGCAGCATAACTCCACAAAGAGGCGGAGCAGTTGGCCCTGGACCACGTAAGGTGCTCCTTAACACCTTGTGTGGACTCCCCCTCCCCCCCCCGATTTCCACCCAGGCGGGGGGTGGGGGGCGTAAAACTCTGCAGATAAACTTTTGAATTCTAGGGTGGCACTGACCAGAGACTTCCGGGTTGTTGGACTTTGGAGTGATTGGGCTTAAGACCCTAAGGGGGAAAGGACATTGCCAAAGGTACCTGGAGGTGGGTTTTTGTCTATGGTTTGTGTTATAATCCTGTTTGTGGTGTTTCTCCAATGGGATGTCGCATTGTTTCCTTCCTTTATTAAAAGGATTTTGCTACACTCAGACTCCGTGCTTGCGAGAGGGGAAGTATTGCCTCCTAGAGGCGCCCACGGGGGTGTGGTATGTAAGTGTTCCAGGTCACTGGGTGGGGGCTCGAGCCGGTTATGCATTGTGTTATTGAAACGGAACCCCTGGATACTGAACCCGACCCTTGTTGCTGCCAACTCAGAGGGGCAGAAGGGTTACATAAATATAGATATAAATATTGTCTGTCTTATTATCTATCCCTTTCCTAATGGTTCCCAACATTCTGCTCACTTTTTTGACTGCTGCTGCACATTGAGTGGATGTTTTCAGAGAATTATGGACAGTGACTCCAAGATCTCTCTCTTGAGTGGTAACAGTTAATTTAGACCCCATCATTTTGTATGTAGATTTGGAATTATGTTTTCCAATGTGTATTACTTTGTGTTTATCAACATTGAATTTAATCTGCCATTTTGTTGCTCAGTCACCCAGTTTTGTAAGATCCCTTTGCAACTCTTCGCAGTCTGCTTTGGATTCAACTATCTTGAGTACTTTTGTGTCATCTGCAAATTTTGCCACCTCACTGTTTATTCCTTTTCCCAGATAATTTATAAATATGTTAAATAGGACTGGACCCATACAGACCCTAGGGGGACACCACTATTTACCCCTCTCCATTCTGAAAAGTGACCATTTATTCCTGTCCTTTGTTTCTGATCTTTTGACCAGTTACCGATCCATGAGAGGACCTTCCCTCTTGTCCCATATCCCATGTCCACTACTTGTCCATGGCCGGATGAGTCCTGGCTGCCACTCTGATCACCCTTTGCCTGTGTGCCCACTGGCTCGCATGGAGTTCTCCATTCTGGCAGGCCACCTTCCCTGTGTAGTGCATGCCATGTGTCTGGATCTGCCAGCCCACCTTCCCTGTCTATTGAATGCTACGTCTCTTGGTTTGCCAGGCCACCCGTCCTGTGTGGTGCATGCCATGTGGTTGGGTCTGCAAGGCCACCTTCCCTGTGTGGCGTGTGCCACGCGGTTGGGTTTGCCAGGCCACCTGTCCTGTGTGGTGCGTGCCATGCGGTCAGATGTGACGCCTCTAACCAACGTCCAACTAGTGTGTCTAGCACTTTCCGATTAGCAACAGTTCCTTCTTGTTTTTCAGCCAGCTCTGGTTGGACATCCCCCAGCACAATTCATAGAATCATAGATTCCAAGGCCCTAAGGGACCACTGTGATCATCTAGTCTGACCCCTGGTAGAGCACAGGCCAGACATCTGCCCTGACATCATTCCTAAAGAAGATCTCCTAGAAAAACAGCCAGTCTTGATTTAACAATTGCCAGTGATTGAGAATCCACCCTGACCCTGAGTGAATGGTTCCAGTGGGGAATTATTCTCATGGCTAAAACTATTTGCCTTCTTTCCTCTCTGAATTGGGCTAGCTTCAATGTCCAGCCATTGGATCATGTTAGAACTTCATCAGCAAGACTGAAGAGCTGATTGTTCCCCACGTAGGTACGTACAGACTGTGATCAAATCACCCCTTCACCTTCTCGTTATAAGCTAAAGAGATGGAGCTCCTTGAGTCTCTCACTAGAAGGCAGGTTTGCTAATCCTTTCATCTTCCTCATGGCTCTTCTCTGTCCCCTCTAATTAACCAATGTCCCCCGGAATCGTGGGCCCAGAACTGGATCCAGGATTCCAGCTGTGGGTAGGGCCCTGAGTCCGGCTGTGGCCTTCCTGTGCCATTGCAATGCAAAGCAGAATCCCAACGGATGATTGCATTGCAGAACAGCCTTGGTATGAGGTTGCTAATTGATTTTATGCAGTGGCTTGGTAGTGTAAGTGGGTACAGAGGGGACTTGACAAAGGCTGTAAAACACTGACTGGTCTAGAGAAGTGTGACTGGGAGCAGCTGCTCCCCCTGGCTCACAGCACAAAGGTTCAGTGAAACTGAAAGGTGGGAAATGACCAAACTGAAAATTAGACTGTGGAGCTCCCTGCCATAAGAAGTCACTGAGGCCAGAACTTGATGAGATTCCAAAGGGACTGAGCACTTACATGTTAACAAGAACAGCCAGAGTTAGCGTCATGACCACACACATTCTGGCAGCAGGGATAGTGAGTCTCCTGCTTCAGAGCTTATGCCAAATTATTAGAGATCGGGGGAGACCTCACGTGGGGGGACAAATTATCCCACATCTTCTACTGCAGGATTCTTATACATTCCTCTGTAGTGGCTGGCCAGGCACTATCAGAGACAGGACACTAGGCTGGATCAACCTCTGCTCTGATCCAATCTGGCCATTCCCACCATCACAGGGGAATCCTGCATTGGCCTGATCCCAACCTTACACCCTGAGATGCCACTGACTTCTGTGGAGTCACTTCTGATTTACACCCACACAACTGAAAGGAACAGCAGCCCTGTGACCATGATTTTCCAATATAGGTATCTAAAACTAGGCTGCTGAGTCTGTTTAGATGTGAGGCAGAGCCCCCAGCCATTCTCTTTGGCTGCTGGTTTTAAAAGAATTGGCTGATATTTTCCCTGTGCGCCAGACAGTTAAGTATTATCAAAAGATGCCAGTTTCATTATGGAGAAGCCACATGTCCAGTGTTGCTTTATCAGGCCAGCATCCATCCCATTCCCAGCTTACTTATGGCACCCAACTTACATCCCAGCAGAATTCAGGGCTAGGTTTTCAGCTGCATTAAGGGTGACAGTCACCATCTTGGCCAACACCAGGAATCAAACCAGTGATTCCGGAGACACACACACAAGTTGCCACAGCTTGAAATAGAGGAGTATCTCTTTTATAAATTATCACTCCAGTTCCTGTGTAAACATACCTGAAGAGCCAGAAGCTGTAGCTAGGCGCTGTAACAACCTCACCCCAGAGCTGTCCTGGCTTGCAAATATATTTGAGAGTCTGATTTCCCCCACTGTATTGAATCAGGACAATAAGTCAAAAATCTTGACCGAAAAAAATCATGAACTGAAAAAAACCACACCATTTTTCTTTTTCATTTTGGTGCAAATAAGACATTTCATTTCAATGCCGACTGCTTCATTTTGGGGCTACCTTCTTTAAAACCCTTTTGTCAGCCACATCTGCTTCAGTTTCTACACAAAAAGTTCCCCCAAACTAGAAAAAAAGACATTTTTCATTTTAACACATTTCAACCTTTCAACATTTTTCTTGACTTTTTTCGAGGCGGGAAATTCATCCATTTTCGGTTCCTGCCATTTTCAGTGGAAAAAAAAGATTTGTGAAAAATTCCCCAGGTAGGTCTCCTTGCACCTGTATAGCTGGACACAGACTGGGAGGTGCTGGGCAGGGGTGGCAGAAGGTCTCTAAGAGTGGGGGGGCCACCAGTACCCAAAACATGGCCCCATCCCTCATGCCGCTTCTTCCCCTGAGGCCCCACCCCACTCATTCCCCAGGAGGCCCCACCCCCATGCTGCCCCTTCTCCCTGAGCCCCTGCCCTCACACCACCCATTCCCCCAAGGCCATGCCCTCAAACCACCCCTTCCCATGAGGCTCAGCTCCCACACCACCTCTTCCCTTAAGACCCTCACCCCAAGCTTGCTCAGCTCTGTCCCCTCCACCCCTATTGCTCATCCTTATGGCCAGGAGGGTATAGTCCTTCCACTTCTAAAAGTGGGGGGCCTTGGCCCCCTGTTCCCCCCTGTTCTGGTGCTCTTGGTGCTGGGCAGTGCATGCCGCGAGTTCCCCATACAGGAAGGTACAGGAGTGGCCATTGTTCCTATGATGCTCAGCATGTTGAGTGTACACTGAATGCTGAGGCCTGACTGTGGTTGGTGAGCCCCAGACTTTGTGCCCTGCTGAATAGCAGGCCTACTCAGGAGAGCAGCGGCAGCAGGCAGGACAGCTTCCTTGTCATCCTTCATTGCTTGCACAGCCCAGGGGCCCACTTACGAGAGAAAATCTGGGTTTTAATGGAATTGCCATGAAAATAAACCTGCGTTTAATTGGTGGGGATGAGGGGAAGAGTTCTGAGTATTTTTTAGGAAACCCAAACCAGCTGGGGGAGAAGTCTGCAAAGGCGGAATGCCATGGGATGCGCTAACATATACCAGCCCTTTGGAATGCTGCTCCGTGTGTGTGTATGTGCACACAGCTGTCCCTGGAAGGAGTATGGATGTGCAGGAAGCATGTGTGGCGTTATAGACATGGCAGTTCACGGGGACAAAGAGTAGGGTGGCATGAGTGATACTGGGTGTCTGGCTTTAGTTCAGTGCCCTGCCTGCCAGGGGAGTGTTGGGATCCATGACAGGACTAGTGACTGGTATGACATGGTGCCAGCCATGCCTGGCACTCTGCAAGAGGGCTCTGGATGAGCAGTGAGGGCTGGGCAATGTGCCAGCAGGGTCACACTGGTCCAGTTCTTAGACTCTAATAGTGTTTCTGCATCACTCCCTCCCTCCTACCTGATGCCCCATTTCACCACAGCATGCCACCGTGCCCTGTGCCCACATGTGCCATGCTGCGGATACAGGAGCAGCAATGCTTATACCCCTGTGCCCTCTGACTCTGCCCACCCACAGTGTTTTCTCTGTGCCTGAACTGGCAGGCAAAGGGTTCATTTGCTTGTGGCCCTGGCCAAAATCTGGGCACTCTTCAGGGAACAGGAGGCTAGATTCAGTACCAGGGTGCAGGGGCCTTTGGCATGTGCATGGATCCCAGCACACTTGTTATGGCTCTTGGCCTTTTAAAGGATGAAATTCTGATTAGTGTAGTTCTGCCACCTGGGGTGCAAGACCCCAGATAAAACACATGCCTGGAGGGATCATGTTGCTTGAGTGGGTCATGTGACTAGGGGAGATGGTGTTTGACTGTTGGGACTATATAAGAAGCAGCTTGTGCTCAGTTGGGCAGGGGCTTCAGCTCCCCCTGTGCACAGGGAGTCAGGCCAGGAGCCTGGCTGGGAGGGCAGAGGTTTGCAAACCTTTTGTTAAAACTTATTCACATGGCACCGGGAGGAGTGTAGTTTGGCATGACAGGTGTGTGGGTACCTTTGGGGCACAGAAGGGGAAATTGAGGCACACAGGTGCATTTCAGCGGGGCAGGTATCCTGACTGTGTCACAGGCTCCCAACCCACTTGTCTGCAGTGACCTGCAAATCCTCTGCTGTGAATTGGGGTAGCCACACTGAAGGTGACTCACACCAGCTGAGAAACTGTCCCCCTAGGGCTATTCATCATCACTGGGGCTGTTCCCGCTATGGACACCCCAGACCTGTGGAAGGTGATGGGTCTGTGTGTGGATGCTCTGCAGTACCCTGTCCCCAGACCCTTTGGGATAAAAGAGGCTGAAGGGAATTCTCCCGGGCCTATCTGGGATTGCCAGGGCAGGGAGCAGGGCATGGGGTGCCAGTTGGCCCCAGGAGGGTGAAGCCCAGGACAGGATTCTGGGATGGTAGGTGGGGTTCCTGGGGTAGATCTTGCTGTGGGGCAGAAGGGGGGATAATATGCTGCTGAATAATGGCTGAAGGAGGCAGTGTGACCTAGTGGATACAGCATCCAGCTGACAACCAGAGCCCTGGCATTTATTCCCACCCCTGCTGCTGCCTCATGGTGTGACCTCAAAGCCAGAGAAAGGTGCATCAGAGCAACGATGGTAAAAGCACTGCGCCCACACACACAGGTGGGAAGGCCAGGGCTGTACGCCCCTGCTGTGGGTCAGGCTTCCCCAGCCTGCAACCCAGGTAACCAGGTCGGTTTGAGTGTGGGTCACCAGCTGGCATTTAATGGGTGCAGGAGAGGGTGACTCACTAACAGTAGTGCCATCAAGGGAACTTCAGGGTAAACCTTTTCTTCCAAGCAGCCCGTGATCTCCCCTGGCCCACCTTGCCAGAGAGCTGAGGCCTAGGAACAGTAATTGATTTGGGTTAGACTCATAGACTTTAGGGTCAGAAGGGACCAATATGATCATCTAGTCTGACCTCCTGCACAAAGCAGGTCACAGAACCCTACCCATCCACTTCTATAACAAACCCCTAATCTATGTCCGAGTTATTGAAGTCTTCAAATTGTGGTTTGAAGACCTCAAGCTGCAGATAATCCACTAGCAAGTGACCCATGCCCCATGCTGCAGAGGAAGGCGAAAAACCTCCAGGGCCTCTGCCAATCTGCCCTGGAAGAAAATTCCTTCCCGACCCCAAATATGGCGATCAGCTAAACCCTGAGCATGTGGGCAAGACTCACCAGCCAGCACTCAGGAAAGAATTCTCTGCAGTAACTCAGATCCCATCCCATCTAACATCCCGTTACCCACCACTGGGCATACTTATCTGCTGGTAATCAAAGATCAATTGCCAGAATTAAGCTATCCCGTGATACCATCCCTTCCATAAACTTATCAAGCTTAGTATTAAAGCCAGATATGTCTTTTGCCCCCACTACTCCCCTTGGAAGGCTGTTCCAGAACTTCACTCCTCTGATGGTTAGAAACCTTTGTCTAATTTCAAGTGTAAACTTCCTAGTGTCCAGTTTATACCCATTCATTCTTGTGTCTACATTGGTACTAAGCTTAAATAATTCCTCTCCCTCCCTAATATTAATCCCTCTGATATATTTATAAAGAACAAGCATATCCCCCCTCAGCCTTCTTTTGGCTAGACTAAACAAGCCAAGCTCTTTGAGTCTCCTTTCATATGACAAGTTTTCCATTCCTCGGATCATCCTAATAGCCCGTCTCTGAACCTGTTCCAGTTTGAATTCATCCTTCTTAAACATGGGAGACCAGAACTGCACACAGTATTCCAGGTGAGGTCTCACCAGTGCCTTATATAACGGTACTAACACCTCCTTATCTTTGCTGGAAATACCTCGCCTGATGCATCCTAAAACCACATTAGCTTTTTTAACGGCCATATAACATTGGTGGCTCATAGTCATCCTGTGATCAACCAATACTCCAAAGTCCTCCTCCTCCTCTGTTGCTTCCAACTGATACATCCCAAATGTATATCTAAAATTCTTATTATTAATCCCTAAGTGCATGACCTTGCACTTGTCACTATTAAATTTCATCCTATTACTATTACTCCAGTTTGCAAGGTCATCCAGATCTTCCTGTATGATATCATGGTCTTTCTCTGTGTTAGCAATACCCCCAGCTTTGTGTCATCCGCAAACTTTATTAGCACATTCCCGTTTTTTGTGCCAAGATCAGTAATAAGAAGGTTAAATAAGATTGGTCCCAAAACCAATCCTTGAGGAACTCCACTAGTAACCTCCTTCCAGCCTGACAGTTCACCCTTCAGTACGACCTGTTGTAGTCTCCCCTTTAACCAGTTCCTTATCCACCTTTCAATTTTCATATTGATCCCCATCTTTTCCAATTTCACTAATAATTCCCCATGTGGAACCGTGTCAAATGCCTTACTGAAATCGAGGTAAATTAGGTCTACTGCATTTCCTTTGTCTAAATAATCTGTCACCTTCTCAAAGAAGGAGATCAGGTTGGTTTGGCACGATCTACCTTTAGTAAAACCATGTTGTAATTTGTCCCAATTACCATTGACCTCAATGTCCTTAACTACTTTCTCCTTCAAAATTTTTTCCAAGACCTTTCATACTACAGATGTCAAACTAACAGGCCTGTAGTTACTCGGATCACTTTTTTTCCCTTTCTTAAAGATAGGAACTACGTTAGCAATTCTCCAGTCGTACGGTACAACCCCTGAGTTTACCGATTCATTAAAAATTCTCGCTAATGGGCTTGCAATTTCATGCACCAGTTCCTTTAATATTCTCGGATGAAGATTGTCTGGGCCCTCCGATTTTGTCCCATTAAGCTGTTCAAGTTTGGCTTCTACCTCAGATGTGGTAATATCCACCTCCATATTCTCATTCCCTTTTGTCATCCTTCCATTATCCCTAAGCTCCTCATTAGCCTTATTAAAGACTGAGGCAAAGTACTTATTTAGATATTGGGCCATGCCTAGGTTATCCTTAACCTCCTTTCCATCCTCAGTGTTTAGCGGTCCCACTTCTTCTTTCTTTGTTATCTTTATATTTATATGGCTATAGAACCTTTTACTATTGGTTTTAATTCCCTTTGCAAGGTCCAACTCTACTTGGCTTTTAGCCTTTCTCACTTTATCCCTACATGTTCTGACCTCTCTAAGGTAGGTTTCCTTGCTAATCCCACTCTTCTTCCACTCCTTGTAGGCTTTCTGCTTTTTCTTAATCACCTCTCTGAGATGCTTGCTCATCCAGCTTGGTCTACAACTCCTGCCTGTGGTTTTTTTCCCTTTTCTTGGGATGTGGGCTTCCGATAGTTTCTGCAGCTGCGACTTAAAGTAATTCCAGGCCTCCTCCGCATTTAGATCCACAAGTTCTTCAGTCCAATCCACTTCTCTAACTAATTTCCTTAATTCTTTAAAGTTAGCCCTCGAGAAGTCAAAAACCCTAGTCCCAGATCTATTTTTGTTTATCCTTCCATCTAGTTTGAACTGAATTAGCTCATGATCATTCGAACCAAGGTTGTCCCCTATAACCATTTCTTCTATGAGGTCCTCACTACTCACCAAAACCAAATCTAAAATGGCATCCCCTCTTGGTTCTTCAATTACTTGGTGAAGAAATCCATCTGCTATCACATCCAGAAAAATCTGAGCCCTATTATTCTTGCTAGCATTTGTCTTCCAGTCTATATCTGGGAAGTTAAAGTCTCCCATGATTACACATTTCCCATTAGTGTTTACTTCATTAAAAACATTAAAGAGATCTCTATCCATATCCAGATCAGATCCCGGTGGTCTGTAGCACACCCCAAGCACTATCTCAGGGGAGGCTCTAGTAGCTTTCTTTCCCAGTGTGATTTTTGCCCAGACAGACTCTGTCTTGTCCATTCTATCACTTATTATTTCTTTACAGTTAACCTCCTCATTGATGTACAATACTACTCCACCACCTTTGCCTTTATTTCTGTCTTTCCTAAACAGCACATAGCCTTCAATACCTGTACTCCAGTCATGACTATTATTCCACCATGTTTCTGTTATCCCTATAATATCCGGTTTCACTTCCTGCACCAGTAGCTCTAGTTCCTCCATTTTGTTCCCTAGGCTCCTCGCATTAGTGTACAGACATCTTAATTTTTGCCGTTTGGCTTCACTGACATTCTTTACCCTGTTAGGCAAAGACATTCTACCACCAGCATCACCTGTTAGTCTGCTATCTACACTACCCTTCCTCCTTATGCCAATTCTTCTGTCCACGGCTGTATCCCCTCTTACTTTGTTTACTTCCCTCTCAAGGTTGAATTCTGGCGTGGAGATCTCCTGGACATCTCCCAACTATCTCCCCCAAATTCCTAGTTTAAAGCTCTCTTAATCAGTTCGGCAAGCCTCCATCCTAGAAGGTCTATTTCCCTCCTTACTCAGGTGAAATCCATCCCGAGAGAACAGTTGGACTAGATCTGTGTGCTTCTTGAGCTGAATCATGAGCACCTGTTCCTTCCCTATATGGTTAGCGGACCCCTGGAGAAAGTCAGAAAACACCTGTGAGGAGGTGTCAGCTAGGATGAGTCATAATACCGGGGTCAGCTCCTTCCCGATCAGAGCGTCCAAGGAATCAGCAGCTCAGACCACCCTCTGGGGCTAGCTTAATTCTAACAAATAACCCGAGAGCTGATGTAGATTCCCATGTACTTAGAACCTTGAGGGGCAGACCAAGATGGGAGAAGGACCATGGAGGAGTATAGGGACAACCCCGCAGGAAGCAGCTTACAGATGAAGTAGATTCCTGGAGTTTGCAGGTAGGGAATGCCTGGGTGCACAGTGTCCAGTTTGTGGGATACAGAATAATATTATCTCTGCACAGGGCAGTTCTATAGGACTGGTGGGTTTTGACCACTGCCCTTGCTCCGTATTCTGACAGCCAGAGGTGGATTTGGGGTTTTTGGGGCCCTGGGCCAGAGCAAGTGGGGCCCCTCCCCACCCCTTCTGCCTGCAGGCCCCCCCACCGGCACTCCTGCCAGGGACTGAGATCAGGGCACAAGGGTTTCCCTCGCTCCCTAGCAGGAGTGCTGGGTGGGCAGAGCGGGTCAGGGCACGGGGATGCCAGTTTTTCTGGGGGCCCCCCAATTGTCCAGAGCCCCTGGGCATTGGCTCCATTGGCCCAGTGGCTAATCCACCGCTGGCCCAGAGTAAATATGCAGGGTGAGGTCAGCCCATCTCTAAGCTAGTAGCCTTTGTCTGCACCCCATTGTGAAGGAGCTGTGCAGTTGGATTGCTGCCCTGTGATACAGGAAGGCTTGGAAGGATTAGTTTTTTTATTGGTAAACGTCAATTTCACCATATACACACAAACCTACAAAAAATTGCATCTATGATATAGCTAAACAAAGAATGAAAAATGCTTCTTGAGAACATTTTAGGGTTTGATTTCAAGATATTTATATTTTGACATTGACAATTTGCATATCAAAAAGTTAAAGCTTTATAACCATTACATCTCAGTGTCTCCTGTCATTCAATAATTATCTGACTCTCCCTTAATTTCCTGCAATTGTGAGAATTAAAATAGATTTTTAAAAGCTTAAACCCCCTAATTTTGCACAACTGTGAACATTTAGAGAGATAAATATTGAAGAAAAAGCTTAAAAATAAAAATTTATACTATCCGTCCAAATTATAAATAAAAAAAATGGGATTCTACCAAGTCTAGGTAAATCCAGTGTCCGAGCCAGATCTCAGAATTGCAAAGGCCACTCAACCCAGTCAATGGCTTTTCCTGCACTAATGAAGGAGACAGCTCTGCCCTCTGGCTCCACACCACACGGGCTGACTGCACAAGGTGCTGTATGCATTCATCTCTCTGAGGGGGTGCTGTATCTTGTGGATTGGCAGCAGGGAAGGCAAACAGGCAAAAGAGTGGCAAAGTGCTTTCTCTGAGGCTGGATCTGGGTGATACAAGCCCACAGTCTGACTGGAGCTTGCCTCGTTAGGAGTGATTGTGAGCACAAGACAGTTACGGCCCATGGAATCTGGTGCTCACTGCTTAAGGAGTCCTGTAGCTCTAGGAAGTCCTATTTTTAAAAAATAATATTAGCTGCTCCCCTACGAGGCCTTGGTACCGCCCCTGTCTGCACTTTCTTTCTTCCTATTTTCATCTTGATCCAAGATCAAGGCACACACAGGTCCCCTCTTGCTGACTGCACCTTTGGGAGATAAGTCCTGCCCAGGAAGTCTATATAGGAGCCAAATCCTTTCCATAGATATTTGCCTGCTGAGCCCATTGAAATCACTGGTGACTGGCTGAGTATTTGAGAGCAGGAGTTGGCTGAAGTGACTGAGTACCGTGGTCTTACTGGGGAAGTCCTGATTTTTTAAATGATATCCTGACATCCCAGGAAGTTGGTTTTGGGACACCAGAAATGTCTTGGGTTTTTGTTTCACCAGCTGTTCAGTGTCTGGAACCCCTGAAGGGTGTCTCTTTCCTCCCCTAGCCTCAGCTTTCCAGACAGATATTGTTTTCATTGACTGGCTGGCCTGCTCAGCGACCTCAGCTTGCTGCCGCCTGAGATCTTTTTCCGCGCCTCTCCGGGGGAGCTCTCTGTGTGGCAGCAAATTGTTCACAAAGGGGTGCAGTTTAAAGCCTGAGAATTAGGGAGTGATGTAGATAATGGTGTGCATAAAACCACAGTGGCATGCGGCCTGCTCCCAGAGGCGGTTCTTTGGGTTCATACCTGCAGCTGCAGTTTCTAAACAGGCAGATGAGCCTAAAAGAATTGCACAGCTCCAGACATCTGCCAGGGATGGGTTCATTTCCATCTCTAATTTGCATTCCTTAAAAAAAATCAAACCAGATAAATGAAATAAAATCCTCCATGGCCATGTTAGAACCCACCAAATGAGGTGATAGTTAGAGGTCTTAACACCAGTGCACCCATGTTACATACGTGCAGTACTTCAGATCCCTAGCTAGACTGCTAAAGGTGCACCTTCATGAGCAATGTAGACAGGTTCCCACTAATGTAGGTTTTTGCATTCAGTCGAGAAGGGACTTATTTCATCACTACTTGAAATGCAGCCACCTCTGGGGTGTGCCACACCATCATCACCACACCATCCTCATCTCTCTTGCTGAAGCCATTCCACTTTACTTAACTATGCAGGGGACCAGAGAAGGAGTGATTCTAGCTCAGTGGTTGGGGCACTTACCTGAAAGGTGGGGGATCCCTGTGCAAAGACCTCCTCATCAGGCAGAGGGGGAACTTGAACTGCTGTCTCCGATGTCCTAGGGATCTCCCTAGCCTCTGAGCTGAAGGTTAAAAGGGAGGCCTTTTCCACCTCCTTTGATGCTTGAGTCTCCAGACTCTAGGAGCAGGGTTCCTGGCTGTGGCTCACCAGTGGAACTAGGTGCCTCCCTGCAGCCTGGATTTAGGGGCTGAATTCTTTGGGGGGCTAGGAGCTCAGGACACACTCCTCTCATTGGCACTGTCCAGTGGGCAGGGAGTTGCCTAAGCTAGGCATTGTGTTGACTTTTGTGAGTCCCATTCGGAGACCCCCATCTCTCCCCATACATAGCACAGGGGGCCTAGGAGTGTAGCTCAGGCCTGGTCTACACTACGTGTTTAAACCGAATTTAACAGCATTAAACCGAATTAACCCTGTACCCGTCCACACAACGAAGCCCTTTATATCGATATAAAAGGCTCCTAAAACCGATTTCTGTACTCCTCCCCGACGAGGGGAGTAGCGCTGAAATCGGTATTGCCATGTTGGATTAGGGTTAGTGTGGCCGCAATTCAACGGTATTGGTTTCCGGGCGGTATCCCACAGTGCACCATTGTGACCGCTCTGGAAAGCAATCTGAACTCGGATGCACTGGCCAGGTAGACAGGAAAAGCCTCGCGAACTTTTGAATTTCATTTCCTGTTTGCCCAGCGTGGAGCTCTGATCAGCACGGGTGGCGATGCAGCCCCAAATCGAAAAAGAGCTCCAGCATGGACTGTACGGGAGATACTGGATCTGATCTCTGTATGGGGAGACAAATCTGTTCTATCATAGCTCTGTTACAGAAGTCGAAATGCCAAAGCATTTGAAAAAATCTCCAGGTTATGATAGACAGAGTCCACAGCAGGGACTGAGCACAGTGCTGTTTGACAAGCATAACGGAAAGCCAAAGAATCAAATGGATGCTCATGGAGGGAGGAAGTGGGAACTGAGGACTCCAGCTATCCCACAGTCCCCACAGTCTCCGAAAAGTATTTGCATTCTTGGCTGAGGGGTCAAAAACATTTTCCAGGGTGTTTCAGGGTATATATCGTCAATTTATCCCAGTGACAAAAGGCTAAACGGGCTCCATGGTTGCCATGCTATGGTGTCTGCCAGGGCAATCCAGGGAAAAGAGGTGCGAAATGATTGTCTGCCGTTGCTTTCATGGAGGAAGGATTGAGTGACGACATTTACCCAGAATCACCCGCGACACTGTTTTTTGCCCCATCAGGCACTGGGATCTCAACCCAGAATTCCAATGGGTGGGGGAGACTGCAGGAACTACGGGATAGCTACGGGATAGCTACCCACAGTTCAACTCTCTGAAAGTCAGCGTTAGCCTCAGTACATGGATGCACACCGCCGAATTAATGTGCTTAGTGTGGTCACGTACACTCGACTTTATACAATCTGTTTTATAAAACTGGTTTCTGTAAAATCGGAATAATCCCGTAGTGTAGACATACCCTCAGGCTTTGTGGAGCCATGTGATTTTCAAGGCACCTAAAAGTTAGGTGCTGCAACGCTCAGTGTCACAATGCCCAAGGCCCTTTGTCCCAGCCTGCAAATGGGCCAGTGGGTGAGAGCACTGGCTTTTCTGAGGTTCATTGCTCCAGCAGCCTGTCCTGTTCTCCCCTCTGAGACACCAGTTATCCCACCTGAGCACCATGCCAGGGCACAGATGCTCCTGCTACCTCTTCCAAGCAAACATGTCTTGACAGTTTTCCCAGCCGCCTCGCCCTCCGAGGAGCTGCCAGTCACCTGTCAGAGAGAGCTGACTGCTGTGGAATTGCTGCATTCTGCTTTCTGGGCAAGGAATGTTTATACAATCAGCCCCGGGCTGCAGAGTGACAGGGAGTGTGTGGAGCGAGACCTGCCCTGCCTGGGCAGAGCCAGCTGCATACACAGCACCTAGCTGGGACGTGAGGAGAGGAGAGGAACCATCTGCCTGACATGGGACATAACAGCTCTTCAACCAAAGCCCCCCACCCCCTATGTCCCACTGACTGACTGCTGAGGGAATTTAAGAAAGTAGAAGGAAAGGCCCCTGATTGGATTGAGGCCAGGGCAGAAGGGCTAAGCCCCCAGAGCGACTGGGAGTTAGGGGATGTGAGTGTCACGGACTCCCAGGTCGTGCCCACTCTTGGCCCTGTACGGACCCTGGGGGAACTCCCTTCAATGTGATAGCCCTTCTCGGGGGTCCACTCTCTCTTGGGAGTTAAGCCCCTCTGCCTCCTGGATCCGCACCTCTCTGAGCCTTAGCATACCTGTCTCTCGCTGTGGGCCCCCTCAGGGAATCCACTCGCTCTGGAACCCCGGGGCATCCACTCCCAGAGAGAATAATGCAACCCTTATCTCTAGATCAGAGCGACTCTCAATCAGAGTAAAACAGGAGGGTTTATTGAGTGTTTTAACACAGAATAGGAAACTCTCAGGGCCCTCAGGCGTGGCCTCCCTCAGCATAGTACATCTAGGTCTCCCCTGCATCCAAGTGGGCGCTGTCTGCTCTTTCTCCAGTCTCGAGACCCTGCACTTTCCAGCTGGGCATCTGATATCAAGGGCCCCAACAACTCCTCCCCTGTCCTTTGCCTTCATCCCAGATAAACAGATCGCTGGGGCCCTCTCTCTTCCATCCTTTGTTCTCCTCTGGACCGAGGTCCTCTCTCCTCAGCCCTTTGTCTTCCCACTGGCCAGAACCAGCTGACTGCCAAGCTGGGGTGGGTCTCTTGGTCACCAGGTCACCAGTTGTTAAGGTTCCTCATCTCCAGGCTGTTGTCTGGGGGGTCCCAGCTGCCAGGTGAGGTCACACCTGGTTCTCTGCAACAACAAACTCTCTCCCACCACCTTGTTAAACATGCAGCACACAGGGAAACTGAGGCGCTCATATGCTATTCATGTAAAACATTACAAAAATCCCCAGCTTTATCACAGTGACTGTGCAGCTTTGGGTCGCACCCTATCCTCTTGCTCAGTTTCCTCATCTGCCTAATGGGATCTGATGCTCCTCACGGAAGTGGTTTGAGAGCCTTAGCTAAACAGTGCTGAGCATTAGGAGGCATGCCACTGCATCTTTAAAGCTTGGGAGGCCCAAACCTGTGTGCATGAAGGGCCAGGAGAACTGGGCTAAGCAGAGCAAAATTCCACAGCTTCTGTTTGGCAGAATTAGACCCCAAAATGTTTGCAGTTTTAGATCACGTCTTTTTGCAGTCTCCCCAACCCCCACTGCAGTTTTGATAAAGACTTGCCGGGGCAGCTCTAGTTTTTTTGCCGCCCCAAGCATGGCAGGCAGGCTGCCTTCGGCGGCTTGCCTGCAGGAGGTCACCGGTCCCGCGGATTCAGCGGCTTGCCTGTGGGAGGTCCACTGGTCCTGCGGCTTCAGTGTACCTGCTGCTGAATTGCAGCCAAAGGGTGGGACCGGCGGGTCTCCTGCAGGCAAGCTGCCGAGTCTGCCTGCCTGCTACCCTCGGAGGGACTGGCAGGATGTCCTCTGCGGCTTGCTGCCCCAGGCACACGCGTGGTGCCTAGAGCTGCCGCTGAGACCTGGATCTTCAGAGCTATTTAGGCACCTGTGAAATCAACGAGAGTTAGGCCCCGAAATACCTTGGAGCAGTGGTCCCCAACGTGGTGCCCGGGGGTGCCATGGTGCCCTCCAGGGCATTTATGTGTGCCCACCTAGTGCCCAGCAGGGGAGAGAAGCTGCAGCCCCGTACCTGCCAGGAACAGAGAACTCTGGAGTTGCAGGCTTCAGGCATCGGTGTACTCGGTCCCCGGCAGGTGCGGGGCCCATCTAGTGCCCAGCACAGAAGAGAATCTGGGGCCCTGCGTCTGCTGGGGACAGAGTATTCCAGGGCTGCGGGCACCAGTGTTCTCTGTCCTCTCGGCTATTCTCCGACTTCTCTCTTCTCTCTGGATTCATATATTATGTAATATTACATTTTTTTTGTATTATTTAATGTACAAATACAAAATAAGCCTTGTAAAATTTTTGGCGCCCACCACGTTCTTCTAAAAACATGAATGTGCTATTGGTCACAAAAATGTTGGGGACCGATGCCTTGGAGGATTTGGGCCGAGCTGCCTCTTTTGACATCCAAAACTCACCAGAGTGCAAAAGTTCATGTTTTCCATGCAGAACCTGCTGGAGATCAAAGCGACAGGCCAGGGGCCCAGCGAGGAACCAGAGTTGAATGGGAGGTTCTGCTCCTCATGGGTCTCAAGGGATGGATGTCTCAGAGGCAGGCAGCACCATAGGGTTAATGTAACACCCCCCCACACCAGGCATTGCTCTGTTGCTCTCTAGTGGTGGCTGGGCCACAGAAAGGTTGGGGAGTGGCTGGGAAGTTAAGGCTGATACATCAAGGTCCCAGGTTAGATCCCTGCTGCGGTGTTACGAGTAGAAGGGTTAACTGTTTGCTCCCTATTATTGCATGACATACGGCCTGCATATGAGCAAGTGATGTGGGCTGGCAGCTGTCTCAAAGAGCTGATGTAGCAGAGCAAGAAAGTGAAGGGTGGTGGCCCTGGCACTCCCTGTGCATTACAGTCCTTGCATCTATTTCTGCAGCATGTTCTCAAAGCTTAGCACCTCCACTGCCACCCAGCCCCTCTCCGCAATTACCCACAAGTGCCTCTTTTCTTTTAAAGACACGATTTTTAAAAAACTGACAGCATTTCATTGAAACCCCCCAGGCTGCTCATTAAGGCGCATTCCTTCCATGTTCCCATCGCAGCAGGTTCCTCCCTGGGTTTCTATCTCCTCATTGGAGCACTTTGCTAATCACACACATGTAACACGCCTTAAAGCAACATCCAGAACATGGGAACCAACCTTGTTTGGCTTTAACCAATTGATTAAAAGGGGGGGAAGCCCCATATAGCGTGATTAAAGCCACAAAGGCAGAAGGAGCTGTGGCATTGCCGTGCAGGAATGCTTAAAAAAAAATGCTTGCGGTGTAAACCAACATAATTTACAGACCACAGTATAGATATATTTTTTACAACAGCTTAAGTCCACTCTGATTGGGCTCTAGTTCCGCTTGTCTAGCACCATGTATGGGGCTCAACCAATGGGCAGGGCATTTGGGGGCATCTTCTGAGCCGGGGCAGATGGGAGAGGGCAAATCTTCTTTGTCAGCTGCCAGGCTCTGGGTCAGCCAGGAAGGGTTGGGATGTTTGGACTGAGCAGTCCATGATATAAGGAGCATGGCAGGGGAGTGCTGGGCGGGGTGTAAGATGGGGAGGAGAGATGGAGGGAATGTGAGCTGAACTGGGGGAGGGGGAATCGTGGGAACACTAGCTGCATCACACACACAACGGTCTTCTTTCATCGCGCCCCCTCAAGGCGCCTGCTTCCCGCGACAACACCTGCCCTGGCGCTGCCTCCTGCAGGGCCTGTGTGCTCAGTGCAGTACTCAGAGAAGCTGCCTCACCATGGGGGTCAGCTGCATGGCGCCAGTTCTACCCCCGCATTGCTCTGCTACCCCAATCCCTGGGCAGCTGGCTTTCTATCCAGAGTGTGGGCCAACAGGCCCCTGGCCATCACAAAGGGCCTCGCCCGGGGTCAGTTTGGATGGAGCATTCCCTGCAAAGTTGGCTCTTTTCCTCCCAGGGAAGTGATCTCTCAGCCACCAGGTGCCGTGGGCGGAAGGCCAAGACAAAGGAAGAGGAATCTGCTGTCTGGGACAATCAATCAAAGCCCCGAATGAAAGGGCTGTCGTGGGCTGGTGTCAGATATTCACAACATGTCTGGAGGGGCGGTGTACGGTGGATGATCTGTGGACCCATGCTGGCAGGTGGTGGGGGGCTGGCACTGGACCACGTGACTGCTTTATCCGCCCTAGCCATGCCTGGCTATTAGCAGAGAGCAAACACACCGAGTGCTGGGTGTTGTCACTGATTCACTAGCCTCCTTGGGCAGCTTGATTTAGGGGGATCCTTAAACTCTGGAACTGTTCGACCTCCCGTCTCACTGAGATCCCAAACTGAACAGGGCTAGGCCTGCGCGGTCCCGGGAGGTGACACCACTCAGGAAAGCCCAAGTTGTCCTGGGAAGTGGGACTAGTGGTTCAGTAAGGGCGCTCTTCCCTCTCCATCAATGTGGCCCCCACTGCCCCCTATGCTGCTTCCATTGCAAGTCCCCTCCTCCACTCTTGCAGCCCATTGCAGGGAGCTGTTAAAGCATGTGGCCGGATGGGGTAGGTGAAGCAGAAGTGCTGGGGGGGCCAGCACAATATGGGCTTTATCCAGTGCAGCAGCAACAAGCTGCCCTGAATCTGGAGAGCCCCAAGTCCCGTCGCCCCCATGCTGGTAACTCACACCTTGAGTGCCTGCAGCAGAATGCTGGACTATGTCTCGGTGGCCGGGGGAACGGATTCCAGGCCCAGCCCATCTCGCCAGACCCCTGGTTCCCCCCTCCCCAGATTTGCAGCTCTAGATGCACCTGGCGGTATCTGTGCAAAACCCAGTCCCCTGAGAGCAGGGGTGCAGCTTCGGAAGCCAGGTGCAGCTCTGGTTTAGGATCTGACAGTTGCCATGTGTCTGAGGTGGGATCCAGCCACAGCCATTGAGCTGGCGGCTCCTGGGCATGATCCAGGCTGCTGCCTTACTGGGGAACATCACACCTTCCCCCCACCCTCCTTCCCCACAGATCAGCCTCTCTTCCTTCCGCTCCCAACCTGCACTGGAGCCTGTCCCCTGGACTGGTCACCACAAGTGACATCAGCAGCACTGGTGAGAGTGAGCTCAAAGCCATGGACCGTAGCTTCCTCCTGGGGCAGAGGGAATACATGGAGATTGGGGTGTGGGTGGGGTAGCTCAGCAGCTGGAAGGGGGTCAGGATGTGAGGGGTTGTGAGGGGGGGGGAGTGGGAGATGATGCAGCATGATGTAGCTGAGGGCTTTGGTTCTGGGACCCCCAGGCAGAGGGAGGAATAGACTTGGGGCTAAGGCCAGGGCTGGGGAGACCAGAACTCCTGGGTTCTGCTCTTGGCACTGACAGCAGCCAGGGCATCTGGTCACTGGAGTTGTCAGGGGCACTGCAGCAGGGTGCTCAGATGGAGCTGTGCCTCCCAGGTGGGTAGAGAGACATTTATTCATTCACGCTGCTGGTCTTACAGGGATTGCAGTTCCCAAGCAGGAAGCCCAAGGCTCTCATGCTAAATTGCCAGTCTGTCACCCAGGAGCAGCTGCCTCCATCACTGTCCCTTCCCTGGGGCAGAAAAGACGAATCCTGTTCTTAGTTTGTAACAACATCTCATGATTTTTAAACCAGTCTCATGATTTCCCCCAGTCTCCGAGCACCTCAGGACACCCTGCGCACTCTGAGCACCAGCAGGACCAGAACCCTCCAGTCCTCTCTCTTGCCTGGGCTCTGGGAACCCCCAGTCTGACACCATCCCATCAGCTTGGCCTTAATGGTGACTTCTGCACCGGCAGACAGCAGAGGGAGGCTGGAGGGCCTGATTCATGGGGAGCCACAGAAAGCAAGGGAGGTGCCGGCCCCAACACCAGCTTGTCAGGGCTGAAGGCGTGAGCCCCAGTGAAGCAGCGGGGTCCTGCAGGCTGGTCCCAGAGAGAGACGTGTGAGCAAAAGGAAGTGGGAAATTGCGTCCAGGAAAATCTTTTGGATGCAAGGGATCCATTATAGAGCAGCTGTGCAGGGAATGGGGCAGCTACTCAAGCCCCAGCCTCCCCCAGCAGGGGGCATTGTGGGGAGGGGGCAGGAGCATGGCGTTGTGGAGAGCTGCCAGCTACTGCAGTCCCAGCATCTCCCAGCAGTGGGGGCTGTGAGGAGTGTGGCAGGAGCACTGGCTGTGTGGGGAGCTCCCGGCTACTCCGTTTCAAAGCTGAAATAAAGCTGTCCAGAGCAATCTGGTGCTGTCCTGAAGGGTGTGGGGCTAGGGGCTGGACCGGAAGCCCCACAAATGGAGCTCTGTCCCATCTGTAATGGTTTTCCTGCCCTACACAAAGCTGCCCCCTGCCCTGCACTGGGAGGGGGAACCAGCTGCCAGGCTGTCTGGCCCAACCCAAGCTGGGGCTGGGACAGAAGGTGAAGGATAATGGTGGAGAGAGAAAAATGCCAAAGGGAAAACCAGCCAGAGAAAGAAATAAATGCCAGGAAGCAAAGGCGGGGGAGGAGGATGAACTGGAGAAAAGTTGGAAGGAAAGGGAGTTTTGGATACAAAAGGGGACCAATCCTGGCACTGTGTGGGGAGAACCAGGCTGAAGAGGCAGTCCAGGCCAATGGGTAGGGTAGTGGCGTGAGCCAGGAGACCTTGGCTCTTGTCCAAACTCTGTCTCTGGCCCAGCGGATGCCCTTGGCCAGCCACTCCCCCATTTACATCTGTTTGCCTTTCCCCCGGGTCAATTCAGTCCTTGAGCCTGTCGCTCATCATGGGTATGTCTTCCCCAGCACCCAGGAGCCCTGAGCTTAGCCAGCCCAGTTCTGCCAGCCTCGGCATTCAGATATGAGGAGCTGGGATCATGAAATTTGCTTAAAACTCAGGAGATTTTTTAACAAATAATAAACAAGGAGCGGGGCTCGTTTCCCTTGCTTCTGGTTTCGAAGCCTCGAGCTCTTGGTCAAATCACATTTCCTAGGGGTTTTTCCACAACCAGAAGAGCTAGAAACTCCCCTTCCCCTTTTAAATGCAAAATGAGATTCTCCCATAAAAACATGACCCTAGGAGCTGGGGCTTTAAGCCACTATAGTAAGAGCTGGCACCTGTGGGTGCCCCCCTGAAGACAAACAGATGCTTAGCTCAAGAAGGAATTGGCTTGGTGCAGTGATGTGTGGCTCAGTTTAGGCAGAGGAGAGCCCCTATATCTTCCTGCTGTGGGAAATGGGGGTGATCTGCCCCACCCTGACTTGAGCCTCCTTTGGAGCATTGAGCTGCACGGGTTTCCCATTGGAAGGGCTGGTGGCCAGTGTGCACCTCCTACAGCAGGTGTGGCTGGAGGGGGTGGGGCATCTGCCAGAGGAAAGTAAGGCATTTGTCATAGGCTGTGTGGACAGGCTCCAGCAAAGAAAGCAATTGCCTTTCCTGCCACCATCCTCGCTCCAAACCTGCCGACACCCCCAAATCTTCTCTGCTGTCCCTGCCTGTCCAGCAAAGACCTGAGCATCCCAAGATCAGGGTGGGGGGTCACAGGAAAGCTCTGGGCTTCCTGCAGGGTGCTAGACAGGAAGGCCAAGTGATGTGGTCCACCGGTGTGGATAAACACGGTGCTAGGATATGTAGGGCCCCATGCTCTGGGACAAGGCTCTGAGTTGCTCTGTGCTTGTTGGTTTGGGATGACTGCCCTGTTGGCTGATCAGGTTGGGGGTGACAGGAACCCTGACCAGGCTCAGTGACAGGTGATTTCCTCCAAGAGGCTGTCACATACTCACAGTTTGTGCCCACTCTTGGCCCGTACGGTCACTGGGGGGAACCCCCTTCAGTGTGACAGACCTTCTCGGAGGTCCACTCTCTCTCAGCGGTTAAGCCCTTCCACCTCCTGGAACCGCACCTCTCTGAGCCTGTCTCTCACTGTTTGTCCCTCTCAGGGAGTCCACTCGCGTTGGACCCCTGGGGCCTCCACTCCCAGAGGGAATAATGCAACCCTGTTCTCTAGACCAGAGCGACTTTCAGCCAGTGTAAAACAGGAGGGTTTATTGAGCGTCTGAACACAGCATAGGAAACTCCCAGGGCCCTCAGGCCTGGCCTCCCTCAGCACAGTACACCTAGGTCTCCCTTGCATCCAGGTGGGCTTTGCCTGCTCTCTCTCTCCAGCCCCTGAACTTTCCAGCTGGACATCCGATATCACCTCCCCCAAGCCCCACCTCTGTCCATTGTCTTCTATCCAGGTAAACAGGGTCACCTGGGCCTCCTCTCCTCTCAGCTGTCCTTTGTACCCCTGTGGCTGGAACTGGCTGGTCAGGTTACAGGGGTCCTCTCTTCACAGGCTGTGACTCCTGAGCTGGGCCTCCCGGTCACCAGGTCACCAGTTGCTGGGGTATCCATTCTGCAGGCCATTGGCTGAGGTCCCAAGTTCCATCGCTGGTCCTATGTAACAACAAACTCCCTCTCCTATCACCTCGTTAAACCGGTAACACCCAGGGAAACTGCGTCCCACCACCTCAGCATGCAAACCATTGAAAAACACAAGAGAACCGCCCACTTCATCACACAGGAATCTCATGCACTTCTGTAGGCTGAGAACCGACTGGATAAGCAGCAGTTCTTGCAGAAAAGGACCTGGGGATTACAGTGGATGAGAAGCTGGATACGAGTCAGCAGTGTGCCCTTGGTGCCAAGAAGGCTAAGGGCATATTGGGCTCCTGTGACGTTATTGATATAAACTGGGACCATATAGAACATGGTTTGCAACCAAGGTCCTGTAGTGGCACCAAATCCTATGTAAAGGGGGTCATATAAGGTGTCTAAGACCAGGTTATGGGTTACTGGTTATGATTATGCTGTCTGTATGTCTGTATCATTTTGTAGTTGAAGTTATAAGTATTGGCTCTATACTGTCTGTATTTCAAATTGGTGCTGCAGTTCTGGGAAACACCCCAGACAAGTGGGTGTTAGCTCTGCTTAGCCTGCTTGAAGGCCCATTAAGGACCATCAGCTACACAATTGACCCATTAAGAGGAGGCAGATACGCCCTGTGACTCAGCAGGGTGTGCAGAAACTGGCCCATGTGACTGCAGACTCCATTTTGCTGTAATTTTCCACAGTAAGAACAAAGAAGTGTTCTTACACCTGGAAGTGCCTATATAAGGCTGATGCCTCATCTCCATCTGGTCTTCAATCCTGCTTCCTACCTCTGGAGGGACTTTGCTACAAGCTGAAGCTCTACACAAGGGACTGATGACCCATCCCAGCTGGGGATGTTCTCCAGAGACTTGATTTGAACCTGCAGTTTACTCCATCACTGCTACAAGCCTGAACTAAGAACTTTGCCATTACTTAATGTAATTGATTCCATTTAACCAATTCTAGCTCTCATCTATATCTTTTTCCCTTTATGAATAAACCTTTAGATTTTAGATTCTAAAGGATTGGCAACAGCGTGATTTGTGGGTAAGATCTGATGTGTATATGGACCTGGGTCTGGGGCTTGGTCCTTTGGGATCAAGAGAACCTTTTTCTTTTACTGGAGTGTTGGTTTTCATAACCATTCATCCCCAGGACGGGTGGCACTGGTGGTGATACTGGAAGACTGGAGTGTCTAAGGAAATTGCTTGTGTGACTTGTGGTTAGCCAGTGGGGTGAAACCGAAGTCATTTTTGCCTGGCTGGTTTGGTTTGCCTTAGAGGTGGAAAAACCCCAGCCTTGGGCTGTGACTGCCCTGTTTCAGCAATTGGTCCTGAACTGACACTCTCAGTTGGGTCCCACCGGAACTGCATCGTCACAGCTGCTTAAAGTAGGACCAATCCCCAACTATTTTTTTTGCCCCAGATCCCTAAATGGCCCCCTCAAGGATTGAACTCACAATACTCACAGCCCTCTATTTGCAAGAGGACTTGGATATATCTGCAAATATCCAAGTCCTCTTTGAATCTTGCCAAGTTCTTGGCCCCAGCGACCTCCTGTGGCCATGAATTCCACAGTCTCAGTACATGTCACATGGAGAATTATTTCCTTTGCTCAGGTTTGAATTTCCCTCCTTGTAATTTCATGGCATCGCCCCAGGGCCTTGTGTTCTCAGACAGAGAGAGAGCAGGTGCCCCCGATCTCCCTTCTCTAGACCAGCCAGTATTTTATAAACTTTTATCCTGTCCTCTCGCCAGCCAGCTCCTTTTGATGGTAACGCTGAGCTGGGCCACCTATCCCACCCCGGTGGCAAAAGGGCAATGTAAACCCACGGGGCCCATTATCCCATGGCTGCCCCTGGAGTGGGGCAGAGGTACATAAAGATGAAGTCCCAGCTCTACTCCAAGAAGAGGACATCTCCAGCAGACGGAAGCTGGCGGGAAGAGCACTGCGATCACGCTTGTGGCAGCAGAGAGACTCCAGGGGGACAGGAAGGCTCCATGGGGAAGATAGCACAAAGCTCCCTGAGAGACAGGGGCATGGGGGGGGGTGAGAGGTGCAGGATCCGAGTGGTGCTTACCTCAAGCTGCTCCTGGAACTGAAGCAGCAGCATGTCCTCCCAGGCAGCTTTGCAGGCTGCCCCATTCTCAGGCGCCACCCCCACAGTTCCCATTGGCTGGGAACCTTGGGCAATGGAAACTGCAGAGCTCGCGCTAGGGGCAGGGGCTGCATGTGGAGCCCCATGCCTAGAAGCCGGAGGCGGGACATGCTGCTGCTTCCAGGAGTTGCGCAGAGCCATGGCAGGCCGGGAGCCTGCCTTAGCCCCGCTGCTCGGGCTCCCAAACTTTTAACAGCCCAGTCACCAATGTTGACTGGAGTCTCCAGGGTCCATTTCTGACCAGGTGTTCCAGTCGAAAGCCAGACACCTGGCAACCCTAGAGTGGGTGAAGGCTGAGTGCCCCTTAGCCTGGCGAGTGGGGGGCTGAGTGCCCCATTGGCCTGGTGAATGGAGTGCTGAGTGCCCCCTTGGCCTGGGGAGGGGGAGGAGCTGGGTACCTGGTTGGAAGAGGCAGTGGACTCACCCCGCTGCAGTCTATGGGGTCCTCTTTGAATTTCCTTCTTAGCTGCCCTGTTTGTGGCTGCTGTGCTGGGCGAGGTGACTGGCAGCAGGGCGGGCAGGCCCAGCACGGGGCCCAGAGTGGGAGTTGCCAGCTGTCTGCCTGTGACGCTGCTCGAGGAGAGGGGACCCATTTGCCCGCACTGCCCTGTGACAGATGGCCAGATGGCTTGGCGGCTGGCACACACAGAGGCCTACAAGAAGCAGCAAGACGAGGGGGTGAGAGGCATCAGACAAAGGCTCTCCCACATGGCCACAACCCCTCACCCTGCCTGCCATGGTGCTGGGAAGCCCGGCCTGCAGATGTCACACGCCTCTGCCAGCAGGCACCGCTCGCTCTTCACACAAGCCACTGGGCTGCAGCATTGCATTGTGGGAGCTGTCATGTCTGCTGGTCCCACCTTGTTACTAAGAGCATAAAGAGTGGCCATAGTGGATCAGACCATGGTCCATGCAGCCCAGTGTCCTGTCTCCACAGTGACCAGTGCCAGAGCTTCAGGGGGTTGAACAGAACACGGCAATATGGAGAGATCCACCCCTGTCTTACCCTCTCAGCTGCTGACAGTCAGAGGTTTAGGGACATCCAGAGCATGTGGCTGGTCCCTGACCCCCTTGGCCATGATAGACCTAGCCTCCAGGAACTTAGTCAGTTTGTTTTTGAACCCAGTTATACTCTGGGCCTTCACAACTTCTGGTGCCATTGTGGCCCATAGGCCCTTGGTTGAGCGAAGTCTGGCCTGTCGCTCAACTGGAGATTGAACATCATAGGCACTGACTCCGTGGGTGCTTCGGGGATGGAGCACCCACAGAGAAAAAATAGTGGGTGCTGAGCACCCGCTGGCAGCCCCCTATCAGCCCCCACTCCCTCTCCCAATGCCTCCTGTTCTCTGGTGGGGCCCTCAATCACCACCTCCTCTTCCCTCCCCATGCCTCTCCCTTGCTGCAATCAGCTGTTTCATGACATGCAGGAGGCTCTAGGGGAGAGCGGGGATGAGTGAGGATGTGGCACTCTTGGGAGAGTGGACGGAATGGGGTGGGAAAAGGCGAGTTGGGGGCAGGAAGAGGTGGGGTGGGGGTTGGCACTTGGGGGAAAGGGTGGCGTAGGGGCGAGGCCTGGGGAAGAGCTTGGGGTCGAGCACTCCCTGGCACATTGGAAAGTTGGCTCCTGTGCTGAACATGAGCATCAAGGGGCAGAGCAGCGTAAAGCAAACCGGGCCCTGAATCCAAGGGGGATGGTATTGAGGGATGAGCAGGGACTTAAAGAACCTCCAGTGTCGCTGCCCCATGGCCAGACACCCCACAGCAGCCTGTCTCCTCCCAGATACAACCTGACAGAGACATCAGAGCCACTGGTGCCGTTCAGCCCTATTGATGGCTGGCCTCTACAGCTGGTTAATGTGGCACTCGGGCGAACGACTGTAGCCAGACAGTCACACAGCATGCTCATAACTCTGTGTCAAAGGTCATTTAGATGAACAATGGCTTTTCCTCCAACATGAACATTTCCATAGTCTACGACACATTTTTAGAGTGTTTTTAGTTTAAATGTTTTTAATTTTCCCTCAAAATGTTTGGTTTTCCAACAAGATGTTTTTTTAAACTGAAAACAGTTTTCAAATAACTTTTTTTTTGAAGAGGGGCGTTTTTATAACAAAAAAAGGAAACTTCAACAAAACCATAGAAGAAGATTTTTTTTTATGACTAGTAGAAAGACAGTTGGTGTTTTTTATTTTTGTTCCCCCACCCCACATCCCCGCTCAGCTGTATAGTCTCATTATATCTCAGAAATAATAGGAGGCCACTGACTCATTGAGACACCTGGGGAAGGGCAGTCCGGCACTGTTGCGGGGGAGAGGTCAGGCTCTGACTCTGGAGAGGGCGGTGAGCCCAAACTCTGATCCCAGCTCTGCCCCAAAACTGGCTTCTGGCTCTGTGTGCCTCCTTAAAAATGGAGGCATCCCAAATTAGAGGCCACAACTGACAATGGGGCTTATGTGGCCTTTTTGTGCCTCAGTTTCTCACTCTAAGCCAGGGATAATGATGCATTTTTATCATTTATCTACCCAGAATCTTCATTTTGAATTGATTTGAAATACACTTAAAAGAAGGGGATTTGATGGGCTGAATATGAAGACTTTTGTTCTCTTCCCTGTATCCAAATTCCCCTGGTTGAATAATGCTGATAATGAAATGCTGCTACTTCTACTTTAGTTTATTTTGGGATGGACTACTTTTTTTTCCGAGCTGGTGGAAGAACATCAAAGTGGCGCTTTGAAAAATGTCTCGATGTATAAATAACTCTGCTGCGAACCTAATCCATTGTGCTTCTCACTCAGAAGAGCCAGACAGAATCTGCTGCAGGAGACTGTGTTATGAAAAAGAATTATTCATTACCTTCTCTAATTAACTGGGTATTGGTAAAACATCCTTGGAGAATCGGGCTACTCAAAATACTGTGTTCTCCGGTGCCCTGGCTCGGGAGCCTTTGGAAATCTTGACTTTGCCAAGCGCACCCCCACTTTTTGAGATAGCAGAATAAAGAATGTAAAATATTTCAATCCCAACCAACTCCTGCCAGAGACTGATGGAAGCCACATGAAATTTATTGAACACTGACCTATGGCTGATTGGGGATAAAATGTGAAGGCTTTGAAGCAAGTTGTTATCAGGGAGTCCGCATCCACAGGGAATTGGTATCTCTGGAAAACACCTGATCTGACTGCAGCTTGGAAGGGTGAAAAAAAAGCCTTGCTCCCCACCAACTTCTCCCCACTCTTCTGATTGCTGTGTGATACAGATGCAGCTAAACAGCTCTTGTCAGCACTGAGCTGCCGAAGAGCGCTCTGCGCAGCCTTTGAAGGAGGTTTATTTGGACAGGTGTAGATGTGCCTGAATAATTTACCTAGGAGCAGGGGGAGTCAATCAGGGATGCTGAGTGAGATTAATTGCAGGGCCTGAGAAGGCTGCAAGGGAGGGGGTTTTGTCTTTAAATTAATGGTTTCATGCAGCTCAGATCTTCCTGGACTGACAGCCCTAGAGATGGCTTTCCTCTGTGTCTTACCCACTGAGCGTGTGCAGCACAAACAGCTTCCCTCACCAAGCTCCATTCCTGGGCTTCAAGCGTGACCCACACGTAACACCCATAGGACCCAGAGGGGGTTTGGTCTCCAGGGATCCGAAGGAAGGAGGGTTGAAGTGGTAGCTTTTGCAATGCGGATGCCTGTCCACTAAGAATGTGACTAAGGTCAACAGAGGTCATTTCACTTAGGCCATGGAATGGGCATGAGTTGGGGGGGCGTGATCTGGGGTAACTAACACATGCAGCCTTTTCCTGTGGCATATCCAGCCTGATTAGCGGGTCCAAATCCCCATGGTTGAATAATACTGATATAATAATGCTGGCTGTCTCCTGAGAAGATGCCCATGGAGGTCATCCAGCCACCCAAACTGATCCCCCTTTGTGCCCTTCACTCGAACGACAGGTCCCACCCAAGCCAACAGAGAAAGGGTTCTTGTGCTGCTCTCTTGACAGGATCGGGTGCTAATTTAGCAGGCCCAAGAAGTTAAGACAGTTGGGATCCACAGCTGAAATGTGATCTGATCCCAACCAGATCCTCCAACCTGGCCAGGCTAAATAGCTCTCTGCAGAAGGATGTGAAGGAATAAATGGAGGTAGCAGGTGATCACTCAGCAGTCCCCCCATCAGTGGATCACTGTGAAGAGACTCATAGTGTAATGCCCCATCATGATGAGTATAGAATGGGTTGGGTTTTGGTTTAGCAAAAGCTTATTGGTTAATTGGTTTTCTAAAGCCAAGTCTGGGATAGTAGGAATCTAGGTTAGGATGAAGGAGAAGGAACAGGATTCTTGTCAATGTCAATCTCTCAGCAGCTCACAAGGCCCATGCATAGATGCACTGGGAGGGGATGGAATGACACAACCAGCCACCAGTTGCCAAGGAAATCTACTAAGTTTTCATCTCCAGCCTGTGCATGTGTCAGTGTGCAGAGATGGGAGCCAGGGCCCAGCTGAATGGAGCCCAGCCCTCTGTTGCTGCTGCTTGTCTCATGGAATGACCAGAACTGCTCTGGTTCTGCCCCACCACATTGTGACATGATTGTTTCTTGCTCGCTGGTCTCTCCAGTTCTTCACAGGGGTTGAATGCAGCGATGACATAAACTGGCAGCACGGTAGAACCCTTGGGTGGGGGTGGGGGGTTGAGTCACCACTGTGCTGGCTTCCTCTATGGAGCCATGTCCATGGCATGATGTATAGCATCAGTGATCCTGGCTTCTGAGCACTGATGTGAGGCACGAGTGGCATGCAGGGAAATGGCTGATGTAAAAACCTGTATCAGAGTAGCTGTCGTGTTAGTCTGTATCCGCAAAAAGAACAGGAGTACTTGTGGCACCTTAGAAACTAACAAATTTATTTAAAGATAAGCTTTCATGGGCTACAGCCCACTTCATTGGATGCATAGACTGGAACATGCAGCAAGATATTTATACATACAGAGAACATGGAAAGGTGGAAGTAGCCATATCAACCATAAGAGGCCAATTGATTGAGATGAGCTATCAGCAGCAGGAGAAAAAAAAACTTTTGAAGTGATAATCGAGATGACCCATAGAAGGTGCAAGGATCCTTAACATGGGGAAATAGATTCAATTAGTGTAATGGCCCATCTATTCCCAGTCTCTGTTCAAACCTAAGTTAATTGTATCTAATTTGCATATTAATTCAAGTTCACCAGTCTCTTTTTGGAGTCTGTTTTTGAAGTTTTTTTTGTTGTAAAATTGCCACCTTCAAGTCTGTCACTGGGTGGTTAGAGAGGTTGAAGTGTTCTCGTGTCTCTAGGACAGAAAGACCTTTGAAATGCTTTTGCTAGTGGTCTCTACCAGTAAAGACTGCCTGCCAATTCCAGGGCAATGCATTATTCACCCACAGCCAATTCTACCTAAGGGTCTCAGGTCGGGCACTTCTGAAAGCCAGTGACCACTTCTGAAAATGTTAGCCCGAATTACTATAGCCCAGATCTGCCACCATCTCATCCTGAGCCCTGGCTACACTCTAAGTAATGGTGGCCTTCAGTCCTGGCTGAACGTGCTGCCCATCTGCAGATGTGTGAGGCTTTGCACATCTAGAAGCTAAAGGCCCCCACGGCCTCCTGTCTATGCCTGACTTGAAGAAGACAGTATCAAAGGGGTAGCTGTGTTAGTCTGGATCTGTAAAAGCAGCAAAGAATCCTGTGGCACCTTATAGACTAACAGACGTTTTGGAGCATGAGCTTTCGTGGGTGAATACCCACTTCATCGGATGCATGTAGTGGAAATTTCCAGGGGCAGGTATATATATATGCAAGCCCCTGGAAATATACCTGCCCCTGGAAATTTCCACTACACGCATCCAACGAAGTGGGTATTCACCCACGAAAGCTCATGCTCCAAAATGTCAGTTAGTCTATAAGGTGCCACAGGATTCTTTGCTGCTTTTGAAGAAAACAGTGCATGAATTGAGGGTAGTGATGCCCTTCCAGTCCAGGCTTTATCCCTGATGAAGGAAAGGTGGGACTGACATCCTTGATACAGACTGCCCAAGAGATGAGGGAGGATTTGCTGGCTTCTCTGAGACCGTCACCCTTGTCAGACAGAACATGATTACAGAGAAACCTCATCAGTCTGGATCCCTACTTCTGTTTTCCCTCTGATGAAAGGATGTTCAGCACTTCAACCAATCGCTGACTTTGGAGGAGACTTCCAGGGGGGTGGATTATCCCACACACTAGGGGGTTTCATGCACCTTCCTCTACAGCCTCTGGTTCTGGCCACAGGCAGAGACAGGCCACTGGGTTGGCTGGACCTTGGTTCTGATCCAGCCTGGCATTTCCTTTGAGCCAAGGAGATGGACTCGGTATTCAGCAAGTGAAATCAGATGGGACTGGAGCTAATTTTCGGAGTGCACCAATGGGATTATTTTGGACCTTTCTCTCTGAGTCACTTGCCATTCACATGGCTGGGGTCTGTGTGTGACTTCTGTAGGTGTATACAACATTGGTGCTTTATATCCCCCTTCATGAGCTACAGCTGTGCTGAGACATTCAAAATACACCTGGAGCAAGCTTCTTTAAAAAAGGGAAGAAGGAGAATCCGGGGAACTACAGACTGGTCAGCCTCACCTCAGTCCATGGAAAAAATCATGGAGCAGGTCCTCAAGGAATCCATTTTGAAGCACTTGGAGGAGATGAAGGTGATCAGGAACAGTCAACATGGATTCATCAAGGGCAAGTCATGCCTGACCAACCTGATTGCCTTCAATGATGAGATAACTGGCTCTGTGACTATGGGGAAAGCAGTAGACGTGATATAGCTTGGCTTTAGCAAAGCTTTTGAAACAGTCTCCTACAGTATTCTTGCCAGCAAGTTCAAGAAATATGGGCTGGATGAATGGACTATAAGGTGGATAGAAAGCTGGCTAGATTGTCGACCTCAACAGGTAGTGATCAACAGCTCGATATTTAGTTGGCCACCAGTATCAAGTGAAGTGCCCCAAAGGTCGGTCCTGGGGCCGGTTTTGTTCAATATCTTCTTTAATTATCTGGATGATGGGATGGATTGCACCCGCAACAAGTTCACGGATGACACTAAGCTGGAGGGGAGGGATAGGGTCCAGCGTGACCTAGACATACTGGAGGATTGGGCCAAAAGAAATCTGATGAGGTTCAACAAGGACAAGTGAAGAGTACTGCGCTTACGATAGAAAAATCTCATGCACCGCCACCGGCTGGCTAAGAGGCAGTTCTGCAGAAAAGGATCTGGGGGTTACAGTGGATGAGAAGCTGGATATGAGTCAGCAGTGTGCCCTGGTTGCCAAGAAGGCAAACGGCATATTGGGCTGCATTAGTAGAAGCATTGTCAGCAGATAGAGGAAGTGATTATTCCTCTCTATTCGGTACTGGTGAGGCCTCATCTGGAGTCCTGTGTCCAGTTTTGGCCCCCCACTACAGAAAGGATGTGGACAAATTGGAGGGAGTCCAGCGGAGGGCAACGAAAATGATCAGGGGACTGGAGCACATGACTTATAAGGAGAAGCTGAGGGAACTGGGCTTGTTTAGTCTGCAGAAGAGAAGAGTGAGGGGGGATTTGATAGCAGCCTTCAACTACCTGAAGGGGGGCTCCAAAGAGGTGTTCTCAGTGGCTGTTCTCAGTGGTGGCAGATGACAGAACAAAGAGCAATGGTCTCAAGGCGTGGGGGGGAGTGTGTGTCTAGGTTGGATATTCAGAAACACTATTTCACTAGGAGGGTGGTGAAGCACTGGAATGGGTTACCTAGGGAGATGGTGGAATCTCCATCCTTAAAGGTTTTTAAGGCCCGATGTAGCGGGGTGACCACCCGCTCCAGCCTGGAAGGGGTTGGAAAAGCCCTGCAGAGGGCAAAGTAAAACCCTGACTGATTGGGGGAAGTGGCTGCAGCTGTGGCCACGCCCCAAATTGAGCAGCAGGGCCTTATAAGAAGGCCTGGGAAGCCAGAAGGAGCAGTCTTCCTCTGCCTGTAGAGGGAGATGGGCCTGGCTGCAGGGAGGTAGAGACAGGGTACTTAAGGTGGACCAGGGCTGGGGAAAGGCAAGAGGAGCTGGGGAGCTCTGGCCTGGAAACCCCCCAGGCTGCAGGCCTAGGGTAAGGTCAACTGGGTACTGGGTTGCAAAGGGGCAGCCCAAGGGGTAGGCAAAGGAAGCAGGTCCAAACCCCTTTGCCTATGATGAGTGGCTGATACTGCAGTCTGCCCCAGTGAACGGGGGCTAGATGGAGACTGGACAGTAGCCAAAACTGAGGCAAAGTGGGGATAGTGGGTTGGAGGTTCCCCAGGGAGGGGAGACCCAGATTGGTGGGGTACTGCAAGGGGGCAGCACCCCAGTTAAAAGGGCACCGGGGTCCAGGAAGGGACACAGAGCCCAGAAGACAGGTGGATCACTGGCCTGCAGAGAGCGCTCCTGGCTGGAAAGAGAGCTAATTCCCAGAAGTCACCAGCAGGAGGCACCGCAGGGGTGAGTCTGCACGTCTACACCCGACTTGTCAAAGCCCTGGCCTGGATGATTTGGTTGGGGTTGGCCCTGCTTTGAGGTCTCTTCCAACCATAATCTTCTATGATTCTCCAGAGGAGTGCAGAGCTCACAACCCTGGAAGCGCGCATGGGGTGGTTTGCCCCTAGGCCAACTGGGTCAATTCTGGCACATGTCAGATTGAGTTAAAGGTCCTGCTGCATGATGGTGATATCAAAACTGTTGGCGTCATCTCAGCTTCTAGTGGGTGGGATGTCCAGGCCCCCGACCCTCAGATTGCCTGTTATTATCATTCGTGGGCTCCAAGGCCAGATGGGACCATGGTGATCATCTAGTCTGACCCAGGGCCGCCCAGAGGATTCCGGGGGCCTGGGGCCATCAGTGGCAGGCGGCTCCGGTGGACCTCCCGCAGGCGTGCCTGCGGAGGGTCGGCTGGTCCCGCGGCTCCGGTGAGGCATCCCCAGGCGTGCCTGCAGGAGGTCCACTGGAGCCACGGGACCGGCAAGCGGCAGGGCGCTCCCTGCGCGGCGAAATATCTAGAGCTGGCCCTGTTTGGCAGCGGGGGGCCCCCGCCGCGGGTCTTCGGGGCACTTGGGCAGTGGGTCCCGAAACGGAAGGGCCCCCCGCCGCCGAATTACCGCCGAAGACCGGGTTGCACTTCAGCGGCAGGTCCCGCTTCGGCGGTAATTCACTGGTGGGGGGTCCTACCGCCCTGGTGCGGAAGGACCTGCCCGCCGGAAAAGACCAGGAGCAGAAGAAGCTCCAGGGCCCGGCCCTGCAAGAGTTTTCCGGGCCCCCTGGAGCGAGTGAAGGACCCCGCTCCAGGGGCCCTGAAAAACTCGTGGGGGCCCCTGCGGAGCCCGGGGCAAATTGCCCCTCTTGCCCCCCCCCCCGGGCAGCCCTGGTCTGACCCTGTGTAGCACAGCCCATCAAATCTCCCCCAGATAGCCCTGTATTGAGCCCCAAAAGCTTCATTAGACCATATCCTTTCAGTTTGAGGAACACTAAACTGTTGTGTGCCACAGGCCAAGAACAGGAGAGACTAAGGTGTTCCTGAGTTCCTGCAAAGGCGAGATTAGGTGAGACATGCCTGGATGATCCCCGCAGGTGAGCCACGCTGCAGAGAAAGGTGAAACCCCCCAAGGTCCCTGCTAAGCCTTGTCCAGGCTGGTGAGTCTGAGCCCTTTCACTTTAAATCAGAACACAAAACTGCAATGCACAAGATGAAGAACAAGCTGCAGTAATCAGGGATTTCCTCTTCCCTGAGCACCTCTCCTGTTCTCCAGAGTTTTTCTAGCTGGATGCTGCTCCAGCACTTGAGTATCGTGTTGACTGTGTTCAGGTGCAGTCCATTGCATGCCAAGCTCTTCCTCCATGATCATCCTTGCTTACATTTCAAAAGGAAGGGATTGCTTGTTGTGTAAACAGACTTCCCTGTGGTGGGCCATGGGTCTAGGCAAGGCTGGGCACAGTGATGGAATGGCTGGCCCCCCTTTAGGTGTCTGGATCCTTTGGAAAGCGATTCTGGAGGTTTATTCTTGGCTGAACGGAGTCCCTAGCACAGCAGGTGACATATCCCTATGTGATGTGACAAGATCTGGAGCACTCACCAGCTGGACTGGGAATTGAATTTCAGGGCCTACCAATGGCACATGAAAATGACTCAGGATTTAGTCCCAGGCTCTTTGGGCAGCATGATAGAGGGAATCCCAGGGCATCTCACTCATTAATGGGAAGTTCAAAGAGGCAGTTACAAAGAGACATTCCTAGTGGTGTTCTGTGTCTCACAGGTCTAAATCTCTGCCCGCGGAGGTGATACTAAGGATTTGGAAGCCAGTTCCTGGAACATTTTGAGGGCAGAAGAAGCATAGCTAACTTTTGCCCTCATTTTCAACAGCTAGAATTGGGGGACTAATAGTACTAACATCCATAATTCACAGCTTCAGCTCCTATAGTGACCCTCAGCTGGCAGTTATACACATCTCTGTGATGCAGGTAAGTGCAGTATTGTTATCCCCACTTCACAGATGAGGAAACTGAGGCACATGGAGGGGGACATGCCTGAGGTCACATAGAGAGCCCACTAGGGGGCCTACCATCACTCCCACCTTCTCACCAGTCACCTACACTTCCTCTTTGCAAACAAACCAACCAGCCACTGCCCTGTTCTCATGGTCTTTCTTGACCATCTGGAAGCAACTTAGTTGACCCAGCTGGTCCATAGTGTTGGGAATAGCTCCAGCAAAGCCACTGGACACTTACCTGGACCAAATCTGACCTCTGAACCCCAGGGCTAGCAAATTGGGCAATGGTTTTCTACCTTTAGTTTACAAACCTCAGGAGATGTTTTTGTTGGTGCCTTGTACAGCCTTGAAATAGTAATAGATGATTGTGTTGCCAATGTCACCGACTCCAGCATTCATTAGCAGCTTTCCTTGGAGAAGGAGTGGAATGAACCTGGGGACTGATGGTAGATGCACTGAAATCATGGACATCATGGAGCTGAAAGAGATGGAGGGCTTCAAAGGGAAAAGTGCAATCCAGGCTGGTCCATCAGAGGAGATATCAAGGGATAGTTGCAGGGGTCAGGGCTTCTCCATCACCGAGGTGATTAATAAGGCTGGAACCAGCCCCATTTGGAACCCTGCCAGGGGAATCATGTCTCATAGTGGGGACATTTTTGGGAGCTAGGGTTAAGTCTCTGATTGTTTGTCAGTATGTTCCGGAAGCTGCAAGGAACAGGCAAGTGACAGTGCTGCCTTAGGACAAGGAGACTGAGGCTGCCGAGGACGAATGTTCCTCTTGCTACAGCCCTAGCATCTGGCGGAGCAAGGGAGGCATGGTTCAGTGCCTTAGAACCCATGTGCTATGGTGACCAGCACTTTATAAGTGCTGGAGGATGCTTGAGGGAGGCAGCAATACTGGATGGGGAGATACAGTAAGCAGGCGGGCAGAAAGATGGAGGGAAGGAGACTAGATAGAGGAATGGAGATCAATAGGAAGGAAGCCTGGCTGGATTGATACAGTAGATAGAACAATGGAGGGAGGGCACAAAAGAAGACGATTCAATGGGTAGATATTGTAGATGGGATAATAGATGGAGGGAGGATGAGACAAGGTGTGAGAGGCCTGCTTGAGTTCACACTGAGAACAGCCTCAGACCCAAGAGGCTGGTGTGCTGGCCAACCCAGCCTAGAGGTGGTTGCTGTCCCCTCAACTGGCTTACCCTTACCTCAGCTGATGGCCCACATATCACAGCTTCATCCCCCATTATCCCAGTTCTGATGTCTGTAGCCCGCAAGTCAAACCTGGATATTGCCTAGTTGCCATAGCAACATGATGCATCTTTCCGTTACCCTAGTTACTGGTGGTCCTTTTTGAAATTCAGGAAAGGTAATTTTTCCTCTCTTCACTCTGATTTTGCTATCGCTTGGCTTGTCGGTCCCGAGGGACACAGCAGCCTCTCTGACTCTGCCTTTGGCAAGATGGGACCTCAGAGATAACGAGGCTCTGCAGCACAGGGTGGAGAGGCAGCGGTGGAGAGACAGGGCTGGCTCAGCATGGCTGTGGCTGATAGGAGTGTGTGGCAGGGGATAGAGAGAGACCCATTCGAAGGACACCCTGTCAGTGCAGCCAACCGGAGAGGGACACACAATGGTGCGTTGAAAGGCAACAGAGGAGAAACCTATGATGCAGAATTACTCCACACCCTCCCACACACACACTGTCCCCAACCACCAACTATTCAGCACAACAGGGAACAGCCCTGTGAAAGCAACAGATCTGTGCCATGAAAACAGAGCCAGTGCTCCATAAGGAAGAGAAATTTCTAACCTGCAGCTTGGTGTGTCCTTGTGTGTTCAGAGCTCTTGGGTAAGTGCTCAGATACCAGGGTGATGGGCACAGACTAATGAGAGAATCTCCCTGGTAAAATCCAGTTTACTTCAATGGGAATTCTGGGTACTCAGCACCTTAGCTAGCCAGACATGAGTTATGGTGCCAGGGGTGGGGAGTCTGAATAGGTAGCTATGGATTGTGGTGTGTTGAGTGATAGATATAAATTATGCTGATAGGGTGGATGAGGGGTGGATCAGTAGATGAAAATTCCCTGGCATGACTGATGTCACTGAGTAAGATGGATGATGGGTAGACAGATCAGAGACAGACATGAGGGAAGCCCGATACTTCAGGGAAAGAATCATACTCGAGGTTCAGGCGAGTCATTCAGCTACAGCAGATCCAGACTAACAAGGCTACCCCTCTGATACATTCAGCTACAGGTGTCTAGTTAATTGAAGTCAGTGCTTGGCACAGATGGGTCTAACCACAACCCCAGACCTTGGTGAGCTGTGGATCCAGTGGTAACATTGCAGCTCTGGCCCAGAGTGAGTGGAGATGGAGTTAATCCCCATAAACAGCTCAGATTTTTCTTAGTGCTGATATCTAGTCCAAATTAGACCAGCTGGCATGGGGTTCTGAGTACTGCCTTCCTTTCATTCTCCGTCCTTTCTCCTGAGATCCACAGTCCATTCTGGCCCCTGGGTCCTCCACTGACTACCACAATGGAGAGGATGGTTTAGTGCACTAGGCATTGGGTGTGAGCTCTTAGGGACTGCCTGAGACCACCAGCTCCCATCCCAGTGGGGTGGACTTACCCTATCAGCACAGAGAATTGTCGTTTGAGGTGGGAAAGAAGACCTTAAAAAGCAAGGCTTTGTGACCCAGAGCCACAAAGGCTGAAATCAACTGAGTGCTAGGAATCTAAAGACCTTTAAGTTTTGCATTTAAAGCAAGGACCCATCCTTTTCATTTGGTATGAAGAATACCTGTGTATCCTCCCCAGCCACATAGCACTTATGCTTTGGACAAAGAGTGAATTTTCTGAGAATTTGCCAGTAAATCTGTTCAGTACTTTATGACTTAGATGCTGCATTTCTTTAAAGTTTTAGATCATTTTATCTCAGGTTTCTCTTTGTCCTGAATTATCTTAATGATAGGCTAACACAGACTCTTCAAACTTGCCACATGGATAATGTTAATTGAAACCTTGTGTGTAGGCTACATTGGAAGAAATTAAGTTGTAATTGAAGTAAGTTATTAATGATTGAGGGCTTTGTGACATCAGAGATAGCTCAACGATTCACCACTCTTCCTGTGTATCTAATTTGTATGCAACAATTCTATTGGTTGTAGCTACTCAATGTTATGAAAACAACGAGGAGTGTGGTGGCACCTTAAAGTCTAACAGATTTATTTGGGCATACCCACGAAAGCTTATGCCCAAATAAATCTGTTAGACTTTAAGGTGCCACCAGACTCCTCATTGTTTTTGTGGATACAGACTAACAAGGCTACCGCTCCTTAAAGGTTTAGTGGCTGCTACCAGCTTTGGCATCAGTGCGTGAAAGGCTCGCTGGGGGCACTGCCAGAGGCAGTGCTGTCAGGGGAACTGAGGCTGCAATGCAGCAGGGCCTGGTAACACACAGAGATGTTGGGACTCCAGGGCTGACCTCTCCCTGCCCCCTCCTTCAACAGAACTGGTCTCACTGGCACAGCTACAGCTGTTCACTGAAAACACCAGGGAGTATCTGGGGATTGTGAAGGGAGGTTGTAGCTAGATGGGGAGGTAGGAGAATAACTCGATAGGTCTGCAGGCTTAATGACACGGTCCTGTAGCAATGACAGGTTGTGGGCACAGAAATGCATGTGTGGAGAGTGCTGTAAGTCACCCAGCACTGACTGGCCACCACCTACCCTGATTGATAACCAGGCCACCTGTTGACATAGGACACCTGAATCACATTGGCCCAGCATGAGGGCAAGCCAAGTGGCCTGTGCTTAGAGTAGCACCAGGGGCTGTCTGTGTGTGACCAAGGCGGGGGGAGACCCTTCCAGCTCTGCATGCTGTGGTATCGAATGACCCAGGGAAGGATCTGCAAGGAGCGGGCCATTGTGTTAGCTGGTGATGACAGAGTTACAGAGTCCAGGAGCCCAGCTCAGGTCAGAGGAGAAACCACAAGACTAATGTTAAGGTTTAGAGAGCAGCGCTCCCGCTGGGGTCAGGAAAACAGCCCAAACTGCAGGGTTAGAAGTCCAGGACTCTCTTTAAGGGGGATGAAGAACAGCCTGTGTTGGCAACACAAAGCTTTTTGTTTTACCGGTGACCCACTCTGCTCTCTGGAGCAGCC
The DNA here is from genome assembly GCF_025201925.1 of Gopherus flavomarginatus. Lineage (NCBI taxonomy): Eukaryota > Metazoa > Chordata > Testudines > Testudinidae > Gopherus > Gopherus flavomarginatus. The sequence continues at coordinate 50,033,663 of NC_066622.1, read as the reverse complement.
GCTGCCAGACTGGGCCCAGCATCATTAACTAAGCCACAATATGCATTTCTGTTCTGCAGGGTTAGAGGCCAGATCTCACGCCTGGCAGATAGCTGTTTAGATGGGTGGTGCAGGGGGGCAGGGACCAGGACAGATATATGGAGAGGTGTCACGGGTGGGGGAAATGGGATAAAATGAAACAATACAGATGTGTGGACAGGCAGGCTGGGCAGGGGAGACACCAGTAGATCTGTTCCAATAGGGATTCATACAGTTTGGCAGTCAGGAAGCATCAGCATATGCAACTGAGGGAGTGCAGGGTTGTTGCTGGAGTGGTCAATTTCCAATGAGCTGTAACCCCGGATCCTGCTCACTAGTGCAGGGGGCTCAGTCCTGGTGCCCTATCTGAATTTCTGCTCTTCTCCTCTTCCTCCAGCGGATTCAATTGGATACAGAATTTTACTTCACTTCCTGTCCCAAACCGTGTGTGTGTGTGTGCGTGTGTGTGTGCGTGTGTGTGTGTGTGCGCGTGTGTGTGCGCGTGTGTGCGCGCGCGTGTGTGCGCGCGCGCGCCAGATCCTCCAAAAGGAACAGTGAGTCCCCAGGAGAAATGGTTGGCATCTCAGGGCAGCACAGAACCTCCCATTTGCCTCTAACCTCATGGCACCAAGACCTAGATTCTACCCCAGCATCAGAGATTAATGGATACTTCAACCTCAGCTGTAAAAAAGAAGTGCCAGTGTTACCATGCATGTTCTGCAGCCTAGAGCCCTGCCTGTGCTCAGAGGGGTGCATGACTGTCACAGGAGCTGCAGGACACAAAACAGATGTTCTGGGAGTGCAGTGTATTCCTGGGACATATGTTGTTTATTGTAGGGCACTAATGAGCTTAATTATAAAGCTATCTGCTATAAGGTGGGTCACTCATCAGCACAGCAATGCTAATATAAGGCTCCCATTCCTAAGGGCTTGTGTAATCTAGGGGGTGACTAACTAGCCTTTTACCTCCAGAGGCCTGGGTTCAAATCCTGCCCTGTGGTACCCATGAAATGACTTTACTGGAATCCTTTTAAGAACGGTCATACTGGGTCATAATGGCCCATCTAGCCTAGTATCCTGCCTGTGATAGTGGCCAGTGTCAGACGCTTCAGAGAGAATGAACAGAACAGGGCAATTATCAAGTGATCCATCCCCTGGCATCCAGCCCTAGCTTCTAGCAATCAGAGGCTTAGGGACAACTGGGACGTGGGGTTGTACCCCTGACCCTCTTGGCTTACAGCCATTGATGGACCTATCTTTCAGGAACTTAACCAGTTCTTTTTTGATCCCAGTTATACTTCTGGCCTTCACAGCATCCCCTGGCAATGAGTTCCACAGGTTATTTCTTATGCACATATCTATATCAAACAGCCACTCGATTGAACATGACGGATCATCAGAGCCAGTTGGAAAAGAGTGACCATTTTCTGTGGAAAATCTGAAAAGAAACAGAAAATTTATGTCATTTTCAGATTTTGGAGGGGGAGTTTGGAGGGTGCTGGTTTTTCATCAGGAAAAAAATGGTAAATGTCAAACCAAAACAATTTTTGTTTAAGAAAAAAAATTAAACAGAAAAATGTTGAGGAGTTCTGCTGATTGTCTTTCTGACTGAGAGGCAGGGGTGGCTCCAGACACCAGCGTAGCAAGCGCGTGCCTGGGGCGGAAAGCCACGGGGGGGCGGTGTGCCGGTTGCCATTAGGGCCGCAGGCAGGCAGGCTTCGGCGGCATGCCTGTGGGAGATCCGCTGGTCCCAATTCGGCAGTGGGTACGCTGAAGGCGCGGGACTGGCAGATCAACTGCAGAAACGCCGCCGAATCTGCGTGACCAGCCACCTGACCGCCGTGCTTGGGGCGGCAAAAACATAGAGCTGCCCCTGCTGAGAGGCCAGAAGCTGGGATGGCAGAGGTACCGAGAGTCAGGGCTAAGCTGCTTTGGCAGAGCTGTGTGGGTGGACACCAGCAATGGTCAGGAGTCAGAGCTGGCGGGGGGTGGGGGGTAGCATGGGAACAGATGGGGTGCTGTGGGGCAGGGAGGAGGTGTGTTGGAGCTGCAAGGGGGAATCTTGCACAAAGGGCTCATGTTTATAAGCACCGCATTAGCCAGCCAATTAAGAGAAGATGAAGGCCATTTCCCTGGCTCCTAGCAAGACAGACAGGGTAATTACACCGGACACAACAATGGCTCTTGTCACCTAGGCAAATTAGGTTAAAGCAGCTGGTGTGGGAGGGGTGGTGGCTGGCATCAGACAAGCTCAGTAGCTGGCTGTGGACATATAGGCATGTTTAGAAAATGGAGTGTGGGCTGGAATGTAGGAGTGGATGAGAGTGGAATCGTCACCCATGAAGCTGGCTAGCTGGGCAACCTCCCAAACCTTCTGGTCATGGCTTCCTGTGCTCATCTCCTGTGACAGAGCTGGCAGGGGTACCAGGTCTTCTCCACCTCAGGCTTATGCCAGGACCAGGAGAGATGGGGCTGACAGCCCCAGGACCTTGTGTGAGATTCTGTGTGCATCCCCACCGCCTCTTCAATTCACTTCAGGGAAACATTGGTGTCACAAGCAACACAAGTGTCAGCAAGGGGTGAGAGAGATGCTGGTCCTTCAGCAATCTGTCAGAAGCTCTTAGCATTTGTTCCCCTGGGTCCGTTTGTCATCAGTGTCTATTCCTATCGCCCTGGAGACAAGACAGTGCTGCTCACCTGCTTAGGGACTGCATGGGTATCTCCATTTCTGGCTTTCTTATGCTGCCACCTGCCCTCAGTCCTTGACAGAGACCCTTTCTCTTGGGGCAGCTGGCATGGAGCTAGAGCCATCCCCAGCTCTGTAGCATGAGGCAGAGACAGAGATCTGGTGAGACAGAGAAAGATGGAGTCCTGGATGCAGAGAGAGGTGGGCCCTGAACGGCTTTTGGAGCCCACCTGGAATGGACTCTGGTTTTCAGGAGTCTGTGAGGTGAGACTTGATCTGTCCAAGGTCCCCCAGATGCCATCCAGTATGAAACACCAGCTGGCTGTGGCTAATGAGGCAGTCCTGGGCCAGGAGGCTGTTCTGTGCTAGGTTATTGCGCCTTGCAGAGCGGAATGCTTTCCTCAAGAGCAGTGACTCTTAGAATGGGGTGCATGGATTATGCAGAGTAACTTACTCTGTGGAGCCACTGCTGCTGCAGCATCCATCCCTCTTCAAAACACAGGTGCTTCCTGCTACTCCAGAGGAGTTTTGACCAGCTAAACAAAAAAGCTGGCCCCTTTCTGCACCCTTCCTGGGCTGACCCCCAAATTAAAGAAGTTGCCAACAGAGGACAGACCCAAAGTGACAGATTGACCTATTAACATGCATTTTCCCTGGTGGGAAAAGGAACACTGTCCCTTTAAGAGCTGCCATTGTCCAAATGTACACTTTCATCACAGCATAAGTGGCCCCTTCTGTCAGGGTACCAGATGCCTACTTGCCACACTACTCCCTTTTGCTTTACTGACGCCCTGACCTCATGCACTTGACCTCGCTGCTGCCCCTCTTGACCCTGAAACCTCTTGAATTATTAAAATCTTGTTATCAGCTTACAGTCCTGGGTGCTTCCCCCATGATTCAGATTATTGTGCCATGCGGCTGGCCACCGCGACTCAGGGGCTGCATTCCCTCTCCTGCTACTGCCATGGTTGCCATCTCCATACACTCACTCCATATCCAGATCATCTGGGCCTCCTTCCTCTCTCCTCTCTCAAACAGGCGATAGCCACAGCATCACAGAATTAACAGGTCCAAGGGGCATGAACTGCCTGGCATTCACTCTGAAACCTAATGATACACAGGCCACAGACAAAGAACAATGGGAAAGAGAAAGGATGTGGAATGGATTGAGGTGACACAAGAAGAGCAACAGCAGGAATTTTGGCCTTATGTGCTAAAAGGTTGCTTAGGATTCATCTGATTCATCAGTGCTGGTCTGACATCCTCACTGGTTCCACTGGGGCACTAAAGTTTGTTTAAGTAAGAGACGGATGGAAGATGCATTGGGTAGAGTCAGGGTTAGTGCTGAATGGCTTCCAAAGTCTTCAGCTGGCATGACAGCTTCTGCATACGATGCCTCATCTCAGATGCTGAACAACAGGGGGCTGAGCGAATGCCTGGAACGGGGTCTGATGGGAAATTCCAGGCAGCTGCCTGGATACTAGACTCTTGTCTGGGTTTCAGGAGTAATTTGGTGCTGTCCAGGGAAGGTTTATGGTTAAACCTGGTAGCGCTTTCACATCGCAGCTGGCAGATTGGTCAGACAGCTGGAGGCCCCTTTGGGGTTCAGGGCCACAGTCCTAATGTAAGGGCTAATCTGAGATGTGAGAGCCTTGCTCAACTAATCTATTCAGTCCATTAGCAGTGCTGGCCAGGCTCTGACCCTACTGAACAGCCTGCATGAGTACATGGTGCTGGAAGTTAAGGGCAGGGATGAAAGTAACTTAACAGACGTACTGGTACGCAGGGTGGCCAGGGTCCTGGGCAAGGTGGGAGAGGTGGCTTTGGGCCCCCGGAAGGAGCGGAGCCTCAGGCAGAAGGGGCAGGGCTAACGCCAGACTCCACCAGCCAGCTTTTCAGCGCTGCCCGACCTGTGCTGCCCAGGGCTCTGGTGGCAATTTAAAGGGCCCCGGGGTTCAGTCGCTGGTAGGGAGACCAGACAGCAAATGTGAAAAATCGGGACGGGGGTGGGGGGTAATAGGAGCTTATATAAGAAAAAGACCCAAAAATCTGGACTCTCCCTATAAAATTGGGAGATCTGGTCACCCTAGCCACTGGTACGGTAGTGGCAGCTTCGGCCAGGAGCCCCAGGCCCTTTAAAATCGCTGGCCCTAGGGCAGCTGCCAATTTTACCCCTCTTCATCATGTGCCGATATGGCAGGCTTTCTTACTGGTATGCCATATTGGCCCGGACCAGCTTACTTTCACCTCTGGTTAAGAGCAAGGCAGAGGGCCCCTAGTAGCATTTGATGAGGCAAGACTAGGATCCAGGATTGTAGCCAGCAATGCTGGAGGCTGTTACTCCATACACATGGGCTGGCAGGCTTTCCTGACACCCCACCCAGGATTTATGAGATCTAAGCACATGAGGTGAAATGGCAGAAAAATGAAGAGGTGTGATATCGGCCCCTTGGTGCTAAACCTGGGCATTCACCAGTCCTCCCTGGGAGACAGAAATGGGCCAAAGTGAGTGGGTCTTGATGTCTCGCTTTTATGGATCCTCTCCCCCAAAGGCACGTGTGAGAATACAGAAGAACCAGCCTTCACAGTCATAAAGTCTTTGGGCTTTTGTATTAAGAGGTACCAGATAGCACAAGTGGATTGGGAGTCCATTGATAATGATGGTGAGGAATAGAGATAAGAGTTATGTTTTCATGTCCCTTTCAAGGTGCACCCTCTATATCTCCTTTCCTCCACCCCAGAACACTTCACAAGCAATGGTGAATTGAATCTCCCCCTGCCTGGTAAGTGAATTATATTATCTCCAGAGCAGAGGGGGAAACTGAGGCACAGAGGCCCTTAACTAGCTTGCCCAAAGTCACACTGAAGGTCAGAGCCAGGAATAGAACCCTGGCATCTGGATTCTCAGTCTAACCACTAGCCCACATTCCCTCTGGCCATTGCAGAGTAGCTCTATGACTGGGCTAGGGACATGGTTATCATACTGACAGTGCTGTGCTGAATAGGGCTAGGGTCCCTATTCTCTATTTTGGGAAAGTAGTGAGCAGTGCCATGGGGGCAGGAGTGAAGGGGGGTTGGAATCTATTATCTGTCACTGTGTGGGTGAGGCATGATGGTCACTCCAGATCTGAAGAGGTTTCATCTGGTTCCTCGCACAATAATTTGGAAGCGATTGAACAGAGCAGCATTTCTGGGGGCAGGAAATCCCTGAGAGCATTTGTCTGGGAAGGTAGATTCCACTCCATTAAACTTTCCCATGAAACTATCTCCCACTCCCTCTGCCCCCGCAGCATAATGACCAGCCTGCCACGGCCCTTCCGCCAAGGATCTTTAATTGAGTGCACACATGCAACGCTGAATACTGAGGAGGTGAACCAGAAATGGCAGCTAATTGCCATGCAAGTTCAGAGCGAGGGCTGCAGCTTGCTAGCCCCCCAGATTCTGTGCTAATGAGCCAGCCCTGCCATTGCAGAGAGGCCATGCCTGACTGCTTTAGTGGGTTAGTTTCTGGATCCTAATTGGTTCATTGCGAGGCCAAGGAGAGAACTCAGATGAGACAGGCTGCACGTGAGTTTCACTTAGTGGCAGGGCCGGCGCTTCCATTTAGGTGACCTAGGCAATCGCCTAGGGCGCCAGGATTATTGGGGGGTGGCATTTTGCCAGGGTGGGGTAGGCAGCTCCTGTTGACCTGCCGCAGGCGTGCCTGTGGAGGGTTCGCTGGTCCCGCGGCTCCGGTGGACCTGCCGCAGGTGTTCCTGCGGAGGGTCCGCTGGTCCCGCGGCTCTGGTGGACCTGCCACAGGCGTTCCTGCAGACGGTCCGCTGGTCCCGCGACTCCGGTAGACCTCCTGCAGGCACGCCTGCGGCAGCTCCACCAGAGCCGCGGGACCAGCGGACCCTCCGCAGGAACACCTGCGGCAGGTCCACCGGAGCTGCGGGAGCAGCGCCCGGGGCGGCAAAATGGCCATGCGCCTAGGGCGCCAAAAACACTGGCGCCGATCCTGCTTAGTGGGGCCCTATGTGTGGGGATGAGCACCGTGAGCTAAACTTATATGTAGCAGGGCATGGATGCCCTGCTAAAAAGGCTGGCCGCACCCTGTTTCCAGGCAGAGTGGCCAAGTGCAGGGGCCCAGAAACTTGGCAGGAAGCCCACCTGTGGGGCCCTAATGAGGGTAGGCTCAGAGTAATAGGCTGAGCCAATTAAAAACAGCTGGGCTGAGGCCTGGGAGGGCTATATAAGCCCTGAGAAAAGCTCAGTAAGGGGCTAGCCTGGGAGGAGGTAAGAGGGATGGATTGCTGCCTCTGGACTAATTGAGGTGCACTTCAGGGGCCAGGAGACCCTGGGAAGGGTCTGTGGGGAGACAGCTGTTAGGGGCATTGGGGACTGCATGAAACACTGTAAATAAAGACATGAGGGTGCAACAGCTGAGAAAGGTTTTGGTCAAATAAAGAGTCCAAGCTAAACATAGGGCACAGGCATGACAGGGTGGAAACCTGTACAGACCCTGTGACAGTATCTCTTGGGTAAACAGGGATGTGGGAGGTGCTAGCTGCAGAGCAAGGTGAAGGAAAGAGGCTGTGTGTGGGTGTGGAGGTGCTGGGGGTAGGCATTAGATGGAGAAAGCTATGTGCAGCACAGAACCTGACATCTGACCCAAGAGCAAGGATCTCTTCCCCCTGGAAGACACCAAGTTCCAGTGGGGGAGGGATCCCTCGGTCTCCACCCCTTGGAGGCCCTGAAGATTGTAAACTCCCTTTCATGAGGCTCTGTTGTGTGAAGCACTGGCAGTGCTTGCCGCTGTTCCATGGAACAGAGACAGTCCTGACCTCGGCTCCAGGAGTCCCAGCAGATCCTGCCATCCCCGTAGGGACATACACAAGTCTGAACAAACTTGGGCTTTCTCCCCAAGCAGTTTGGAAATACTTGTTGTACATTCTGTGCTCATCAACAAAAAATTGTGGGCCAGATCCTCAGCTGGTGTATGTTAGTGCAACTCCATTGACTTCAGAGGAGCTACACGGATTTACACCAGCCGGGGATCTGACACAAAGTCTGTTAGGGGGAAGAAGACACAAGGGAAGGAATGAGATACCTCTAGACATGAGGGGAGTGGTACTCACCTTTTATAGCCAGGGTGATCAGGTGGGTAGGTGTAGAGGTGGGGAGATCTTTTAGGGGAGGGAGCCATGTGCTCATCTCAGAGCTAATACACTGATCTCTGCACACCATTTTCATAGGAGAGGGGGAAGGAGGGCATGGAGGATGCTTGTAGGCACAGCACTTGCATCTAACAGTACGGTCACCGGTATGACAAAGTTCACTGCTGTACCTGAGCAGGGTGTAACCTGGAGACACCAGGGGCCAGATCCTCAGCTGCTGTCAATTGGCGCAGCTCCATTGGAGTCGGTGCTAATCAACATAGCTGAGGGCAGCTGTATAGTCCCAACTGCACTAGCTATCTGCTGTGAGGCAGGCTAGTAATCAGGGAACCGGCATGCACGGGAGCATGTGATGCGGGTATCAACTCCGGCTGTGGGTCTGATGTTCTCTACCCTCTGCGCTGTACTCTGGGAGGGTTGGCTGGGAACCTCTGGCAGGGGCTGGCAGGATCCCAACAAGGGCAGTTATGGCCAAGGGCAGGACTGGCTCTATGCTTTTTGCTGCTCCAAGCACAGCAGGTAGGCGGCTTTCAGCAGCACGCCTGTGGGGGTCCACTGGTCACATGGATTCGGCGGTGTGCCTGCCGGTGGTCTGCTGGTCATGCAGATTCGGCAGTGTCCCTGCAGGAGGTCCGCTGGTGCTGTGGCATCGGCATCCCCACCGCCAAATTGCCGCTGAAGCTCACAGTGACCGGCAGGCTGCCCTCTGTGGCTTGCCGCCCCAGGCACGCGCTTGCTGCTTTGGTGCCTGGAGCCGCCCCTGGCCAAGGGTCAAAGTGGGGCAAGGCTGAGGCTGGGAGTAGCAGAGGAGTTTGTAACCAAGTCCAGGCCAGTGTCGATACTGAGGGTCAGAGTCCGAATCAGGAAGTGAAGCCCAGGTCAAGGCAGACATGCAAGAGAGGATGGGAGGTGGCACGCATGGTGGCTCTAGCTGCTGCTGGGTGGCAGAAGGGTGACCAGGTGTCTGTTTTTCAACCAGAATACCTGGTCAAAAAGGGATCCTGGCAGCTCCAGTCAGCACCACTGACCAGGCTATTAACTCTCTGGTTGGCACCATCACAAGGGAGAATGGCAGGCTCCTTGCTAGCATCTGCACCACACGGCTCCCAGGAAGCAGCTGGCATGTCCTGTCTCTGGCTCCTATGTGTAGGGGCAGCCAAGGGGTTCCATATGCTGTCCCTGTCCCAAGTGCTGCCCCCATAGCTCCCACTGGCTGGGAACCACGACCAATGGGAGCTGTGGGGGTGGCACCTGTGGATGGGGCAGCACGCAGAGCTGCTTGGCCATGCCTCAGTGTAGGAGCCAGAGGGGGAATATACTGCTGCTTCCGGGAGCTGCTTGAGGTAAGTGCCACCTGGATCCTGCACCTCTGCCCCAGCCCCAGCCCCAGCCCTGATCCACCTCCTGCCTTCTGAACCCCTTTGTCCCAGCCCAGAGCATCCTCATGTACCCCAAACTCCTCATCCCCACCCCAGAGCCCGCAACCCCAGCTGGAGCCTTCATTCCTCCCCATGCCCCACCCCTGCCCCAGCCCTGATCCCCCTCCTGCCCTCCAAACCCCTCAGTCACAACCCGGAGCACCCTCCTGTACCCCAAACCCCTCATCCCCAGCCCCACCCCAGAGCCCACACCCCCAGTCCTCACCCCCTCCCACACTTCCATTCTCGGAGCCAGACCAGTGAAAATGAGCGAGTGAGGGAGGATAGGGAGAGCAAGTGACAGAGGGAGGGGGGATGGATTGAGCAGGGGAGGAGACTCTGAGAAGGGCCATGGCCTGGGTGGGGCCTCAGAGGAGGGGCGGGGCACGGGTGTTTGGTTTTGTGTGAGTAGAAAGTTGGCAGCCTGGCAAATCTTACTGCCTGGCAGCTCTGCAGGCCTGGGGGCTAGGTCCATGGGCATAACAGTAGCACTCAGAAGATGTGTCCATCCTTCTGTCTCTGTTCAGCAAGCTGGGCCAGCAGTGCCACTGGGCTGTCACTGCCACTTGGAATTCTGCTGTACAGCCACCCCTCTGGCTGCTGAGCGCTGTCCTTTCCAGCTATCCCCTGCTGACATTTCTCTCTCTGCCTGCACCTCCCCTGCTTCCTGAAGGGCCTTCCTAGCACACAAAAGGCTCTGATGTACTTCTGGAGGGAGAGCTGATTGCTGCTCTCAGCCATGAGGGAGCCTGGGCTGGCCCTGAGTGGCACGGAGGTAGAGGAGAAGCTCGGTCCTCCAGGATACAGGAGGACATAGTGGCCCTTGTGGGGCCTGTGGGAGATGAGCAGAAACGCAAGGAGCTGTGACCTCTCAGAGTCCTAAGCCCCAGCAGCAAACCCACAGTATACGGGGAGGGGCGCAGTGACTTTGGAGCGGTCCCACAAGGTACAAGGGCTGGCCATCATAAGCATTTGGCAGATGGGTGAGTGAACACTTCTCAGCATAGGGCCATTTGTGAACGATCACATTGGCCTTGTGCCATTGGAAATGCACCTAGTCATATCACCGACACCCAGTGATGGTGTGCTCACAAACGGCATGTAACCAGGGGCAGGGCCACTGCTAACTCAAATTGATCTTCCAAATCACCTGCTGTGTCCCCAACTCCCTGTGGGGCTCAGCTCACCCAAGACTGGCACTAGGGTTTGAGCGCCCTAGGTGGACGGCAATTTTGCCGCCCCTCGCGCTGGTCCCGCGGCTCCAGTGGAGCTGCCACAGTGGTGCCTGCGGGCGGTCCGGTGCTCCGAGGCTCCAGTGGAGCTGCCACAGTGGTGTCTGTGGGAGGTCCACCGGAGCCGCACGAGCAGCCGACAGTCCGCAGGCACGACTGCGGCAGCTCCATGGGAGCTGCCTGCCGCCCCCTCCGGAAACCCTGGGCTGCCGGCTTCCGCGGCGGCGCCCTGACCCAGGGGACACCCTGGGCTGCCGGCTGCCGCGGCAGCGCCCTGACCCAGGGGACACCCTGGGCTGCCGGCTGCCGCCAGCAGCTCAGACTCCCTCTCTGTCCCAGCAGCAGCGGCTGCTCAACCATTTAAAAAAAAATTGGGGGGCGCTTTTTGGCGCCCTCAAATCTCGGCGCCCTAGGCAACCGCCTAGTCTGCCTAAATGGTTGCACCAGCCCTGAGCTCACCCTACCACGCACTAGCTCCTTCCACTCTGCCCTTGCCTCCCTTGCAGGTCACAGGCACTGCTGGTCCCACCACACCAGCCAAGGTCCCATGAGCAGGCTGCATGTCTCCCTGTGTCTTACTGATCATCCATCCATCCATCCACTGCCAGGTCTGAGCCCCATTCTGCTGCCTATGTCCGTCCATCCATCCATCCACTGTTGGGTTTGAACCCCAACCTACTGCCTATGTCTGTCCATCAATCAATCCATTGAAAACTCTCAGCCCTGCTCTACTGCCTATGTCCATCCATCACCAAGTCTGAGCCCCACTCTACTGCCTTTGTCAATCCATCCATCCACTTACTGCCAGGTCTGAACCCTGCTCTGCTGCCTCTATTCATCCATCCATCCATCCACTGCCAGGTCTGAACCCCACTCTACTGCCTATGTCCATCCATCCACTGCCAGGTCTGAGCCCCACACTACTGCCTATGTCCACTGCACCATTGGTGTTCCCCACACCATTACTGTTAACAACTTCATCCTGTCACTTCTAGTCTATGGTTCCCAACCTCTCCCAGCATTAGCCAGCATTGTCTCTGCTGTGCATTGTGGGATGTCAGAAGCATAGTATATCAAACAATCCCATATTCCACGCCTCTCTGAGCCTGTATCCCAAGACAGCAGTGACCAAATCCCAATCTCTCTTCCACCAGGGAGATACCCCAGTTCCTGCAGGGGCTTATGCCCCTTTCACTCCCCTCAGTCACCCATCTTCATGGCTCCTTGGTTAAAGCAGCTTGAACATCTCTTTCCTTCTGCCCCACCCCATCCATCTGGAATCTCAAAGGCTCAGGTGACCTGGTTAGGAGGTGGGGTCATAGGTTGCAGATGGACTGTTGAAGGGCACTTTCCCTCAGAATTCAGGTGACTCTGGTAAGGAACACGCCATATAACTCACTGGGGCTGCTGAGAGGGACTCTGACTCTGAACTCCTTAGGAGTGACCCACAGAAGTGCTGGTTGGGACTGTGAGGTGGTGTTTACCTCCCCGCACACTAGCTTGTAAAGGGTCAATAAGGCTGACATGGGGCAATTAACTGGGTAGGCTACAGCTGAGGGGAATTTGGTGTCCTAAGTAACCCCAGACTGATGATGGAGCCTGGCTGAGAAGGACCAATAAAGCCAGGAAGCTGGCAGCAGACCTGGGCTGCAGTGAGGGAGCCTACAGCCCCTCTCTGGGCATTAGGAAGGGAAGGAGGAAACCTGTGGAAGAGCAGAAACCCCAGGGATCCAGGCCCTGAGGAAGGGTTTACCCGGAAGGGTCGGGGAGCAGAAGCCAGATAGAGGCAGAGTAGGAACAGGCTCAGGGAAATGGCAGCAAGGTAGGAGAGTGCAGACCTTGGTCACTGACCAGAGGGTCCCTGAGCTGGAACCTGGAGTACAGAGTGGGCCTGGGTTCCCCCACCAGCCACTGGGGATGTGGCATAGTCAGGGCAGTGCCTATGATATTTGTCCTATGGGACTTTGATTCCCCAGAAGGAGGAAAACACACCATGAGCTGGCTGGAGGGCCATGGCAGGAAGAAGGAGCACCCCGAGTTGCAGAGAGGCTGAGGGGCATGCAAACAGGGGATGGAAGGGGGTGTTGGACCTGACAGGAACTAATTCCCAGAGCAGCTAGGGGGAGGTGCCCTAGAGGAGAGTCTGCTTCGTTACAGGGACTGATCTGTATCTCCTGGCTCCCGGGTCCGGACTGCAAGGGTCAGTTGCCCTATCACATGATGTTCCTTCTCTAAGAGTGAGAACTGGCCCTCCGTGTCATTTATGCACCAGTGGTGCCTCCAGCAATGACATTCTCCATGCCACACATGGCTGTTGGATTCAGCTTCACTGCATTTGATCTCGGAGGTGGCGCTGAGTGGCTCGTTGCCAAGAGGACACACTCATTCTTAAAAAGCAGTTGTGGACAAGGGAGGCCCAGGGAGATTAACTCAAGCCAGCATTTTTCTTTGGTAGTAAGAAGCTTAAATAAAAAAGTACCCACTGGCCTTGACCTGTGAGTGCCTGAGTGCTGTGCAGAGACATTATTGCCTTCGTCTAAACTCGAGCCCAAATGTGTCTTTAATTCCTCCCCAAAGCCCTGTGAACTGCAGAGCACCGGCAGAGGCAGCCTGGGACTTGTTAGAGAAGAATTTATGTGACATCACATGGAGCTGGACGGGGGAGGGGTTCAATCATTTTTAATTACGTCCCGTCGGAGCCGTGCTGCCTCTTTTGAACAGGATCATTCTTGGGGCCACCCCTGCCTTCCTGTCACTCACAGGGCTTGGGCTTGACATGTGATAGCATCCATAAAGAAGTTCAGTGCTACCTCCTCTGTGCTAACTAGCTCAGGCCCAGCCGTTTGCCGCTGGAGGGCTGGGAGGAGAGCAGCTTGGGAGCAGCCGCATGTTCTTCTGCTTTATGGGCCGAAGGAGCAGAGAGTGAAAAACTCTCCATAGTTTGGCAGGCAGGGGGCGGGTAGCAGGCTCTGCAGCTCTGATTTTCTCATCTGACACATTCTTCTCCTTGCCAATTTCTTTGTGTTGAAAGCTGGGAGCTAGTCAATGTTTCCATGATGCAACAATCAGCAGCACTCTCTGGCCTCCACTGGGGGACATACTGCTGGAGGGCCTATACATTGCAACAGTGACTGACAGTAGGAAAATCCTTCGGAAGAGCTAAGTGAGAAATGGTGGGGGGTTCCCATGGACAATCGCAATGAAAATGACAATATTTTTCATTGATGTTTTCTGCAGAAAATGACAACTTTTTGTCGGAAAATTGAAAAGCCAGCATCTGAAAACATTTGGCTTAAAACTGCCCCTCATGAAAATGTGTAGCCTCTGAACTGCAGAAAACAGTACATTTCAGCCGTCCCCCTTGCCCCTGGTTTTCAGGCTTTTGCTTTTTTGATGAAAACTTAAAACATTTTGAGAAAAGCAGAAACTTTTGTTTATTCAAAAAAACCCAACCAAACAAAAAAACCCAACAATTTTTTTTCCAGAAAAAAGGTTTAATAGTAAATTTCCAACCAGTTCTATGACAGGGCCTGATTCTGATTCCGGGCTCATGGTAGGAAGCCAGAATAACTCCTTTGAGTTTTGCTGGTGTAATGCTGAGTTGCCAGCTCTTGTAATGTATCATGAGTCTTTTTTCTTAAACTGGTGCTTTATGAAAAGCAGCAACTATCATGAGATGCACCATAAAACTGCAAGAATTGGCAACACTCTGATAACATTTGGGAAAAGACTTAATATGTGAATGAGGAAAAGATTATTCATTATTTGTCATTCTCTTCTAAAAGTTTTCATTATCCAACCAGGAAGCAGAAACAACCCCACCTGACTCAGCTGACCAATCAAACACCAATAGCTGTGCAGATGTGGCACTGGGAAACAGCTCTGTGAAGTACACCCCTAGTTTATAAATGGGGAACCAAAGCATGGACAGACTAAGTAGGGTGACCAGACAACAAATGTGAAAAATCGGGATGGAGGTGGGGGGTAATAGGAGCCTATATAAGAAAAAGACCCAAAAATCGTGACTATCCCTATAAAATCGGGACATCTGGTCACCCTAAGACTAGGTGATTTGGTCAAAGTCACTTTACAGGACTGGAAATAGAACTCAAAACTCTTGTGTTGTAGGCCAGTGTCTTAGTCATAAGACTACCTTCTAGTGGGAAGGACTTGACTCCCAACCCAGTGGAAAACTGTGGGGAAAATGGGACAACTCATAGAGCTTTCCCCCCAAAAAACTGCAGGTTTATTTCTCAATTCCAGTTAAAGAAAGAAAGAAAGAAAGAAAGAAAGAAAGAAACCACAATAAATTCTTTAATAGACTGTTGATTCATCTCTTTTAAAATAATTATAACAATATGATACTCATTCACTTAACGCAAATGATTTGAAGTGCTTTCGTTTCAGTTTTCCCCATAAAAGTCCAATAAAATCATTCACTGAGGAAAAAGCTTTTCATTTGGCCATAAACATGAGGTTTTTATTTTCTAGCAGTAAAGAACTATTATCTCTTCAAAGATCTCTGGGTTGTGAGAAAAAAACCGCTTCTCATCCACGGATCTCCTTGGGAGCCAAATGGAGGGTAATTAATCCCAATTTTAGACCACTTTTAAAGATGTGGTTCTGGTTATTTCCACCATGCCTTGACGTTTCAGCTTAATGGGCCAATAGCAGCTTGCAGCTACGTCACTGAAGTCAGTGCAGTTACATCAGGGATGAATCGGGCCCACTTTCAATATGAAGCTGTCAGTCAAGGTTGCTAATGTATTTAAGTCCTTTAATATCCTTAGAATAAAGACATTTCTCAACCACAACAGCTGTTGGGCTTTTCTCTGAAGCGCATCTCTTTAGGCCCAGTCTGCAGTACGAATGCTACCATGGTTTTGTAAACATATTCATCTGAGCTGGCTACAACAAACACAGCTGAGTTGTGTCTACGCAGCAGCTCTCTTCACAACAGAATTGTGTGTCAACTGCATTTGCGTGGCTATGCTGGCCATGCTCCTGGATTACGTCTGTCTTGGTGCATTCTGGGGGAACATGAGCAGCTCTCCCATCACGCCTCAGCAGGAGGCTAACAGCACGCAGGGGACATGGGTAACCCACATGCTTATGCTGCAGCAAGGGAGAGAAGCAGTGGGGAGGGGACACAGATTGGTGTTGAATTCTCTGTGTCTTGGCACATGAGCAGGTCACCTTTAGTTCAAAGTGCCCAGAGACCCCAAGGGGAGGGTTGTGGTAGTTACAGGGCATGCTCAGGAGCTTGTTTCTGAAGCTGTGCAGAAACTTTCCATTAAGGGCAAGCAGTTTTGAGAGCTGAGTCCATCAGAACCCAGGGACAATAACTTAGAAATAAGGGAAATGGAGCTAGCTGTGTGGCCTCATCAGCTGATCAAGGCAGGTCTGAGAGACGTGTTGCACCCCAATACCCAGACCACTTTGGATCCAGGCTTCAGTTTCCCTATCTTGCTAGAAACTGAGTAGACAGTCAACTATGAGCTCAAGGGCTGGAACTCCTGCAGGGCTCTTCAGACTCCTGGCCATAGGTGGCGAGTTCCATACCCACATGGTGCTCGGGCACCAGCAGTATTCAGAGCCAGGAGTCCAGCTCCACCAAAATTTGGGGCCGGGGTGCCCCCGAGTGTCCCGTGGTCCTGACTCGCTGCCCCTGCCCACCTTTCCCAGGCCCTGAAGCAGAGCGTCACTGTCTTTGTCTCCTCCATGCTGCTTCCCTGCAGCAACTGCTGCTGCAGGGTCCTAGTGCCCCCCTCCTCTACTGCCAGGGGGACTGACTCTGAGCCTGCCCTTCCCCCTCAAACTCTTCCCTTTTCTGGCAGGACCCTTCAGCAGCACAGGCCTCCCCCCACCCACAGTCACTGCTCCTGCCCCATGCTGGGCAAGGATGCAGCCCCATCCCTCACTGGGAGTGAGGCTACAGTCAGGAGCAACAGCAGGGGAGGAGGCGCACGCAGCTCCCCCCGGCACCCACCACGGGGGAGGCGAGGGAGATTCCTGGACCTGAGGGGGCCCTGGGAGCACATGCAGTGACAGTGTGCTGCTGGGGGGGGGGGCAGGACAGGGGGGCTTCTCCCCCAGAGCTTGCTGCTGCCGGCAGGGAAAGGGCTGGGGGGAATCCTCCTCTCTGGCCCCTATCCTGGAGCAGCCTGCCTGCACCCCAAACTCATCACCAGCCCTGCCCCACCCCAGAGCCCACATTCCCAGTTAGAGATTTTACCCCCCCCCAACACCTTATCATAGATTATTAGGGTTGGAAGGGACCTCAAGAGATCATCTAGTCAAACCCCCTACTCAAAGCAGGGCCAATCCCCAAATGGCCCCCTCAAGGATTGAACTCACAATCCTGAGTTTAACAGGCTAGTGCTCAAACCACTAAGCTATCCCTCCCTCCCAGTCTCAACCAGAGCCCTCATCCCCCCACACCCTGACCCTCTGCCCAAGCCCTAAGCCCCTCCAGCATCACCTTATCCCCAGTCCCAGCCAGAGCCCTCACCCCACACACTCCTGTTCTTGCCCTAAGCCCTTCCCACACCCCAAACACCCCATTGCCAGCCCCAGACAGAGTCCTCACCCCCTACACTCCTACTCTCGCTCTGAGCCCCTCCCACACTCCAAACCCCTCATCTGCAGCCACACCCCACAACCCTCATCCCACACCCCTGCACCCCATCCCTCTGCACCCCACCCATCCCCAAACTCCCTCCCAGAGCCTGCACCCCAATCCCCTGCCCCAGCCAAAGGCCTGCACCCCAGACCTCCTCCCTCAGCCAAACTCCCTCCCAGAGCCTTGGGCAGGTGGGGGGCGGAGTTTGGGCAGGGACGGGTTCTGGGCACCACCAAAATTTCTACAAACATGCACCCCTGGCTGGGACCACATGTTGTAGATGTTTCCATCCCTCTCCACATCCGCCTGCTACAGGAACCACGCCAATTCCCAAACTCCAGTAACTGCCTGAGCAAGAAGTTGGTCAGGCCACCAAGCCTGAATCGTGCAGAAAGAGCCAAGGGATCTGCACTTGTTCTGCCTGTCAGGTGCTCAGTTTTCTATCTCACCTGAACACTGTTATCTCCTGCAGGGCTGCCTAGCACCATGCACTGGGATCAGCAATGGCTCAGAGGGGAGAGTGGCCCCTCCCAAGTCAACTAGACTGCTTCCTGGAGTCCAGTCACCCCAGTGCTGCACTGGGGCATAGGCATCTATGCTGGCTCAGCAAGGAGAGTGCCTCCTACTGAATCACCTGCTCCCTGCAGCACAGCGCCCCCACATGGGGGCATTGCAGACAGTACTGACTGGGAGAAGAGTGCACCCCCTACCCACTCATCAGCACTGCTTCCAGCAGCATCTTGCTGATTCATTGCTAGACAACAGGTGGGTTGTGAAACAATGCCAAATGAAGCAGCTGCCCCAGCCCTGAGTTGTATCTTCTGGTTGTGTTTAGGAAACAGGGTTGCCGTGGTGCAGTTCCAGAGGCTCAGTCATAGTCACGCAGGCCCACGGATGCACTCACACGCTCACTGACTCTCCCACCCTCATCCTCACAAGATATTCGGAGGAGGGGGAAGCAAATAAACCTTGCCCTAGTAGAACCTTCCTGAGCTAAAACATCTGTTCGACATTAGCAGAACCAGCCAGGCTCGGCGTTCCAGCTGCTTTGCCGGAGCCAGGACCATCTGGGATGCTAAGGAGAAGCTCTTCTACTAGCTCTTCTCGTGTTACCATTACCATACCACTCGGAAATTGTCAGATTGGCTTCAGGTGGGCCCAGGTACCTGGTTCTGGGTCTTTACCTCCTCTTGGGTCACAGGTGCTGCGCCTAGAGGCTATATCCCAGAGAGGACACCCCTGCAGTTGACACAAGGGGGCAGGGCCTCTGCACTTTGTGGGTGGGTGTGGCTAAAGCTCCACCTTGCCTCCTCACCTGGTTTCAGGCAGGATGGGATCTGTGAGAGGCATGTGTGAATGGGGAGGGAGAGGGTTACAAGCCTCAGCTCTCCCCACCTGAGTTGGGTGGGCATCTGTGCAGGGGAGCCCCTGCTGCCAGTCCAGTTGGGGTTATTTGGATGGCAGCCCGCACATGCAACTTTGTCTGTTCCTAGGGGGGAGCGGGGATGGTGGTGTCTTCTTCTGGGGGAGGGGGATGCCCAAGGAACATGAGCAGCAGGATGCGGGTGCCTGTCCCCTTGCTATGCCAGGGCAGATGCCTCAGGAGAGTAGCTGCAGCAGCGCTGGTGATCAGGGACTCTCCCCTTCCCGGCTGCCTGCTGTGGAGGGACACTGGTGGCTGAGGAGAAGGCAGCAGTGCTGGTGAGGGGAGCCTGCATTCCCCATGAAGAGGAGCAGATCTGGCAGCCAGCTGGCCTTGGCAAGGCTGGGCTCAGCTTTGTGTAGCCATCTGCCCTTTGGGCTTGCCAAGCTGGGTGTGACCCCCAAGTTCAGAGCTGTAGACACAGGCCAGTCTCATGCTCCATGTGGCCCTGGCTCAGGGAACTCCCAGAGTAGATTCCTCTGCTCTAGGTGTGGGGCAAATGATCCATAGAGAACAGCAGATCTGATGAACTCTGCCTTTTTCAGCTTACAATTTTCTCCTTCTATGATTTTCTCCTCCCTACAGTGTCAGTGACTGAATCGTGACTATATGTAGCTTTTTCAAAGGCAGTTCTCTGCGAGTATTCAAAAGTCGAACTGTTTTAATTGGATTCTGAGGTCACATGGTATTATTTCTGTTCCCTGGTTGGATGAGCTTCATTCTTAGCGTTCCTGGCACAAAATCTCACAATGGCAAATTTTGTTTTGTGCAACCAGCTACAGCCACTGTTTAAGAAATGGTCTGTTTCCTCGAACCTTCCTAACAGCAAAGTTAGAAAAGTGTGAAATATATTCCTAGAGATCAAAGGGGCCCTGGTCCACCATGACAAGCACTCATAGGCGCTATGGAAACACAGATAATAAATTATAATTATTGCACAGGATTTCCAATTCCGCTTCCACATATACCAATCAGACAACTCACCAACACGTGTTCAATAAAATCTAGAGCCATTCTCAGCTCCTCTGATAGCACGACCCTTCGTAATGTCAAGGTAAGAGTATCCCAACATGGTTTTTTTAAACCAGCAGAAGTCACTTATGACTCCAGAGCACCGTGCAGGGAGTGACTGGCTTCCTTTCTTCTCTTGGGAGCCATCCATGTGCACCACTAACACAGCCGGCTCTAGGTTTTATGTCACCCCAAGCAAAAACAAAAAAAAAACACCTCCGGGAGCGCAACTGCCGAAGCAAAAAAAAAGGTGGCCGGAATGCTGCCCTGAAATTGTGCTGCCTCAAGTATGTGCTTGGTTTGCTGGTGCCTAGAGCCGGCCTTGACTACTAATGAGGCACACTTGTCAGACAGCACTGAGCACACATGGAAACTGGCTTCTCTCAAGCCCAGGTGGTGCCTGCTTCCCAGTCTCATAGACTCATAGACTTTAAGGTCAGAAGGGACCATTATGATCATCTAGTCTGACCTCCTGCACAATGCAGGCCAAAGAATCTCACCCACCCATTCCTGTAACAAACCCCTAACCTATGTCTGAGTTATTGAAGTCCTCAAATTGTGGTTTAAAGACCTCAAGGTGCAGAGAATCCACCAGCAAGTGACCCATGCCCCACGCTGCAGAGGAAGGCAAAAAACCTCCAGGGTCTCTGCCAATCTGTCCTGGAGGAAAATTCCTTCCTGACCCCAAATATGGCGATCAGTTAAACCCTGAGCATGTGGGCAAGACTCACCAGCCAGCACCCAAGAAAGAATTCTCTGTAGTAACTCAGCTCTCACTCCATTTAACATCCCATCACAAGCCATTGGGCATATTTACTGCTAATATTCAAAGATCAATTAATTGCCAAAATTAGGCTATCCCATCATACCATCCCCTCCATAAACTTATCAAGCTTAGTCTTGAAGCCAGATATGTCTTTTGCCCCCGCTACTCCCCTTGGAAGGCTGTTCCAGAACTTCACTCCTCTGATGGTTAGAAACCTTCATCTAATTTCAAGTCTAAACTTCCTAGTGTCCAGTTTATATCCATTTGTTCTTGTGTCCACATTGGTACTGAACTTAAGTAATTCCTGTCCCTCCCTGTTATTTATCCCTCTGATATATTTATAAAGAGCAATCATATCTCCCCTCAGCCTTCTTTTGGTTAGGCTAAACAAGCCAAGCTCTTTCAGTTTCCTTTCATAAGACAGGTTTTCCATTCCTCGGATCATCCTAGTAGCCCTTCTCTGTACCTGTTCCAGTTTGAATTCATCCTTCTTAAACATGGGAAACCAGAACTGCACCCAATATTCCAGATGAGGTCTCACCAATGCCTTGTATAACGGTACTAATACCTCTTTATCTTTACTGGAAATACCTTGCCTGATGCATCCCAAGACCACATTAGCTTAGTCATCCTGTGATCAACCAATTCTCCGAGGTCCTTCTCCTCCTCTGTTACTTCCAACTGATGTGTCCCCAATTTATAACTAAAATTCTTGTTGTTAATCACTAAATGCATGACCTTGCACTTTTCACTATAAAATTTCATCCTATTACTATTACTCCAGGTTACAAGGTCATCCAGATCTTCCTGTATAATATCCCAGTCCTTCTCTGTGTTAGCAATACCTCCCAGCTTTGTGTAATCCGCAAACTTTATTAGCACTTTCCTACTTTTTGTGCCAAGGTCAGTAATACAAAGATTAAACAAGATTGGTCCCCAAACCGATCCCTGAGGAACTCCACTAGTAACCTCTTTCCAGCCTGACAGTTCACCTTTCAGTATGACCCGTTGTAGTCTCCCCTTTAACCAGTTCCTTATTCACCTTTCAATTTTCACATTGATCCCCATCTTTTCCAATTTAGCTAATAATTGCCCATGTGGAACCGCATCAAATGCCTCACTGAAATCAAGGTAAATTAGATCCACTGCATTTCCTTTGTCTAAAAAAATCTGTTACCTTCTCAAAGAAGGAGATCAGGTTGGTTTGGCATGATCAACCTTATGTAAAATCATGTTATATTTTGTCCCAATTACCATTGACCTCAATGTCCTTAACTACTTTCTCCTTCAATTTTTTTTCCAAGACCTTGCATACTACGGATGTCAAACTAACAGGCCTATAGTTACCCAGATCACCTTTTTTCCCTTTCTTAAAGATAGGAACTATGTTAGCAATTCTCCAGTCATATGGTACAACCCCTGAGTTTATAGATTCATTAAAAATTCTTTCTAATGGGCTTGCAATTTCATGTGCCAGTTCCTTTAATATTCTTGAAGATTATCTAGGCCCCCTGATTTAGTCCCATGAAGCTGTTCAAGTTTGGCTTCTACCTCAGATGTGGTAATATCTACCTCCATATCCTCATTCCCATTTGTCATCCTACCATTATCCCTAAGCTCCTCATTAGCCTCATTAAAGACTGAGGCAAAATATTTGTTTAGATATTGGGCCATGCCTAGATTATCCTTAACCTCCATTCCATCCTCAATGTTTAGCAGTCCCACTATTTCTTTCTTTCTTTTCTTCTTATTTATATGGCTATAGAACCTTTTACTATTGGTTTTAATTCCCTTTGCAAGGTCCAACTCTACATGGCATTTGGCCTTTCCCACTTTATCCCTACATGTTCTGACCTCAATAAGGTAACTTTCCTTGCTAATCCTGCCCATCTTCCACTCCTTGCAGGCCTTCTGCTTTTTCTTAATCACCTCTCTGAGATGCTTGCTCATCCAGCTTGGTCTACAACTCCTGCCTATGAATTTTTCCCCCTTTCTTGGGATGCAGGTTTCTGAGAGTTTCTGCAACTTTGACTTGATGTAATTCCAGGCCTCCCCCACCTTTAGATCTACAAGTTCTTCAGTCCAATCCACTTCCCTAACTAATTTCCTTAATTCTTTAAAGTTAGCCCTTTTGAAATAAAAAACCTTAGTCCCAGATCTATTTTTGTTTATCCTTCAATCTAGTTTGAACTAAATTAGCTCATGATCATTCGTACCAAGTTTGTCCCCTACAACCATTTCTTCTATGAGGTCCTCACTACTCACCAAAACCAAATCTAAAATGGCATCCCCTCTTGTTGGTTCTTCAACTACTTGGTGAAGGAATCCATCAGCTATTGCATCCAGGAAAATCTGAGCTCTATTATTATTACTAGCACTTGTCCTCCAGTCTATATCTGGGAAGTTAAAGTCTCCCATGATCACACAATTCCCATTAGTGTGTACTTCATTAAAAACATTAAAAAGGTCTCTATCCATATCCAAATCAGATCCCGGCGGTCTGTAGCACACCCCAAGCACTATCCCAGGGAAGGTTCTAGTAGCTTTCTTTTCCAATGTGATTTTTGCCCAGACAGACTCTGTCTTATCTATTCCATCACTTCTTATTTCTTTACAGTTAACCTTATCATTGATATACAGTGCTACTCCACCACCTTTGCCTTTATTTCTGTCTTTCCTAAACAGCACATGGCCTTCAATACCTGTACTCCAGTCATGACTACTATTCCACCATGTTTCTGTTATCCCTATAATATCCAGTTTCACTTCCTGCACCAGTAGCTCTAGTTCCTCCATTTTGTTACCTAGGCTCCTCGCCTAGTGTACAAACATCTTAATTTTTGCCATTTAGCAGGAGATGGGGACAGCTAAACCTGAGTTGATATCTCCTTGCACTCTGAGAGAGGCACAATGTATGAACACTAGAACTCAGTAAAACTGACTACTGCACATGGATAGACCTTTTAGGTAGAGTTGGGTGGAAAATGGTTTTCGCATCCTTCAAAACTTGTTGAGATTTGGAAAATTTTCTCATTCCCCCTCAGATGACACCAGGATCTTTAGAAGTTTTTCACGACAAGATAGAACATGCCACTGCACTCGTTAGGGCACTCAGCAGGGATGTGGAAAACCCAGGTTCAAGTTCCTGCTCTGAATCAGAGAGCAGAAGAATTGAACTGAGATCATCCACTCCCACATAAGTGCACTAGCCATTGGGCTATTTTAGGGCAGAGTGGTTTCTCGCTGCTTTCAACCAGAAGTTCCATCCTGGACCTGAGAAATTTGTCCCTAAAAATGAATCTGTTCCCATGAAAAGTTTTGGTTTTGTCAAAAAGTTCCCGATGGGCTCTCCTGCCAGGTCCCAGCTGAAATAGGAGGCTGGAGAGCACTGCTGGGGAAGGAGTGCTAGAGAGCTGCTCTCTTTTCTACTCTAACGGAAACATATCTCCAGTTCTCACCAGATGCTCCCCCTCTTCCGGGGCAATCTGCTCCCAGACAAGTACTTGGAGATTAGTCAGGCAAACCAAATGGAGAGCCTTTTAGGGGATTAATAGCAGCTCAGCCTGCCAAATGGGACTTGAGGGAAGCTTAAATGCTAAATCAGGATCAACATAGCCCTCCCTGAACCCAAGATGCCCTTAAAATAATAACAAAACTTTTGCATAATAATAATCTCTCACTATTGAGCCTTCAGATGCTGAGTACATATAAGCAGGGATCGCGCCCTGTGGAGATGCTGAAAAACAGCAGCTGTTTAGCACTCCAAAACTGCAGAGCAGTTTAGGACAGGAAGTGAAGAAGATCTTCTTGAGGGGAAATTGCAGGGAGAATATGGGAGGCAGAAATCTCCTAGTGGAAGCTTCTCGTAAGGTTGCCACCCATCTGGTTTTCACCCTGACAGTCTGGGTTTCGGCTGTGTGTCCTGGTGCCATTTGACAAGCCCTGATGTCCTTTTTTTTTCTGAATCTGGGGGGAAGAGCAGGGCTGGAGCGAGGCTTTGGGGGGAAAAGGCAAAGAAGGGGCAGGGCTTTGGGGGGAAGAGGCAAAGTGGGGGCAGGACCTGGGGGAAGAGGCAGAGAAGGGGTGAGGCCTGGGGAGAAGAGGGGGAGCAGGGCCTAGGGAGGAGGCCTGGGAGGAGAGAAGAGAAGGGGCAGGGCCTAGGAGGAGAGGCGGAGCAGGGGGCAGAACCCTGGAGGTCTGGTTACCTGCCATTAGAAAGGTGGCAACTCTACTTCCTGGGCCAGAGTTCTGCTTCCTCTCATCTCCACCTAAGCTGGAAATCTCCCAGGAGGTGGCCTTCCAGAGGCAATGTGGGACACTGGGTCAGTTTCTCTCAGGGTTTAGTGGGAGTAGCCAGAGCATTGACTCTACAGGCTCATTGGCATGGCCAGGACCCAGAATGCCCTTGTGGCTCAGAGCTCTTGCCAGCAGTGGAAGGCCTGAGCTCTGGGATGCCCCGTATGCATAGGCTGAGAGTGCAGAGGTGCACTCGCTGGCTCAGAGCATCAGCTATTTCCTCTGTGAACTGGCTTTTTCTCTGTGATGGCCTCACTCTCCTGTCAGTGCCGTGTGCATGTCAATCAGCAATAACTCCACTGAAATCGGGGGGGAGCGGGGGTACCCTGGTGCAAAGCTAGCAGGAGTGTTCCCTTGGACCCTCTCCCCACATGCACAATCCCTCTGGCCCAGCTAATTGGGACTGAGCATTTTGTTTCTCCACACACACAAAGCAGCCATCTTCTTGCAGATGCAGAGATGTTTGTTCCTCGATTCCTAGATCGTCTACTACAACCTCCTGTGTCTCACAGGCCATAACATTTCAGCCAGTTATCCGTTTGTCAAGTCAGATACACTGTGTTTGTCTTCTGCATCTTCCAGAACGGCATTCATTCCTGATCTGAAGCCACCAAGAGCATGAAAATCCATCACTTCCCATGGTAGTTTGTTCCAGTGGTTAATTGCCCTCGTTGCTGGAAATTGGTGCCTGATTTCCAATTTGAATTTGTCTGGCTTGTTTCCAGCTCTTGGTCCTTGTTTTGCCATTCTCTGCCAGATTAAAGACCCTTAAGTACTTGATATTTTCTCCCACTGAAGGGATTTATACACTGTAACCTCTCGATCTTCTTTTTGACCATCTTCTTATGTAGATGAAGAGAAAACAACAAAACAAGAAAGAACATACATGAAGTTTCAAAGAGAAAGCACAGTGTGTGTGACTCACGCTAACACTCTGCCTCCACAATGAGGCACAACATGGCAGCTGTAACAACCGATGGACAGGCTTTTAGAAACTTGAAGGCATGGTATACCGAAAATCAGGTTGTATCCCCACACTTCACAAGTGGGTTTTAACATTCTGCCTTCTTGTGAAATGTATCACCTAGGTCTGTGACTGGACGGGCCTCACTTTGCTCAGAGATCTGTCGGTTCTCCCACATGCAGGGCCCTGCCTTTCAGCGGTAGGCCAGAGTTGGAAAGCCCTGACATGCCTGTTGCTATAGTGGGTGGATTAGCCAGGCCTGATCCTATTGTTCTGCCTGTTTGCTTTCTCACTCTTCAGAGGAGACTGCCTCATCCACTTGCTCCTGCCTTTATTTCCTCTTCCTGGATCAGGCAGTCACTGAGTTGAGGCAGCCGGTGGGTGGCTTTCGCAAATCCAGGGCTGTGTCTTTGCTTGGATATGGAGCTGCAAGGACAAAGCCACCCCGGGACTCTCGTTTGAATCTTGGTAATGCTGGAACTCCCACACAATTCCTGTGTGGAAGCCAGCAGTCTCACTCCTCTTTATTTACTAGAAAAGGGGAAGCAACCGTCCCACCCAGAGAGTCTGTGTCTGCTCTCCTTGGCCCTGGTGTAAAGTAGAAGCAAACTCGTCTGAAATCAGCGGAGATACACAGTGTAAAACTCAGCTGAGAGCGGGAGGAATCCATGCACACTCTGTTCGACACCCACTCTGTCTGCGCTGTACATACACACAAACCTGCTGCCAGGCACCTACTGTGTGGTAGCCACCCATACACCCCTCCTCTGTGGCCCCCAGCCAAATGCAGCCCATCTGAAATGGGGCGGATTCGGCTCTGAGACGCTGGCACAAGCCCATTGATGTTGGTGGATCTGCTCTAGATTTGCACTGAGCAGAAGCAGGCTCAATGGGTGAGTGTCATTCCTGCCTGGGGCCAAATTCAGGAGTGACGTGAGCTGGTCAGAAACCGGACATAAGTGGCAACATTGTGGCTTGGTGTTTGACAGGTGTGTAAAGCTAGTGTAACTGACGTGCCCAAGGATTGGTGGGGTGGAGGGCTGACAGTGCGGCTATTGACTGGGTACTGGACTGGCACACAAGGCTTGGGTTATTGTCTTGGCTGTGCCACTGACCTTGGCTAAGTAATCTTCCTGTGCCTCAATTTCCCCATCTGTGAAGTGCTTTGAGAGCCTCAGAGGGGAAGTGCGAGATAAGAGCTAAGCTTTTTATTAGCCAGAGAGGGGTAAGACAAAATGTCCGACTTCACTCACATCAGCACCATCCCCACCACTTTGGGGGCCAAATCCTACCATGGTGTAAGCAGGTGTGGCTTCAGTGGGCTCCAAAAGTTGTTGCCCCACTTGACTCGGTCCCCACAGAATCCCAGAGGGTGAAAGTTACTCGGTTCAGCCCCTTCTTGTTCTACATGATGCACCTGCTGTGTAACTTACTTCATTAAAATCAGAGCCGCCAGACTGGTTCCCGCCTCCATTCACATCAGTGTCAGTTTGGAACAGCCGTCTGCCTCTGCTGCCTGCTAAAGATGTGCCCCAGCCCTGCTCAGAGCATTCGCCACCCTGGCCGGCATCAGGCAGCTGGCCTGGTCCCGTACGAGCCCCGCCAGCAAAGGCTATCCTGGGGTGCTCAGAGTCATTGGGCTGCCTTGGCAGTGCCCTCTCCCCAGCCAGAACCAGCCACTTGTGGGCTGCACCAGCCAATTACAGACCCCTGGGCAGAATGGAGGTGTGTGTGGAAGGGAACCCCCTGCAGGTCCTTGCATGATACTAGCAGAGGTTATGGTCATCCTGACCTGAATCTAGCCCCATTTCTTGCACACACACACACTGCTGTGCCATCACGCCCAGCAGGGGGCAGCACCCCCCACACACACACACATTCACAGGGCTCTGCCATCACACCCAGTGGGGGCAGTGCTACACACACACACACACACACACACACATACACACACGGCTGTGCCATCACACCCAGCAGGGGGCAGTAGTACACATACAGCGAGGGGCATTGCCACACGCACACACAAACACAGGGCTGTGCCATCACACCCAGCAAGGGGCAGCACTATACACACACACACACATACACACACATAGGGCTGTGCCACCAGACCCAGCAGCGGGCAGTGCCACACACCCACCCAGCAGGGGGCAGCACTACACATATGCTCTGGCTGAACAGGTGAACGTCATTTGTCAGGCAGTGACTGGCAGCTGCGGGCTATACTGGTGGATGCACTTGCTGCTTCTGCTTCCCTCAGGGTCCCTCCGTGCTGGGCCAAAGCCCCCCTCCAGTTTCATTCTTTTAGGTCCAGCTCATGTTGCAAGAAACGGGCAGTCGCATCTGAATAAACAAAACCCCTCGGAGCTGGACTCCAACCCGGCCAGCTCCAGGGCCGAGCTCTGATCCGCCCCGACCGCCTGGAGAACAAGGACTCATTATTGGCTTCTACAATCTGTTCTGAAGGGGCTTTTGTTCCTCAGCCCCCTGGAAATGACCCTCGCTAGCCAACCCGGGCTTGGACAGGTGCTCCTGCAGGTTTATGTTTCCAGCTGTTTTCCTGGCAGCCCTGCAAGACTGCCTCAGTCCCGAGCTGTGAGAGCAGGCTGCTGTGTGATGATGGCACTGAGACATCAAAGGCCAGTTGGAGCCCTCATGGGAGCTCTCAGGCTGGCAGGGTGACAGCTCGCCCCATCATCAGTGGCCATGAGAGTCAGTGATGGTGGCACCTGGAAGTTGCTCAGGTCCCAAGCTGACCACTGCTCTAGTGGCGGTGGAAGGCATGTGATGGCAGTTCCCTACTGGTGTCCAGCTCTCAGGCTGGTTTTGAGACCTTTGAGAGGGCAGCATCCAGGCTGCGTTTCCCCTGCAGGGTGCCGGAGGTGCCCGGAGCCAGACTTTCAGAGGAAGCAGGAAACGGGGAAAACCCAGTGAATTGAACAACACCTGGTGCATCTGCATCACCAGTGTGTCCTCACATCTCAGTGTCCCACGGGAGAGGATGCAGGGGTAGCTGGACTGGTGAGGACACAGGGAGTTATTAAACACAAAGCCGGGATGAGCCAAACCAGCTGGATGAGTCTAGGCCGTGGGCTGGGTGCGTCTCTAGCTCCCCACCAAACCATCATGCATGTTCAATGAGCAAAGGCTGCACTGGGACACGTGACCCCAGGGCTGTGGGATCTCCATCACTGGAGGGTTCTAAGAACAGGTTGGACAATCACCTGTTGGGATCTGGCTGGATAATTCTTGGGCCCGCATCAGTGCAGGGGACTGGATTAGATACTTATTGACATACCTTCCAGTCCCTCATTTCTTTGATTCTTCAAAGTGGCTTCTCATCCTGGCTGCCCCCATGTCTGCAGGCCCAGCTGGAGAGCCTGAGAGGTCTTTTCTTGTGTGATTCTCATTAGAGTCACAGCTGCAGCCCAAACCTCCTATGTGCTCCAGTCAACCAACCTCCTTCCCCCTGGATTCTGAGCCCAGTCATGGAGACGCTGCTCGTGTGTCTGCGATGAAGGGTGAGCAGAGCTGTGCACATCAAGCAGGGATTTCAGCTCTTTGCTGTGCAGAACGTGGTGCAGCCTCCCTCCGACCCCTGCCCACACACTTACTGCACTTGCTCATTGGGGACAGGATGAATTTTCTGAGTATTTGCCAGTGAATCTGTTCATTAGTTTGAGTTCAAATTAATCAAAAAATAGGGCTTTTAAGAAATGTGGCATCGGCGTCAGTCTTTGTCTCCGGTAAGCTTAACGGCAGAAAAACAGATTCACCAAACTGCCTGTCCAGTGAATTGAAATCTGGGGCACCGGCTTTCATTGAAGAAACTGGGTTGTAATTATGCTAAGTCACTGACAACTGTAACCAGCTGGTCCCCATTTCACCCAACTCCTGACTGTGTTCAACACCAACTCCCTCTTCTATTCTAAACAGGCCTCTTTGGTCCCCACCCCCACCTTACACTCCCCCACAAGGTCCTCTGCCTTTTGGGCCGCTCTGCCTGTGGGATCATCTCCTCCTCGTCCTCCCTGTGTCTGCCTTGGGTCTGTAGAATGTGAACTTCTCAGGGCAGGAGGCATATTGGGGCCCAGTTCTCAGGGTGCTGTCCACAAATCTTCATGCTCCAGAGTACCCTGAGTCGCTGTCTGCATGGAAGGCTGTTCCCTGAGCCCCTGTGCAATAGGCGTCCCTCAGAGGTTGCCAGGTGTGCTGAGAGCCCAGATGGGTTCCGGAGAAGGCAGGAGATCAAGTAAAGCAGAAGGTGGGTTGGATCTTGTTGCAACTTATTCCAAACCAAACAGGTTTCCAGCCTCAGCCTTCGTTTTGCCGAACACGTATGCCCAACTCTGCAGCCTCCCAGCAGCGTGCAACACTTCCTGGGAGTGTGTGGACGGGAGCAGGTGCAGCAGGCGCTGTGACCATTTCATTAGGGACAGGGAAGGCAAAGCTTCCCCTTGGGAGCCGTTGTCCAACATGGCCAGTTCTCAAAGCAAGGCTCTGGCAGCATTCCGAGTGCAGGAGGGTGTGCAGCCAGGGCCAATGTCTCTCCACTCTCTGTGCCGCACTCCCCCATCGTGGGGGCTGAGGACTGCATGGGACGGAGATTTATTCTTCTGGGCAGACAGCGGGCAGCTGGGGGTGATTCCTGGTCCCAGCTCATCGGTTAACGAGCACAGAACGTGGTGCGTGTCTGAGGGCGCCCTGTGTGGTGCACAGGCTTGTTAAGGTGATTTCTCAGAGAGATGTTGTCAATTGCTTTGCCCTGAACTGATTCAAACTGCCCCAGCTCCTCTGATGGGGAATTAGCATCAATCACTGATAAAAACAGATGGAACAAGCCGTTCTAAACAGAACTGGAGGCTCTTGTAACTTGCTTTGATGACAGTTTTGCTTGTCTTAATTAGCCTCTTGTATTTTTTCTCTATACTGTATATACACACACACACATATTTCCCTTCCCTATTAACACACACACACACACACACACACACACACACACACACACACACACACACACACACACACACACACACACACACACACAGATTGGACCATTTTATGGCATTATGGCAAGCTGGCATTGTCCCCTACTAGCTTCCATCTTGTGCCACATAACCTAAACTTTCACTGAAAACAAAATGTATTTTTTTCTCACTGTTATGGCTGCAAAGGAAAGCATCAAAATGTGACCTGAATGTAACTGACACAGTTACAGCTGTCTGAGTCTGTCGAGGGCCTGAAATAATAGCTCAGAGAGTTGCGAAATGTTCCTATTCAGTCCAATGGGTTGTTGATTCTGAAACCTAACAATGGTGATCCCAATGAACACTGGAAACTATGTCCATGCTGACCAAAGCATGTTAGAAAGGAGAGAGGTGAGTGTATTGTGAAGGCCTGCACAACTTGCTGGGAGTAGCGTCTCATTTTGGAATCTGGTTTGTTGTACAAGTGGGCAGAGCTCATGTCATTTTGGGTTTGGGGCAGAGCTTGACTGCAGGTCAGAACTTGGGTGAATAGCAACATCATCCCAGACTGAATCTGCATGCTTACACCGATGTGCACATGCACAAATCCTCTCTCATACTCACTCATAGTCACACCCTACAGACGCATGCTGGGTCTCACATCCAAACCTATGCTTTACATTGTCTCTGCAATTCCCAGTTTGGGCTAGGACTGGAAACACCAAAATACCAGTGGGTCCGGCCCCACTAAATCCAACGAGGTGCCAGAGACCTCGTTAAAAATGTCACCCGATTCCCAGCCTGGGATCTGGCCCAAAGAGGTTTAGTTACATTCACATGCAGCGGGATGGACCTGCTTAGGGACTCTCCATGTCTTGGTGTCTCCCTGATATGACTCTGAAATGAAACTGGGAGGTGGGGAAAGCAGCCAAGTCCCTCACTTCAAACACTCTTAGATCTTTCAAGCATTGCAGCTGGTCCCGAGTGGCAGGAAGGTGAGATGAAAGTGAGACACAGGCTGGCCGGGGATGAAAGGAAATGCCACAGCTCAAGCCATCAAACCCCACCTGCTCTGCCCTTTAAGCTGGGTCAGGTGTCCACTAGCTGGAGGTGGCAGCCACAAACCCAAGCTGGTGCCAGCAGCAGGGAATCCTGTCACTCCATTCATAATGGGTCACTCAGGGATTGGCAGATGGAATGGGTGTCTCTTACCCCAGAGGAGCTGGCGCAGCTGATCATGATGGGGACAGACAGCTGATGGCAGTGCTAGCCGCAGCCCTGATTGCTCTTTGTCCATCCAGCCTCCACGCAGTGTGTAACAGCAACATACACATGAGCCCAGCGTGAGGCCTCCTGTGGGACACGAGGCTCTCAGGGGAACTGGTGTGACTGTGGCCACCAAGGCCACTAAAGAGTTAACGCACCACCCAGGGGCCTTCAACAGAGTCAGAAGCTAGTAGAGTGGATACAGAGATGAGGCACTGACCCTTGGGACCAGGCACAGAGCAGCCCTGAGGTTGCTTTAAATTGTACCAGGGGCTGAACTGCCCACCAGCTGGCCACAGTATCGGAACTTCAGCTGGCCCAGTTGAGGAGGATGGTACTTCAGGAACAGGAAGAATCAGCTCCTGGTCCACGTGTGAACAGCTGCATAGCAGAAGTAATGCCCACCCACTGTATGACCTCACCAACACCTCGGCTTTGGGTATCCAAGTGAGTGTGCCCCAGTGCTTGGAGAGAGGATAACAGACCTACTACTGCCATCTGAAGGAATTCTGCTGTAGCCATAAAGGAGCAGTGCACTGGCCCTTGGTGCACAGGGGATTTGGACAGCAGTTGTGGCTGTCGGGTGCAGCCTGGGGAGGATTTGTCACATGGCCTGAGCTGGGAGCACTCGCTTGAGCACAGTGCAGCCAAAGACAATGCCAGCGTATTAAAGGTACCTTCCACACTCCACCAACCTCTCTGCTAACAGTCCCAGAGCTTTTCCAGCCCAATAACTATGAACAGCTGATGCGTACGTGCCCAACTCCTGACAGAAGCTGGATCTTGGCAGCGGATGGAAATTCCTCCTCTGGCTGCCCGAGGATTAGCCCAGTGAAAGGAGCTGTCCTGTAAAGCTGTCACTTGGAAGGTTACTGTTGATTTAGGGCCACTAAGTCTTGAACCCTTAACCTTGGCTAAGCCCATCAATAACAGCTCGAGAGCAGCCTCTCGACACTGCAGGGGAGAACTGAAGGCCTGGTGGCTAAAGTGCATGTGCAGGATAGCAGGTAGCAAGGGTTGAGTTCTGTTCCTGGCTCTCCCTCCTGAGTGTGAGTGGGTCATTTCACCCCGTGCCTCAGTTTCCCTTTCTAAAAAATGGCTCTATAGTCACCCCCTTCGATGAGTCAATGCTTTTGGCTCCAGAGAAAGAAGTGGCTGGTTGGGGGTAACATGCACATACACCTCGGGGTCACCCTGATGGTCTCTGGTGTCTGTATAGCTCAGCGACTGCAGGGTCCAAAATGCAGGGAGGAGAGAGCCCCACTCCCAGCCGGCTGCTTTCCAGGGGGGTTCTTGGCTCCCAAGTGCAGCCTGTAAGGGATATTTGGAGCCAGACTCAATTCTCTCCCCACCTAGGGAGCTATGGAGAAAAAAGTCTTGATAGCAATTAGGGAACCCTGAAGTATCTCTAAGCCAGCTTTCTGCACACACACACACACACACACAAGCTTACACACACGCATGCACACACATGCACATGCACCCTCTGACTCAGCTGCATGTGTTCTCGTAGGTCCCTGGCACCGTGTAATCCATCACTGTGCTGCTCAGGTGCCTACACCTGCTTCCTTCCCCATCAAAGCCCTGGAGAAGGGGCTCTGCAGGGATCAGAACTGACCCAAGACAAGGGAAGACAGCACCTGGGCTAGCCTGACCTTACCCCAGCTACACAAGGATATAATCCCTGCCCCCCACATACCCAACCCAGCCAGAGCTACCCCATCTCCTGCCCTCTATATCCCCCATACCCAGCCCAGTCAGAGCTTCTCCATCCCCTGCCCTCCATATCCCCCATCCCCAGCCCAGCCAGAGCTACTCATTCCCTGCCCCCTATATCCAGCCCAGCCAGAGCTACCCCATCCACTGCCCCCCATCCCCAGTCCAGCCAGAGCTACCTCATCCCTTGCCCTCCATACCCCCCATACCCAGCCAGAGCTACCCCATCCCCTACCCCCATATCCCCCATACCCAGCCTAGCCAGAGCTACCCATTCCCTGCCCCCTATATCCAGGCCAGCCAGAGCTACCCCATCCCCTTCCCACCATATCCCCTCATACACGGCTCAGCCAGAGCTACTCCATTACATGCCCCCATACCCCCCGCACCCAACCCAGACAGTTACCCCATTCCTTGCCCCCAATATCACCCCATATCCAGCCCAACCAGAGCTATCCCATCCCCTGCCCTCCATATGCCCCATATCCAGCCCTTCCAGAGCTACCCTTACATCTCCTGCATCCCTGCCCACACACCCATGCCTCCACAAGCAGAACTCTCACCAGGTTTCCCCAGCCATCTCCCCCCACCACATGTTTGCTTCCATCTCTCTACCCCAACACACTAACAGACACATGTCCCCGTCATGTACCCCAGGGCACCCCATTGTTTACTCGCACTCGCTCCCATGCATACAGGCACCCACAAGAGTCACTGCACCCCACCCCTAGATACCTCTCTGTGCCGCCTTTTCACACCATCCCACACTTGCTGCCCCCCAGCATCCTGGCCAGGTAGGAAAGCAGGGCTTTACCTAGGTGATGACATCATCAAAGGGCTGCCCATTCAGGCCTACAACAGAGCCCTGCAGCATGGTGACAAACACCACTCAGCCTAGCCAGGTGCCTCCTACAGAGCTCAGCCAAGGGAGCTGGCCATACTGGGCAGCCATGCCTTGGGGAGGAGAGGGGGAAAGGAGCAAGGTGACAGCTTGTCACTATGCCTCCTCTTCATTGACCAACTGATCCCATCTGCCCAGCTCCCCCACATATCACCATGGACAAGACCCTGTCTGCCCAGCTCCCCCTGCATCTTCATGAACCAGACCTGTCGGCCCAGCTCCCCCCTACATCCCCATGGACCAGACCCATCTGCCCAGCTCCCCTCTATATCCCCATGGACTATACCCATCTGATCAGCTCCCCCTGCATCTCCATGGAGCAGACCCATCTACTCAGCTCCCCCCGTCCCGCGAATCCCCATGGGCCAGACCCCAGCTGCCCAGCTCTGCCTGACCCCACCCCCTCTGTATCCGCATAGACCAGACCTATCCACCCAGCTTCTTCCTACATCCCAATGGAGTAGACCCGCCTGCCCAGTACCCCCTCTCCCAAGCATCCCTATTGACCAGACCTGTCTGCCCACCCCCCTTGTCCACATCCCCATGGACAGACCAGATCTGTATGCCCAGCTTCCCCTTCATCCCCATGGACCAGACCCATCTGCTCAGCACCCCCTGCATCCCCAAGGGATCAGACCTGTCTGCCCAGCTCCCTCCCCTCCCCCGCATCCCCATGGACCAGACCCATGTGGCCAACGCCCTCTGCATCCCCGTGGACCAGACCCATCTGCCAAACCCCTTCTGCATTGCCATGGATTAGACCCATCTCTCCCTTTATCCTCCTACAAACCCACAATCTATCAATCAATCTATCTAATCTAGCTATCTGTCTGTCTATCTCTCCCCATACACGCCCTCTATCTATCTATTTCTCACCACCATACACCACACCTATCTAATCTCTCTAATCTATCCATCCATCCATCCATTTATAGGGCAGTATCTATCCATCCACATTATGACAGCACCATCACTGTCTTAACCAGCCAGCCAGCCATGACCAGTATCTACAGTGCTGTTTCGACCTTGCCAGGGACGCCGTAGACCAGTATCTAAGTGAGCATGAAGGCACCTGGGATGTTTTAAAAGGGTCAGGATCTGAGGCCCTTACTCACAGTGTGAGCACTCCCTCACCTGAGTAGCCCCACTAGAGCCTATGGCACTACTTGTGGGAGCAACTGCTCCCATTGTAAAGGATTTATTGCCAGCTCCCAAGGAAAGGAGGGAAAGCCCAAAGAGTTCCCACTGACTGCGGATGTCACATGATCTCCCTCGCTCTTCTCATCCCTCATTTTCTCTCCCACCATAAGGGACATACTGATATGTTCCTTGTGTCAGCACAGCTCCCAGGTTGCCATATCCCCTCACCCTGTGTCTGAGCTGGTATAATCCACATGTGGAGGAGACAGAAGGAGAGTTAAACTAATGGCGGGGGAGGGGGGAGGGATTTAATTTACACTCCCAGGCACTCTCTGGTTAATTGCTTCCAGTGCAGGATTTATCTTGCCCTTGGCCAGAGTTACACTAAGCAGCACTACCCAGCAGACCCTGGCCTGGGACACTGATATAACTGAATGTCATCAGTAAACATTGCCACTTCCCTTGTCCCCCGGAACCCCCTCCCAAGTCATTCCTAATGCTGCTGAACAACAGCTGACCTAGTTCTGAGTCTCGGGGCACCTCTTTGCACACTGGAAATTTAGTCCTACTGTTTGTTTCCTGCCTCCTCACTCCTCATGTAGGCTCTGATTTCTTTCTTCATGGCCACCAGGTTTCCTTAACAGCCTCTTGGGAGAGCCCTGGACAAGTCTAAATCCATCCAGCCATTGGTACTCTGCTCCTCGCTGCATTGTTAATGATCATGCCTTTCTGCTGGATTGGCAAGTCCTGAGTCACCATAGGAGAGCTGGGCTGGCTTGTCCCTCAGCCTGGCCACTTACAGGCATCCATGTGCAATCAGCACCTAAATACCTTTGGGGCCTAGGCACTTTTGAAAATCCCACTAGGCAGGTCTCTGCTTCATTAGGTGCCTAAATCCCTTTAGCACTCCAGGTCTGGTCCTGTAGCTTGAGCTAGCGAGCCTCGTGATTTTCACTCCAGAGGTCCCAGGTTCAGTTCCTACAGCTGACCTGTCTGGGGATATCACCTGAATTACTCCAGTGCTGCCTTGTCTCACCACATCCACAAGATCCTGAGACTCACCTAAAAAGCCTCTGTGACCCTCTACCTTCCTGCTCTCAGTACATGACTCTTCCTCCCACTCTCCCTTATGTGCCATCTACCACCCTGTCCCCTCTGCCTGTGACACTCTCTCTGGCCTCTCAAGAGGAAAGATGGGCTGGTGGTCACCTGGGGCCAACTCCCTGCTCTGGCACAGATTCCTGGAATAAGCCACATACGCTCACTGTGCCCCATTTCCACAGTGGGGCTAACACCGATGCACAGATTTAGGTGCAAGGAGGGATCATTCAGCTCACTTTGTGTGAGTTCCTGCATGGCCCAGGCCAGAAGATTTCATCCCCCACTTCCTGCTCCAGCCAGTATCTTGTGGTCGAGCTAGTGCAGCTCCTTTAGAAGGCATCCAACCTCATTTTAAATGTCAAGTGCTGGAGAATCCACCCCATCCCCTAGGAAGCTGGTCCCTGGTTGATGACCCTCCCTGTTAAAACCATGTGCCTTACTTCTAGCTGAATGAATCTACCATCAGATTTCAGCCATCTGATCTTGTTATACCTTCGTCTGCTAGACTGAGGAGCCCTTAGCTTTGTCTTGTCTATTTCAATTGCAAATGCTTCATGAAAAGGACTGTCTCCTGCTACGTGTTGTGCAGCGTTTGACACAGTGGGACTCTGATCTCAGCTGGGGTGAGGGACTGAGCTGTTGCACGTGATAATGACTATCTTTCAAATCCACGTTCCTAGTGATCCCACTCATAAACAAACCCCACACCCTCCTTCTTCTGAACTGTTGCTCCTTTAGACTGTCCATTTTCTAGGGCAAAGACAACACCTCTATGTGTGCATTATGCCCTGCACTCATTTCCACAGTGATCGCTATCTGTTCCACAAATACTCTGCCCCCCACCCCAGCCATCACATGGGATGGTGAATTCTCTCGATCCTAGTACTGTGGTGATTAAGAATATCAGTGAATATTGAATAACCCCCTGTGTCTCTGCTCAGTAATTCTTAGGATTACCTGTAGCAGTTTTTTAATGGGGCGTGCTGGCATTGCTCCAGCTCCCTAGAGCAGCATCTGTGTCACATGATATATTGCATGTTTGTGTTAGCAGCACAGCTGCCTCATCCTCGAGTGCCTTCTCCAACCCTCAGGTGAACGCTGTCTGCTTCGGGTGATTCACGGCAATTTAATTTCTTGAACAGTGCTGGTCGGTGCCTTTAGCTTTCTGACAACGTGCGTAACCCCAGGCTAGATATTTCGCCAGCCACTTCTGTGGGGGAAACTGATGCAAATAAATCACTGGTTTCCTCTGCTATCTCCTAGTCCCCTCTTCCTGCTTCCTTTATGCTCAGGCAAGATTGCAGACCCACTGGGATTGCTTAATAATTGTCTGGATACTTTTTGCTATTAGTTCTTCACATTTCCTTAAACCTCCGCAGAGCCACCCACCGTTCTAGTCAATTCTACTCACCCTACCTGGGCTGCCTTGCTAGTTTTGCTGGAAGGGTCAATATTCGGCTTGCACCTTGCCACTTCAACCCATCTGCAGCGAATCTGCGGCCCAGCCCCTGTGCAGGTATTAATGCCTGTGGGTGTCAAAGGCTACCAGATCAGAAGGGGTGGCTTCAATGGCTGCAGGGGGATGGGGAATTAATCTTTGTCCTTACACCTTGGATCTGGTCTTTGCCTTTTGTTCTGGATTCTCCATGCCGCCCGGGATGCCAGTCTCCTTCTGTTGACTCTTTGGGGCCTTGCGTGGGGGACAGAGCACCAGCAGGGACCCGTGATTCCTGTCTGGGGTTCTGCAGTACACAGGAGAAGCTTTGTTGCTCTGGATCATGGAGCCTGCTCCTCCACTGCACCTGGCCAGCACCACAGGCCAATGAGGAGGGAGAAAGACTGTGGCCCTGCCCCTTTTGGGTGTTTAGTGCCTGGATGTGCAGTGATTGAGTGCTTCCTGGGCTCAGGGGCTGCCATTCTTTCTCCATGGGGCGCACAGAGTGGGGACAATCTAGCCCATCAGGTGCTGTGCAGCGGCGTCTCTAGCTGCAGCATAGTCACTGCACTGATTGTCCTGAGCTGCCAGTGTGGACCTCTGTGCTCCTGTGATGGCAGTGTGAGAGAGGATCATGTTGCAGGCCTGGAACCCTAACCACTGGCTGGGTGTGTGGGACCTGAGCCACGGACCGGGTGTGCGGGAACCTGGCCACGGACCGGGTGTGCGGGAACCTGGCCACGGACCGGGTGTGCGGGAACCTGGCCATGAGCAGAGAATCCAGTTCACCAGGTGCAATCTGTAACCTGGGGAAAGACATTTACTTTTTAGAGAAACAGCGGTGAGATGGGCATTTCAGCGCAAGGCCTGTCATAGTGGGACCCTCCCTCCCTGCTCCCCACATCACGCATGGGGGCAGGAATCTGATCCTTACCCATCCCCGTAGCAGACCTCTGCCCTGCTCTGCTCCCTGCACCTGCTCAGCTGTGCTGGCTGGCATGCCAGGGAGGTGGATCCCAGCCAGCCCCTCTTGCTGGGGGTGGAGGGAGTAGTGGGCATGCAGTCGTGCTCTCCCCTATGTATCCAGGCCGATGGCCTCACCCCCACCTTATGTTCCTGCATGGGCACATAGACCTGGCAGCGTAGGAAGGAGTTGAGCAGTAAACAGGGAGGAATGATATCGGTTTGGAGCAGATTGGGAAGGAAGGCGAGCTTCAGCCGTGACCCTAACCCTAGCCTTGCTGTGGTGCCAGAACAACAGTGCCCCATGGGTGCTTCTTCAGGTCTCTCTGCAATTCAGGAACGCTGCTTATGGCCAGGGTCCAGCCAGCAGCAGCTGCATGGTCCATGGCATGCTGTAGGCTGCTCTGAAGTACCCAGTCTGGCTATGGCCCCCATGGGCCATACACCAGCTAGGGATAAATGGAGCAAAGCAGCTGGTAGCCATACTCCCTCTGACTCCTTACGAGGTCCCCTTACTAAACTCAGTGCGGGTGTTTTGGTTGGCTAGCTCCCCGTACCATAAGAAAGGGGAAGGTTCGATGGGAAATAAGGACTCTGAGACTGACAGTCCAGTAGTTTCCCCAGGAACTGAAATTAGGGGGACGTGTTCGAATTTACAGGGGGGGTGTCAGGGCCAATGAGATATATTAAAGAGATATGAATAAAGTAAATGTTTTGATAGGATAATGCAAATTTAACGCAAAGATAATGCAAGTTACACCAAAACACATAACAGGTCTAGATTTCTAAAAATATATACTTTTTAAAAAACATATTTAAATTAAATTGACTTTTGAAAAGTAAGCCATTATGGGATAAGAGGGAAGTCCTCTCATGGATCAGTAACTGGTTAAAATATGGGAAACAAAGGGTAGGAATAAATTATCAGTTTTCAGAATGGAGAGAGAGAAATAGTGGTACCCCTGAGGGGTCGGTACTGGGACCAGTACTGTTCAACATACTCATAAATGATCTGGAAAAATGGGTAAACAGTGAGGTGGCAAAATTTTCAGATGATACAAAACTATTCAAGTTAAGTCCCAGGCAGACGGCGAAGAGTTACAAAGGGATCTCACAAAACTGGGTGACTGGGCAACAAAATGGCAGATGAAATTCAATGTTGATAAATGCAAAGTAATGCACATTGGAAAACAATCTCAACTATACATACAAAATGAAGGAGTCTGAATTAGCTGTTACCACTCAAGAAGGACTCGTTGTGGATAGTTCTCTGAAAACATCCACTCAATGTGCAGCGGCAGTCAAAAAAGCAAACAATGTCAGGAATCATTAAGAAAGGGATAGATAATAAGACAGGAAATATCATATTGCCTCTATATAAATCCATGGTATGTATAAACCTTGAATACTGTGTGCAGATCTGGTCACCCCATCCCAAAAGAGAGATATTGGAAATGGAAAAGGTACAGAGATGGGCAACTAAAATGATTAGGGGTATGAAACAGGAGGAGAAATTTAAATGACTGGGAATTTTTAGCTTAGAAAAGAGATGACTAAGGGGGATACGATAGAGGTCTATAAAATCTTGACTGGTGTCAAGAGGGTGAATAAGGAAATGTTATTTAATCCTTCACATAACTCAAGAACTAGCAGTCACCCAATGAAATTAATAGGCAGCAGGTTTAAAAAAACAAAAGGAAGTATTTCTTCACACAACATAAAGTCAACCCAGGGAACTCTTTGCCAGGAGATGCTGTGAAGACCAAAACTATAACAGGATTAAAAAAAGAACTAGATACATTCCTGGAGAATAGGTCCATCAGTGGCTATTAGCCAGGATGGGGAGGGATGCAACACCATGCTCTGAGTGTCTCTAGCCTGTTTGCCAGAAGCTGGGAATGGGCAACAGGGGATGGATCATTTGATGATTCCCTGTTCTGTTCATTCCCTCTGAAGCACCTGGCCTTGACCACTGTCGGAAGACAGGATACTGAGCTATATTGACCATTGGTCTGACCCAGTATGACCAGTCTTATGTAAAAATTAATTATAATAATAAAAATGTTTAGTACAGAAACTCCCCAACATAATGACCTCTCAAGATAGCAACGATGTGAGGTAACAACCTTGGCAAATAATGCATTTAAAAAATCTTGGCCTATAGGAAACATATTTATATAAGTTTCCATTTCCAGTCACAAATCTAGCATTCTGGAGCAAAGTCACTAAAATATAGTCCAACAAACAAATGTTTATTTAATGTGCCCCTCACTTTTCCCTTTATCGCATCTCACTCACCTGTCTTGTCCTTGGTCAGTGGAGACTCAGAGTTCAGAGGTGCTTTCACATGAGTACACCTCCCAGGTGGGGGGCAAGAAGGCACCTTGCTCATTCCTCCAGATGCTCACTGTTCACTCTGGCCACAGCTGTTCGTTGTGCCACCGTTCATTCCACCACTCTTTTGCCAATGGTCCTGCGCAGTCACGTTCTGCTGCCACCTGCCACTGTGACCTCTGTGAGTTGGTCTCGAGGTTCCACCAGCTCTCAGTGATTTCAGCTGAGATCTCATCTCACTGCTAGTGCAGTCTGGGCTGTCCCTTACACAAAAACACTCTACCCACAGGAACACTGTCCCCACAGGAACACTAAGCACTTAGACCTGATTATCAGTGATTTCAGCTGCCAGTGGTCACTTAACAGAACAAAAGACTATCTATAGAGCCTAATCATCTCTGTCTTTAAACAGTGGAGAGGGACAGGTCCCCACCCTCTCTCTTGATGCCCTCAATCAGCACAGGCTAAGTACAGTTCTACTGACCTTTACTCATACAATAAGAACAACATTTCATTTCCCACCCCCCATCCCCCTGCATTCAAGTGATTTGTAACCCAACCCCAGCCAAAATCTATCACTTGGGCAACACAGCTCTGTTTGCTGGATACCTAGGTAGACTAGGAGTGAATGTAAATACAATCTGGTCCTTTCCCCCCAGTCATCACTAGCTGTCAGGGAGAGCTCATTTAGACTTTGCTTACAAATCATCATTTGAAATTGTTAGGTTGGCCAGCATCACCGAAATGAATGCACTGACATTGTCATAAAAAAACAACAGCTGTATAAAGAAGCTAGTCTATGTTCATACTTTTGAAATCTATTATACTTTTTCAGATACATGTATTTTATCATACACTGTATATGCTTTTAAAGTGTGTATTAATGTTTCAATTCAAATTTTCAAACAGTCACTAAATTGGCATATTTCAGAGTAGCAGCCATGTTAGTCTGTATCCGCAAAAAGAACAGGAGTAGCTGTGGCATCTTAGAGACTAACAAATTTATTTTAGCATAAGCTTTCTTGGGCTACAGCCCACTTCATCGGATGCATAGAATGGAACATATAGTGAGGAGATATATATACATACAGAGAACATGAAAAGGTGGGAGTTGCCCAACCAACTCTAAGAGGCTAATTAATTAAGATGAGCTATTGTCAGCAGAAGAAAAAACTTTTGTAGTGATAATCAAGATGACCCATTTAAGACAGTTTGACAAGAAGGTGTGAGGATACTTAACACGAGGGAAATAGATTCAATGTGTGTAATGGCTCAGCCATTCCTAGTCTCTATTTAAGCCTAAATTGATTGTATCTAGTTTGCATATTAATTCGAGTTCAGCAGTTTCTCACTGGAGTCTGTTTTTGAAGCTTTTCTGTTGCAAAATTGCCACCTTTAAATCTGTTACTGAACGGCCAGAGAAGTTGAAGTGTTCTCCTACTGGTTTTTTAATGTTATAATTCTTGATGTCTGATTTGTGTCCATTTATTCTTTTGTTTAGAGACTGTCGGCTTTGGCCAATGTATATGGCAGAGGGGCATTGCTGGTACATGATGGCATATATCATATTAGTGAATGAGCCTCTGATGGCGTGGCTGATGTGATTAGGTCCTATTATGGTGTCCCCTGAATAGATGTGGACAGAGGGCTTTGTTGCAAGGATAGGTTCCTGGGTTAGTATTTTTGGTCTGTGGTGTATGGTTGCTGGTGAGTAATTGCTTCAGGTTGGGGGGGCTGTCTCCTAAGATCTGTGAGAGAGAGGGATCATCTTTCAGGATAGGTTGTAGATCTTTGGTGATGTGCTGGAGAGGTTTTAGTTGGGGGCTGAAGGTGACGGCTAGTGGCATTCTGTTATTTTCTATGTTGGGCCTGTCCTGTAGTAAGTGGCTTCTGGGTACTCTTCTGGCTCTGTCAGTCTGTTTTTTCACTTCAGCAGGTGGGTATTGTAGTTTTAAGAATGCTTGATAGAGATCTTGTAGGTGTTTGTCTCTGTCTGAGGGTTTGGAGCAAATGCGATTGTACCTTAGAGCTTGGTTGAAGACAGTGGAGCGTGTGGTGTGTCCTGGATGGAAGCTGGAGGCATGTAAGTAAGTATAGTGGTCAGTAGGTTTCCGGTATAGGGTGGTGTTTATGTGACCATCGCTTTTTAGCACAGTAATGTCAAGGAAATGAACCGCTTGTGTTGATTGGTCTAAGCTGAGGTTGATGGTGGGATGGAAATTGTTGAAATCATGGTGGAATTCCTCAAGGGCTTCTTTTCCACGGGTCTGGATGATGAAAATGTCATCAGTGTAGAGTAGGGGCATTAGGGGGCGACAGCTAAGAAAGCGTTGTTCTAAGTCAGCCATAAAAATGTTGGCATACTATGGGGCCATGCAGATATCCATAG
Source organism: Gopherus flavomarginatus (assembly GCF_025201925.1). Lineage (NCBI taxonomy): Eukaryota > Metazoa > Chordata > Testudines > Testudinidae > Gopherus > Gopherus flavomarginatus. Next base: position 49,989,856 of record NC_066622.1, on the reverse strand, counting down.
CAGTGCCGCTAACATGAAGGTATATATTGTCCCCAAATGTGAAATGGTTGTGGGTGAGGACAAAGTTGCAAAGTTCAGCCACCAGGTTTCGCATGTAACTAGTTCACAAAACTGGGGGTAGGTGGGTAGGGGGATGTTGGGGAAATTCAGAGGGGCATAGGGAAATCCCCAGGAACAATGGGGAGAGGCCAATGCTCAGGTCAGCCTGATTGACAGGGTGGGAAGTCTAATCAGGGAGTCAGGGAGTCAGGAAGCCAATGTCACTCCTTTGGAGTGAATGGACCAGCTCCCCCATGGGTGTAAATCAGCCTGGCTCCATTGGAGTCAATGGGCCGGCTCCCCAGTGGCTGTAAATCAACATGGCTCCATTGGAGTCAATAGACCCTGTGACAGTTCAGTCACAGAGACCCCCTTGGGACTCTGACCTGACGTGCTGGAACTACCTCTGAGCCTGTTTTCTTTGATAGCTTGGTAGTCCAGAACTCTGTCTTGTTGAGCCAGACCCACTAGCGTGCTGAAACACAGACCCAGTGTCTGAGCCACGCCCCCAAAGCTGCAGACTTAACTGAAAACAACTCAGCAAGTGCTCCTGTCTCCAGCACCCAGACACCCAGCTCTCAAGGGATCAAAACCCCAAATAAATCCATTTTACTCTGTATAAAGCTTACACAGGGTAAACTCATGAATTGGCCACCCTCTATAACACTGATAGAGAGATATGGACAGCTGTTTGCTCCCCTAGGTATTAATCACTTACTCTGGGTTAATTAAGAAACAAAAGTGATTTTATTAAGTATAAAAAGTAGGATTTAAGTGGTTTTAAGTAATAACAGACAGAACAAAGTAAGTTACCAAGCAAAATAAAACAAAACACACAAATCTAAGCATAATACATTAAGAAACTGAATACAAGTAAATCTCACCCTCAGAGATGTTCCAATAAGCTTCTTATACAGACTAGACTCCTTCCTAATCTGGGACCAATCCTTTCCCCGGTACAGTTCTTGTTAGTTCCAGCTCAGGTGGTAACTAGGGAATTTCCCTTGACTAACAACCCCCTTTGTTCTGTTCCACCCACTTTTACAGCTTTGGCCCAAGGCAGAAATCCTTTGTCTCTCTGGGTTCCTGCCCCTCCTTCTACACCCCATTTAAAATGGATGCCAGTATCATGGTCACATAGAATACCAGGGTTGGAAGGGACTTCAGGAGGTCATCTATTCCAAGCCCCTGCTCAAAGAGGACCAATCCCCAGACAGATTTTTATTCTAGATCCCTAAATGGCCCCCTCAAGGATTTGAGCTCACAACCCTAGTGTGGACGAGGGGGTGCTGGGGCTCAACCCTCCCTGGGGAGGAGGGGAGCCACACCGGCCTCGTCTCGTCGTCCGAGGGCCTCTATCTTCGGGACCTCAGTCCTCTCCGGTGGTTCGGGCCCTGTACGCGGGGCCGAAGAGCGACACAGTTCAATAATAGGGGGGCCAGCCCTTGGGTTGGGCGGGCCCCAACAAACCTAGTAGTCGATTATCGGCTCTGGCCCTTTGAGGCAAGGCAGAGCAACGGCAAAGTCAACAGGGGCCCAGCCCTTGGTTCGGGCAGGGCACCAAACACAGTTATCAGCTCTGGCCCTTTGGAGCAGGGCAGAGCAGTGGCAAGGTCGAAAGGGGCCCAGCCCTTGGTTCGGGCAGGGCACCAAACACAGTTATCAGCTCTGGCCCTTTGGAGCAGGGCAGGGCAGTGGCAAAGTCAAATGGGGGCCCAGCCCTTGGGTCGGGCAGGGCACCAAACACAGTTATCAGCTCTGGCCCTTTGGAGCAGGGCAGAGCAGTGGCAACGGGGATGGGGGGGCGGAGTCTGCCACCCGGTTACGGGTGGCAGGGGGAACGCAGGCCCACCCACTCCTCTGCGTTCCAGCCCGGGGCCCTAATAGTGGCTGACGCCGCTAGTGGCGGTCAGTGGGGAAGGGGGTCCTGACCGAAACACACTGACATAGGCGCAGGGCCTTCTGCAGCCTGACTATGGTCAGCTGCCCCTGGGCTACTTCCAGCCTCCCCCCTGGTTCCTACCTGGTCCGTTGGGGTGTCCAGTACCATGGGCTCCTCCCAGTCCGGGCAGGACGGTAGGTCTGGGAATACCTCCGGGACGGCAGACCAGGTCTGGTCTGGCAGCTCCTCGGGGCCGTAGTGGGGACGGGGCAGCTCCGGCAGCTCCTCGTCGTAGCGACTGCGGGGCAGCTCCCACCAGCCTCGGACCTCAGCGGCTTCCCAGTGAGGAGGGTCAGCAGGCACGTCTGCTCCTGCCGGCAGCTGGACCCTGACTGAGGGCTGAGGCCTGGCTTTTATCTTTCCGGGTCGCCGCCTGACCCTTTGAGGGGCGGGACTTCCTCCCAGCAGTTCCGCCCTGGGGGGTGATTGACGGGGCTCAACCCTCCCTGGGGAGGGAGGGAGCCACACCGCCTCACTACACCTAGATTTAGCAGGCCAATGCTCAAACCACTGAGCTATCTCTCCCCTTGTCTCCATTCTTCCAGGGCTGGTCAGCACTGTACCCGGGAAGGTTTGCAAGTAAACAGAGCCATTTACAGGTAATTGATTCTGAAGCACCCTTAATGGCTTCCACTTAATATGTTTACATCATAAATACAAGTTTATATCTTATTCTCCTACCTCCAGACATAGAAATACTACATGCAAACAAATGGGATAAACACATTCAATAGATCATAAGCTTTGTAATTATACCTTACAAGAGACTTTTTGCATAAAGCATAGTCCAGTTACATTATATTCACACTCATAAGCATATTTCCATAAACATATGGAGTGCAACGTCACAGGACGGCTCCCCAGTGGGTGTAAATCAGCATGGCTCCAATGGAGCCAATGGGCCAGCTCCCCAGCTGAGTAACTCCGTTGGCTTCCACAGGAATTGACTGCATGACTCCATGGAGCTGCGCAGATTCATCCCAGTCATGATCTGGTCCCATAGGCTCCCCACCAGGATGAGTACAGGGCCTGGGGACATTATATTTGCACACGCACTGGCCCCTCCCAGACCAGCCTGGCTGTTGGGGGCTGAATCCCATGGGACTCAATAGCCAATAAGCAATTCCGACGCCACTGCTTTCCCAGGAAGTTCTCTGGGCCCACCAGTGAGTTTCTGCTCACGCTGGGTGCAGTCTGGCCTCTGGCTCCAGTAGGAGATTTGGCAAGCTGGGGTAGATGCAGGCAGATTACCTAGCAGGGCAGGTGGGACCTTGTCACTGAGAGAGCTCACAGAAAATCCAACGTGAGCCCCCTGACTGCTGCTGAGAAGGCGCGTGCCACGTTGTCTCCCAGACATGGAACTTCTGCTTGGGAGATTCACTGGTAGACAGCATGGAAGGGGGTTAAGGTCTCTGTGAAACCCATTGCAGCTTCTAGAGGAGGAGAGAAAAGGGCTACACATCAGGTCAATGTGCCCAGCTCTCATGATTTTATCCTGAGTCTGGTGATATTTGGTGTTTTTCTTAAAGCTCTAGCTCCTGCAGTCAGGGAACTATGGGGGAATCTCAGATTCCACTGTGGGGAGAGGGAGAGGAGGAAATATGTTTTTATCCCCTGTGGTTGCTGAGAAAGGCCTGAAGCCAGGGCAATGGAGAAGAACTCTACCTGGTTTAGTTTTACATTGCATGGTTTTTAAGCCAGCTAGGGTTTGACAATTCGGTTCTGGTGGGACCCAATCAAGAGTGCCAATTCAGGACCAATTGCTCAAACAGGGCAGTCACAGCCCAAGGCTGGGGTTTTTCCACCTCTAAGGCAAACTAAACCAGCCAGACAAAGAGGACCCTGGTTTCACGCCACTGGCTAACCACAAGTCACACAAGCAATTTCGTTAGACATTCCAGTCTCCCGGTATCACCACCAGTGCCACTCGTCCTGGGGATGAATGGTTATAAAAACCAACACCCCAATAAAAGAAAACGGTTCTCTTGATCCCAAAGAATCAAGCCCCAGACCCAGGTCAATATACACATCAGATCTCACCCACAAATCACTCTGTTGCAAGTTCTTTAGAATCTAAGATCTAAAGGTTTATTTATAAAAGGAAAAAGGTAGAGATGAAAGTTAGAATTGGATAAATGGAATCGATTACATACAGCAATGGCAAAGATCTTAGTCCAGGTTTGTAGCAGTGATGGAGTAAACTGCAGGTTCAAATCAAGTCTCTGGAGTACATCCACAGCTTGGATGGGTCAATAGTCCTTTGTCCGAGCTTCGGTTTGTAGCAAAGTCCCTCCAGATGTAAGAAGCAGGATTGAAGACCAGATGGAGAGGAAGCATCAGCCTTTTATAGACTTTTCCAGGTGTAACAACCTCTTTGTCCTTACTGTGGAAAGTTACAGCAAAAAATGGAGTCTGGAGTCACATGGACAAGTCCCTGCATACTTTGCTGAGTTACAAGGCGGCCTTCTCTCAATGAGTCAATTGTGTAGCTGATGGTCCTTAATGGGCCATCAGGCAGCCTAGTCACAGCTAACACCAACTTGTCTGGTGAGTTTAAAATTTAAAATACAGACAGTATAGAGCCATTGCAATTTAAAATACAGACAGTATAGAGCCATTACTCATAACTTCAATTATAACTCGATACCTACATATAGACACCATAATTTTAACCAGCTACCCATAATCTGGTTTTAGACACCTTATATGACCCCCTCTGCACAATATTTGGTGCCAGATTATATCCATAACGTCACACAGGGGGATCCTGTCCTCCACGTAAGCCAGAATTGCCTGAGTCAGACAGAGTGGGACCGAGCTAAGGAGAAAGCAGAGGCCCAAGCTGAGATGGGGAGCAGAACTGTGCCAGATCCAGAGGGGCCAGAAAAGCAGCCCAGGAAGCAGGTTAGTGCTGGGAGCAGAGTCACAGAAGCAGCCCACAGAGCAGACCTGTCCTGGGAGAAGAGCTGCAGCAACCAGAGCCAGAAGGGCCAGAGAAGTAGCCCAGGGAGCTGGAGGCCCAGAGAGCTTTGCGAACAGGGGCTGCTAACAGGGAGTTTTGCAAGGGAGTTCTCCAGGTGAAGGAGAAGCAAATACAGCACCCTTGGGGCAAGTGGCTATCTGTAGTGTGTGTGTTTGGGGGTTACTTGCTGTGTGCTGAGCTTGTGTTTGTCTGTCTGTCTGTTTGGTGGTTTGAAGGACCATGTGCTGTAGCTGGCAGTTGGAAACTGTGAGCTTCAATGTAAGGTTTGAAAGCTGGAAGCCTCTGTTAATTGGCTGAGCCTTAGTCAGTGGGCAGGGCTATCAAGAAGGCCAGGGCTTTATAAAGCAGTGCACAAGTGACCAGGGGCTGCTAACAGGGAGTTTGGAAGGGGAGTGGGCTGTGGGCCAGGTTCACTTGCTGTTCTTTAAAACGTGTAAACTAAACTACATTCAAAACTTCTTGATTTAAACAAAACCCTTTCATTAACTAGGTAGCTGCAGGACACAATGCAGGCAGAAGCCCAGCAGCAGAGTGGCGGCTATCCAGTTTATTGTGCCGAGTGCAGCATGTAAGATTACCTGCCCTGTGGGCAGGTGGCATATGCAGGGGTGGCTCTAGGCACCAGCAAAGCAAGCCCATGCTAGGGGCAGCCCATTTGCAGGGATCCAGCATGGGAGCTGAGAACCAACAGGGGGCCCTAGGAGCTGTAGTTCCTTGGTTAGCTCCCTGCCTGTAGAGCCCGCCCTGGAGCAGGGAAAGAACTACATTTCCCAGCATTCCGTTGGCCACTACCAACAGGAAAGGAAGGGGGAGGAAGTGAGGTAGCTGAGAGCTCATGCTGCAGCTTGCTGTGAATGGAGAGCTGCACTGTGAAGGGTAGGGATACCATATTTTAACATTCAAAAAATAGGACACTCCATGGGGAGGGAGGGTAGCCCCACTCTGCCACCATCCACTCCCTCTGACTGCCCCCTACAGAAACCCCAACCCATCCAACCGCTCCCTGTCCCCTGATTGTCCCCTCCGGGGACCCCCTGCCCCTAACTGCCCCCCAGGACCCCACCCCCTGTCTGAGCCTCCCTTCTCCTTATCCCCAACTGTCCCCTCCTGAGATTCCCCCCCCCCAACTTCACCCCTAGGACCCCATCCCCTACCTGTCCCCTGACAAACCCCTGGGACTCCCATGCCTATCCAACTGCTGTCTGTCCCCTGACTGCCTCCCCGAACTCCTGACCCATCTAACCCCCCCTTCTCCCTTCCCTGACTGCCCTCCCGAACCTCCGCCCCATCCAACTCCCCCTGCTCCCTGTCCCTTGACTGCCCCCCTGGAACCTCCTACTCCTTCTCCAACCCCCCAGCCTCCTTACCATGCCACTCAGACCAGTGTGTCTGGCTCCACGCAGCGCCAGACACAGTGCTGCATACATGCTGCCGTGCTCGCCCCGGGGCCACAGCTGCCCCCAGCACCTGCCTTCCAGATTTGAACACCTCAAAATTCAGGAGTGCTCAAGCTCAGTTTAGGCAGCTGTTACTTCATTTCTCCCAAATCAAATATACTGATCCACTGTAACTTGCTGTAGAAAAAGTAGGATAAAGTTGACCAAGAAATGCTTCCCAGTGGTTATTAGGACTGGAATTGCTATTTTCAACAGCCATTGCCTTTTTTGTTTGTTTGTTTGTTTGTTTGTTTGTTTAAAAGGAAGACAGTGATATTGCATTGGCAAATTCCCCATAGAAACAAAGAGTGGAGCAAAAGAATAATAAAGGCACCTCAACTTTTCCTCATTTATGGAGGACAGTCTTATAATATGCATCTAGATATCCTCCAATCACACAAGCTGAAAATTGTTCCACTTTACTGCAGTTCTGTAACGATATGGGAACCAATCCTGTCTGTATTCTGTGCACATCTAAAATTCCTGCTGAATGACCTGCCCTGGGAGTGAGTTACCAGTGACCCAGGGCTGTGGCGGAAGGAGGGTGCAGGTGTGGGGGGGAGAGCCCAGGGCTGGGGCAGCAGGAGGTGTGTGTGGGGGGCAATGGTGAGGGGTAAGGGGGAGAGCCCAGAGCTAGGGCGGCAGGGGGTGTGGGTGGGGGGGGAGAGCCCAGGGCTGGGGCAG